>NC_064811.1:53177536-53418587 GCF_023721935.1 Panthera uncia
GACCCCGGGACCCCGAGAGGCCGAGCCCCAGAGACCCCGGGACCCCGAGAGGCCGAGCCCCAGAGACTCTCTTCACACTGAGCTTGGAGCCTGACACATGGCTCAATCCCCTGACTCTGGGATCAGGACCTGAACTGAAATCAAGAGTCCCATGCTCAACCAACTGAGCCACCAGGTGCCCTGAGAGTAGTTTGACTTCTGAAGAAATGGGAAGGCTTCCTAATTTACAGTAATGTTATAGCTACTAGTATTTACCTTTACAAATATTAAGTAGTGAGCATGTTTCAATTTACAATTTATTTAAAGCATTTAGTGCATGTTTACAATTATTTTCACACTGGCTTCTTTAACTGCTCCAACAGTGTTGTTAGATACCATCTCTCTTCCTAGTTATAGAAGAAGAACCCAGAGAGGAAAGTTCAGGTGATTTGACTCAGCAACTGAGTGAATATAAAAGGAGAACTAGAATTCAAATGTTCTTTCTACTACACTGTACTAAGGCAATATTGGAAAAGAAAAAAGTAAAATTGTGACTATTCCTTGGGTTGGCACTGAAGTAATGAAAGATGTGAAATATTTCAGAGTAGATTTTCACTTTTAATAATATAATTATTTCACCATCTTATTTTTTATTGTTAAATTGTGTTTAAAACATTGATAAAATTGCCTACCTAGAAAAATCAGAGATCAAAAAACCAGACTGCCACTTAAAATTACAAATAAAATCTCTTAAATAGCTAAGAGCTTGACTGAAACTGGAGCCAGGATCAAATACTGTATTTTCAAGTTGTTAAACTAAAAAGAAACTCTACTTCCCATGGCATTTTTATCACTGTTCTTCTCTGTTTTAAAAATATCTTCTATTTTAGAATAACTTTTCAAATCCCGGATCTCCACATACTAAGAAGAAACATTTTAAAAGTGAATCTAAAATTTAACTTGAAATTCCCATCCTGTCCATGGGGACTTGGAAACTATTTAAGAAACATTGTGAGTGAATGACCTGGCATTTCATCTCAAAAAGGAGGACTCCATCTACTGATGCCAAAACAAGCCATTTAGCCCATTCTAAAGCAATCAAATTCAATTCCATGAAATCCAAATTATTTAATTGGCTAATTTCAGTAAAGTTTTTTTTTTTTAATTTTTTTATGTTTATTTATTTTTGAAAGAGAGAAAGAGACAGAGTGCAAGGGGGGAGGGGAAGAGAGAGAGGGAAACACAGAATCTGAAGCAGGCTCCAGGCTCCACGCTATCAGCACAGAGCCCTATACGGGGCTGGAACTCAAGAACCACAAGATCATGCCATGAGCCAAAGTTGGGTACTTAACCAACTGAGCCACCCAGGCAACCCTAAAGTTTTGTGTTTTTTTTACACTTTGCTAGTGTTAAAAAAAGTCAACACAACTAGCAAAACCCTCATTACAGACACCACCAAACTTCTCTTCCCCACCTCCACACTCCCTATAAGGTTAGGCCCTTTTCTACAGCTCTCTTTCACTCACATTGCAATCATCACTTATTTAGTACCCGCTAGGCATGAGACAAATTCACATCACTTTGTAGCAAATATTATGGTAATAACTCCTACAGGTCTCACGTCCTCCATAAGCTTTCAACCTAGAATAAGAAATTACAAAGTAAAGAGGGAGAAGAAGGGAGGGACCAAGAGACAGAGAAAAGGAGAAAACAAAAAACAGAACATGTCTTCATTCATTCTAGGAGGCCAGCATTACCCTGATAACCAAACCAGATAAGCAGTCCACTAAAAAAGAATAGAAGCCAACATCCCTGATGAACATGAATGCAAAAGTTCTCAAAAAACTAGCAAACCTAATCCAACAGTGCATTAGAAAAATCATTCACCATAATCATGTGGGACTTCTTCCTGGATTACAAGAGTGGTTCAATTTTCCCAAATCAATTAATGTGACACACCATGTTAACAAAGGGTAAGAACCAGAGGATCCTTTCAATAAGGACAGAAAAGACATTTGATAAAAGACAACATCCACTCATGACAAAAACCCTTAACAAAGTAGGTTTAGAGGGAACATATGTCAACCTAATAAAGGCCATCCATGAAAACCCCACAGCTAATATCATCCTCAATGCGGAACAACTGAGAGATTTTCCTCTATGGCCAGCAACAAGACTGGGATGTCTACTCTCACCACTGCTATCTAACATAGTACTAGAAGTGGTAGCCAAAACAACCAGACAAGAAAAAGAAACAAAAGTCGTCCAAATCAGGAAGAAATTAAACTTACATTATTTGCTGCCAACGTGATATTCTGTGTAGAAAACATGAAAGACCACCAAAAAATCATGATGCATGAATTCAGTAAAGTGGCAGCCTCTAAAAATCAATGTACAGCAAGCTGTTGCATTTCTATACACCAATAATCAAACAGCAGAGAGAGTAATTATGGAATCAATTCCATTTATATTTGCACCAAAAACAGTCAGATACCTGGGAATAAACCTCACCAAAGAGGTGAAAGAACTGTTCTGAGAACTATAAAACACTAATGAAAGAAATTGAAGACACAAGGAAATGGAAAAATATTCCATGCTTATGGATTGGAAGAAAAAATATTGCTAAAATGTCTACACTACCCAAAGCAATCTACACCTTTAATGCAATCCCTTTTAAAATACCACCAGCATTTTCCACAGAGCTAGAACAAACCATCCTAAAATTTGTATGCAACCATAGAAGAATCCAAATAGTCCAAACAATCTTGTAAAAGAAAAAGCAAAGCTGGAAGCATCACAATTCCATACTTCAAGGTGTATTACAAAGCTGTGGTGATCAAAACAGTATAGTACTGGAACAAAAATAGACACATAGAACAGAACAGAATAGACAACCCAGAAATGATTTCACAACCCTATGGTCAACTAATCTTTGAAAAAGAGAAAAATTATCCAATGGGAAAAAGACAGTCTCTTTAATAAATGGTGTTGAGAAAAATGGACAGCAACATGCAAAAGAATGAACCTGGACCACTTTCTTACACCACACAGAAAAATAAATTCAAAATGGAGGAAAGATCTAAATGTGAAACAGGAAACCATTGGAATCCTGGAGAACATAGGCAGCAAACTCTTTGACCTCAGGTGTAGCAACTTCTTAGTAGACATGTCTCCAGAGGCAAGAGAAATAAAAGAAAAATGAACTATTGGGACTTCGTCAAGATAAAAAGCTTCTGCACAGTGAAAGAAAAAGAAAAGTCAACAAAACTATGTAACAGGAGAATATGTTTGCAAATGACATATCTGATAAGGGGTTAGTATCCAAAATAAGTTCCAAAGAACTTATAAAATTCAACATCCCAAAACTGAATAATTGAACATGAGCAGAAGACAGGAATAGACCTCTTTCCATAGAATATGTACAGATGGCCAACAGACATATGAAAAGATGCTCAACATCACTGATCAGAGAATAAAAAAAAAAAAAAAAACTATAATGAGCTATCACCTTACACCTGTTAGAATAGTTAAAACCAGCAATATAAGAAACAACAGGTGTTGGCAAGGATGTATAGAAAGGAGAACCTTCTTGCACTTGTTGGTTAGGAATGAAAACTGGTGCAGCCACTCTAGAAAACAGTATGGAGGTTCCTAAAAAAGTTAAAAATAGAAGTACCCCAAGATCCACCAATTATACTACTAGGTATTTACCCAAAGAATACAGAAATACTAATTCAAAGGGATACATGCACCCTGATGTTTATAGCAGCATTATCTACAATGGCCAAATTATTATCCATCAGTTGATGGACTGATGAATTGATAAGGAAGATTACTCAGCCATAAAAAGGATGAAATCTTGTCATTCACAACAACATAGATGGAGCTAGAGAGTGTCATGCTAAGTGAAATAAGTCAGCCAGAGAAAGACAAATACCATATGATTTCACTCATATGTGGAATTTAAGAAACAAAACAAATTTGCAAAAGAGCAGCAAACCAAGAAACAGACACTTAACTATAGAGAACAAACTGATGGTCACCAAAGGGGAGTTGGGTGGGAGAATGGGTTAAATAGGTGATGGGGATTAAGGAGTGTGCACTTGTGATGAGGACTGGGTGTTATATGAAGTATTAAATCACTATGTTGTACACCTGAAACTAATATTACACTGTATTATTAACTAACGAATTTAAATTAAAAATTTTTTTAATTAAAAAAAATTTTTTTAAGTTTCCAGGAGAGTAAATCCTAAAAATTCTTAACACAAGGAAAAATGACATTTTATATCTATAGGAGATTATGGATGTTAACTAAAATTATATATGTGTGTGTATATCCTTATGTTGTACACCTTAAACTTCTAATCAACATACAGCACTATATAGCTCAATAAAACTGGAGAAAAAAAAAAAAAGCTACCTTACCCAAAGTCCTGCCCCTCTTTGAGTAATCCCACATCTAGTAACTGTTAAATAAAGTTCTATCCCCTTCGTTGTGTCCATGAAGGACAATTCTGAAGAACCACCCCAGATCCAGAGCTTTCCTGAGATGGGTTAAGGTCTATTTTGGAAATGTGCCTCAGTTCAACTCCTCCACTTGCATAATTTAACTTTCCTCGCCCCCCCCCCCCCAGTACATGTTGATCCTGAGGGCATTCCTCAATAACACTTCTGTATACAAACCTTCATCTCAGAGACCATTCTGGAGGTAATCTGGTATTTCACAGCATCACCTATAGTAGATCCCCTCTATTCGAATGACAAAGGCTTTTCAAAGTCAAGATACTCAAAATTAAGCTCACTATCCACCAGCCCCCCAAAAACATTTATGTTTCGAGAATAGTCTATACTATACTTTCCAGTGATACCCTCCTCATCTATACCCTTCTAAACTTAAAGGGTTTATTTTATCCTCAGTCTGAAAGGAATAAGCCAACATACTGCAGTTGGCTTATATATACCAACTCAACCCGGAGTGCTAGGACACAGGACAGACACATAGTCCATCCTTTGTCTCCAGAGTAATACTAGGGCCAGATTTTATTTCATGCCAAACCCAAATCAAGCACAATCTGAGGTGATAAAATGGGAAAAAGAAAACACCATTAACCTTGCTGAAGAAGCCACATTATAGATGGAATAACCAATTTGTAGAAGGAAACATAAATGAGAACTCCTTTGACTGAAGAAACTCCTTTAGCGTAGATGGATAGAAAGCATATCTGATTATTTACTAGTTCCTTTGTACTCAAGCTACTACTTTTTGAAACTTGCTTTTGTAAGATTTCTCTGAAACCTTTCAAGAAGTATTATATTTACCACCAAACAAAACATCAAAGCCATCTCCTACTATGGTTAACACCAAAACATACCCTTTTGGAGTCCTTCCCTTATCCGCCAGACCTGATGAGCTAAAAAATTCTTCCATTTTTGTTGTCACTGTTCTGACTTTCTCTTTAACCTCTTCCAACTACCTACGCTCAGTACTTCCCTCTTCCTTGTCTGTCATTGTTCATGGTCCAGGGTCTGGTCTCGACCTTCCCTAAATCAATCTTTCATATTTATGAGTGTTATCACAGACATACTAATCTGATAGTATTATTTTTTATTAAAAATTCTTCAGTGACCTCACATCCATATCTATAGGATAAAACAAACTGCTGTGATAGTACACCATGTATACCCTTCTATGGCCCTATCCCACATGTCTAGCTATACCATCTGCCACAAGCACTGCTTGATTTTTATGATCCACTATTAGCTTTCTCATCGTTTCATAAAGTTGCCACATTTTCCTAAATTTCTTTTCTTTTGTACATTCTTCCCACTGCTTAGAACATTCTCTTTAAGGGGTGCCTAGGTGGCTTAGTTGGTGGAGCATCCAACTCTTGAACTCAGGTCTTGATCTCAGGGTCATGAGTTCAAGCCCCATGTTGGGTGTGGAGCCTACTTAATAAATAAAATTATCTTTAAGTTTATTAGCTTAAAATTCCCTGTTTTTAACCAACTAGCTTATAAACTTCATCATGACAACAATCATGTTTACCTTCATCACTGCTGCTTCCTCAGATAGCGCAGTATCTTACATGTAGTAGGTCTATGTCCTGTGTTATGAATTAACTGAAGCCTTTCTTCAGTTAGGAACATTTAGGCATGTATTTTGCCTTCCAGCATTTTGCACATAATTCCATCATTGCAATTAATTTATTGTATTATAATTTTTTGCGTGCATAACCCTCTCTTCACAAGAATCAAAGCTTTGAGGGAATATTCCATAAATTTCCATGTTGTCAAACGTTGCCCAGAAACTAGCAAAGTACTTGGCATATTGTACCGCACGATATTTGCTATGCGAATGAGCGAATACTCCTAGGCTGTAGATCTGGACAAAGCTTAAAGCTTTCAGCTTTCAGTAGGAAGGCAAAAACCTCCGAGGGATACAACCTAGCAAATTCCTTGTTTAGAACAACAGAAACAATGTGCATGGACTGAGGAGGAGAATTTCCCCTGAAACCAGATTGTTGAAGAGTGAGGACCACCACAAACAAGTAATATTTACAGAAAGCAGTCTGTTGATTCAGGAGGCAGGAGCGAGAGAGACTCTGCATTATCAGCAGCTGTGCAATGCTGACTCATGGGGGCTGGGAGTAAGAAAATAGGACGAGAATGTACTCTCACATACAACCCTGTGCCGTAGGAGAGTCCCACAAGCTGGTAGGAGAGTTCTGGCTCTTCCCTGTCACGGACTTGCCCCCACATGTAGCCACACGCAAACATCTCCAACAGACAGCAGGCCCAGGAGGAAATGAAATGTGGGCAAGGATTTAAAGAGATGTGGCAAGGAAGTTATGCAGAAGCATTTCAAGAAACAATGTGTAGAAGGAACAGGACAAAGAAGAGGCAGGTGAAGAGGACTTATGAGAAAAAAGGATGTTTAAGCATAATAGGGATGAGTTCAATAAATTTAATGAAACAATCAAGTCTGCAAAATAGTTCAAAATGGAAAGATAAAGTCTCAGAGATAGCATGGGGAGAGAAATGGAAGGAGAGAAAACAGGAGCTGGAAGAAATCAGGAAAAGTAGGGAGAAAAAAAAGTCTTCACAGAAATGCAAACTATATTAGATACTATTTTGACCTGTATCTTTCCTTCCTACTTTAAGTCAGGTAGCATCAAACTCAGAAACAAATAGTTAAGAAAATTCCATTTAAAAATACAGGTTTGCAGGGTGCCTGGTTGGCTTGGTCGGGTAAGCGACTGACTTGGGTTCAGGTCATGATCTCATGATTCATGAGTTCAAGCCCTGTGTTAGGCTCTGTGCTGACAGCTCAGAGCCTGGAGCCTGTGGCAGATTCTCTCTCTCTCTCTCTCTCTCTCTCTCTCTCTCTGCCCCTCCCCCCTTGCATGTTCACATGTGTGAGTGCGCTCTCTCTCTCTCTCCCTCAAAAATAAATATTTTTAAAAATTGGTAAAAAAGAGTAAAGCTAACTAAAGACACTAAAGACCTTTTCATAGAAAAGTTTTTGCAAGACAACTAAATACATGGAGAGCCAGAGATAACTAATGTCTCATTAACAAAGTAAACTTTCCTAAAATGACAAACCTACCTTATACATTCAGATTAAAATAAAAGGGGTTTTTCAGAAATTCCATCAACATCACCCTCAAATATGTATGAAAGACCAAAAGACTAGAAATAGCCAAACCAATAATAAACACTAAAAAGGACTTAACAAAACGTCTTGACTTATTATGAAGTTATTTTAGTTAGGACAGTGTGGTATTTTCATGGAAACAATTAAGATGTTATAACTTACACATATGGCTCTTAGTATATGTAAGACACCTGATAACCTTATGATAAAGATACTCTAGTTATTTTATAAATGAGAAGTTAGAGATTCAAGGAAGTTAAGCAACTTGCTCAAGGCCACAAGTAGCAGATTCAGTTTTTTAACCCATGCTCTATATTCTGAATTTTAAATTGCCAGGCTTTTAACAAAAACAAAACAAAAACAAGACAGAGTAGAGGAATGGAATGGACCTATGCGTATGTGGAAATCATATATGGTAGAGATGCTATTGTAGAAACTAGGAAAAAGTGACTAGTAAATAATGCTAGCAGATGCCTGGGTGGCTCATTTGGTTAAGTAGCAGACTCTTAGTTTCAGCTTAGGTCATGAGCTCATAGTTTGTGAGTTTGAGCCCCACATCGGGCTTCATGCACTGGCAGCATGGAGCCTGCTTGGGATTCTCTGTCTCCCTGTCTCTCTGTCCCCCCCACCCCCCTGGCTCAAGCTCTCATTCCCTCTCAAAATGAGTAAATAAACATTAAAAAAAATGCTAGCATAAAAAATGGTAAAGGAAATTGGATCTACATATATGAATTTCAGATGGATACTAATATAAAAAGCTAATGTTATAGAATATAGAGGTGATCTTTTATTTTTTTTAGTATTTTTTTATTTTGTAAGACAGAGAGAGAGAGTCAGCAGGGGAGGGGCAGAAAGAGAAGGAGAGAGAGAATGCCAAACAGGCTCCACACTGTCAGTGCAGGGCCGGATGTGAGGCTTGAACACACAAACCAGGAGATCATGACCTGAACTGAAACCAAGAGTCAGATGCTTAACCTCTAGGGGCACCTGGGTGGCTCAGTCAGTTATCTTTTAGCCTTGAGATGGGGATGGTTGTCTTTCACAAGGTCCAAGGAAAGCACAGACCGTAATAAAAGATCAGTCGATCATTAAAAATGATCCTGCTTCTCAAGACACAATAAAAAAGAAATTACCAGTCAAATTGAAGTCATTTGAACACAAATAGAAAAAGAAACCCCACAAATTAATACTAAAAAAAAAGAAAAAGAAAAGAAGAAAAAAAGGAAAAGAAGAAGAAAAAGAAAAAGAATCAAATGGGCGGGGGGAGGAGAGAGAGAGAGACATGAACAGAACACCAAAAAAATAAGGAAACAAAAATGGCCAGAATCTGCTCAGAATTTAGAGATCAAACAAGTGCCCGTTAAATGAGAAATTACACCACTTCCAGCAAACTAGCACATTTCAAAGTTCTGCCACTATCAAACCTGAGGAGCATGTGCAGCATTAACACTATGGTGAGGCTCCCAATTATTACAAACACTTTTGGAAATAATATGCCATTATGTAGTAAAGCAAAAAACGCTCAGATTATAACCTGGTAGTTTCACTGTGGAAATGCTGATTACGTGGAGCTACATTGCAGACAGTTCTAAGTTTCCTCAAACCCTTTTACAAATAAGTTTCTGATGAGTCCATCCCATGCATTTACCACATGCAGCTTGACTCTCAAATGTGACATAGTTTACGTTGACTCTGGGATCCCAGCTGCCCTGTAATAGTCCCTGCTTGCTTTGGTAGCACACAAAAATTTCTTAACGTGTAATAGTTTTTCTTTCACTAAAGCCAACTTATGTTCGTCTCTTAACTTCAATCCAACAGACCACTCTTCATTTATATTCCTTAATGTTCTGACACACCAGAGACCTCTGGCCCCACAACTTTCCATTTTGTCATTTAATATATACCTCAAGGCTCAGCATCATCTAAAGTTAGAGAATGATTTGGCTGCAGTACGAAAGTAGAGTGGTCAACACACAGGTGACTCTGAGATCAGTTTGGCTGACTTCAATCTCCATTCACACAAAATTATTTTCTGAGCATCCATATGTAAAATGCTAACTACATAGAAGTTACCAGTGTGAATACACCTTGGCCTATACAGGTCACAGCACGGGAAAGCAAGCTTTGACAAAGAAAATAAACACTTGATGTAGGGTATAAAGGGTGGAAATACTGGATTCTAGGAGATTTTATACGGTCTAGGTGTTTAGGAGAATATTTCCCTAAAGGCATAGTATTTATGGATCTGACACATGAGCCACATGAAAAGATACGTATAAGACACCTCATGGAAGAGAAAAAGCATCTGTAGGACCTGGATAACCAAGTTCATAATCCAAAAGAAGGGGGAAATGAAAAGAGATTAATATGATAGAAGTGTAAAGAAATGAGAGCCCAAGCATGGGACCAGAGAGATAGGTAAACATACATCATGTAAGGTTTGTGTGCCACAGAAAGGGTGTGGAATTGCATTTCAAAGGCAGAGTGAAATTATTAATGGGTGTTTAATCATTGCCATATCTTTATTAGTAGAGATGTTTAACATACCATCATGGCTGCTCTGTGGAGAATTGATGGACATTGATCAAAGGAAGAAGGGAGTAATAGGAGGCTAATCCTACTAGAAAACTGGCAATGTAAAGAAAGATTTTGATGGGTCCAAGAGATATTTAGGTGACAGAAGTAGAACTTGTTGCTAATTGAATATAGCAGGTGAAAGGAGAACTCCAGGATGGCTTTCAGATCCCCACTTGAGTAAAAGGGGACTGGTATGATAAACATGGAAGGAAGAAAATTGAAGGGCATAGTACATTTGAGATGCCTGGAATAGATCTAATGTGTGGGTCTGGCTACAGGTCTTAACTCCTCTTACTGTGTCCCATCAGAATAATAGTTACAACAGCTAATATTTAAACAGTACCCCCATGTCCCACTCACAGTGCTCTATCTGCGTTAATTTTAATTATTTCTCTGAGAGATAAACCATTATTCTCATTTTGTAAATGTTACACTGAGGCTCTAGAAGCTCTAGTAATTCACCTACATCCTCACACCCAGAGACTAGAGTCACTGAAATCAGAATCCAGGCAATCGGACTCCAGAACCAGGGCTTTGAAAGAGTACTACTATACTGCAACTGTTATTTAGGTAAACTTTCCCTCGGGGCTGTGCCACAACAAATACTAAATATACTAGAAATGGTGTTCCTTTGTTTATTCCATAAGGAAGATGTGAGCAATCAGAAATGCATAGGGATAGGAATAGGTATGGGCTTACACAAAGGAAATCTAAAGAGACTACATAGGTTGATAACAATGAGGAGGAAGCAAATATATAAGCACCAAAGCAGCAGCAAAGCTGACAATATGGTGGGTCCCCTTAGTAAAGATTTTTCAGAAAGCTATTTTTACTCTTTTTTAAAGTTTATTTATTTTGAGAGGAGGTGGGGAAAAGCAGAGAGGGGGAGAGAGAAAATCCCAAGCAGGCTCCACACTGTCAGCACGGAGCCCGAACTGGGGCTCAAACTCACAAACCAGGAGACCATGACCTGAGCTGAAATCAAGAGGCAGACACTTAACTGGCTAAGCCACCCAGGCACCCCCAGAAAGCCATTTAAAAAAAAAATGAAATGAGCAAACTATGTTTTGTAGATCTGATTATAAAGTAAACAAATTGTGTTTCTAGGAAATCTCATCTCTGAATAAAACTGTTAATTGCAAATGACTTGTAGGCTGGGATACCACAAAGTGCTGTTTTATTCATTCTGAGGCATATGTGGCACAGTTTTTTCCTTAGGATTCTCAAACGTGATAAAGAGATTCTAATATTCAGTTACTTATAATCTTGGAGGGGGTGGGAATAAAAGCCAACCGTCATATCCTACACAGCTATGAGAATGTATTGTTACAATACTCATGCACTGAGCCTTGCCAAGTGCCTGGCATCATGTCAACAATAAATGTTACCTTTGAACTGTACTGAGGAAGTGTTAGTTTTGCTAATATACACATTAGTTAATTGAACATGAGTTTATATAAATGTCTGTCTGTACATTTATACATATGCATAGAGAATAGTGGTTAGTGGCCATGATTGTCAACAGAATCACTCTGGGTAAATTAAGCAGGAAAAAAAAAAATAAGTGATTTAGCCAACTTACAGAATCACCAAAGCATGGAGAACTATCTTGAGTCAAGCCCTTCCACAGAGATAGCCACATCCCAGAATCCATGTGGTAAACTGTCGTCACTGCAGCTGCAATGACCAAGAACCAAAGTGCCAAAAATTCAACTTTTCTGTTACGCCAGCAAAGGGTCCACATCTGCACAAAAAACTTAGCTCCCCGCACTCATGGTCAGTCCAAAGAAGGAAGCCTCATCTAAATTTAGACTTACAGGGTTACATTTGCATCTTTACCAAAAAACCAGTTGAAGTATTAAAGTTAAATTCTGTATTAGAGAGGTAAATCTTATAAAGTGGGAAATTCCCCAGTTGTAGGAAGATAATGTTGAAAAATAAAAAATAAACCAGACAAATAGCCAGTTGACAAATATCCACCATATGCTTGCAGATACACTCACAGAGTTCTGAGGGTTACAATAGACCTTATAGGTAAAGTATTTTAGAAGCATTCTTGACACTGAAGTACTATGTAAATGTTTGCTATGCTTTTCTCTCTTCCCTTTTCCCTTTTCTTTTTTACTTATACAAATAATGCAAATGAGTAAATGTCAATGGGGTTATTCAGTATTCAATGAGGATTCTAATGGAGATGTTCTAACCTGTACCATCTTCTATTATCATCTTCAGTCTTCTGTTTATTTTGATATTGGAATCTTTTTAAAAACAATGACGTAAATTCCAACAACCAACTAAAAGTTTTCTTGAGGATGATATTGGAATCCTAAAACCTCGTAGAAAATAAAATAATTATGCAATATATGCAGAGTGGTTGACTTTTAACTTTACCCATCAGCTGCATAAAACGGTACTGGTTTCATGCGCTATTGTTGTGATTGCTAGCTTACACTATCCACAATTTGCTTCATGGTGTTTGTTGAAATGGTCTCAGATGTTACTGCAGAGAAACATCCTACCACAGAAAAGTCAGATGTTTAGGGAAATGTTCACCTGATTGCTCACAGATAAGGATTCAACAGCATACTGCCTTGCTGGGGAGCAATGGCAAATTACAAATTCATACAACTGGAAGGGACCTTTATCCCCTAGTTGAACAATCTTTCCACTTTTCACAGATAAGGATACATAACATGAGAGGTTTATGCAAATACAGGTTTTGGACTAAGTCTTAGACTCTTGGTTTTTCCATAATAGTGCTATTTCCATTCCCACACTTTAGATTTTCATTATAAACTGGGGAGGATCTTACATACAAACTGGTTTTTCCCCTAATTTATGTATTCTTTATTTATGCACATATTTATTCTCGAGCTTTACTGAAATCTTACTATGTACCTGGAGATAAAAGGAAACAGAGTGGTGTTATTCTCAAGCTCATCATCTAAATTAATTTAACATAGCTGAAGAAAAACCATACAAATAAAGTTTCGAACACTTTCTATACTGAAAGAGATATAACCTTTAATCATTTTCCTTAAAAATGCCAGTAATTTTAAATTTTTGCAAAGAAGGATGGTATACAAAATGCAGGTTATTAACTAGTATTAAATGTTGTAAATTTATTTACAGTAAATCTATTTTTGAAGTAGGTTTTGTACTTAAAACATTTTAACTCAAAACATTTTATTCTTGCTCATACATTTCCCTGTTGCGAAGTTGTATAATATATTAATTATGCTACTTCTTGCCTTCATTTAGCTAATGTGTATGGTAGAAGCACACTTGCTTTAGAGGTTTATTTCATAATAGCTTTATTTTCAATGACTAGTGTCAATGAAGCACTCTGGTAGAAAAGAAAAATTAGAAATGTGTATACAAAAAATAGATCATTTCCCTTTTCTTTAAGGCACAGATATGCCTGGGAATGTTTATTTCTGAACTTTTAAAGTTTGAGTTGAAAAAAAAAGGAAAATTAGTTAAATATTTAATCTAGCAAAAAATTAAATTTAATAAAAATACATAGTATATGTCAGTATTAAAATGAAAAAATAAGTCAGTTAACATATTAATGTACAACAATGTTAGGACCAGTAGGAATCCTTTTACAGTTTCTGGGAGAAGTTATTTATTGCTTACATTGTGTAACATGCAAAGAATTTTGGTATAAAATTGATATTATAGTTATAACTACCTAAATATCTTTTAATTTCTGGCTATGTTGTATGTAACAATTAGGCATCTAGTGTGTATTAAGTATCGAGAACACTAAGCTACCATTGACTAAATTTATGGCTACCCATTTCATTTTCATGTTGGGGAAAAAAGTTTTATGTGCATTTTTTTAAGTTCATTTTCAGAGAAAGAACAGGTGAATGAGGTAGGGGCAGAGAAAGAGAGGGAGAGAGCGAAAGAATCCCAAGCAGGCTCCATGCTATCAGCACAGAGCCTGACTGAGGTTTGATCTCACAACTGCAGGATCATAACCTGAGCAGACACTAACCTAGGTTAGACACTTAACCGACTGATCTACCCAGCACCCATTATGTGTGTTTTAATGAGAAAACCTATTTTCATTTATTCAAAAGGAAAGCCATGATAATTGGATGTTGATATCAAGGGCACGTCCATCAGAAGTTCCAAAGTTAACTTCCAAATTGCAAAAGCCAGTAGACATTTTGTTGCTTCTTAATTTGATATCTACAGTGTTTAAGCTGTTGACTTCTTCCTTCTTCAAAACTCTTTCCTCTCTTGGATCCTCTGAAATTCCTTTCTGGTTTGTGTTCTCTCTTTCTCTCCCTCTTATTTCCTTCACAGACCCATTTTGAGATTGTCTCTCTACATCTTATAATTTGGCCTCCAAATTTCTTTTCCTTGTTCTTATTTTTTACTGATTTATTTATTCAAAACAAAAACTCATACATTCCTGTATACCAGCACCAGAAATGTGCTAGAATCTCAGAACGAGATGGTTAATAAAAGAAATTAAGAACTCAGCAGTTTCATAGTTTAATGTCTTTGGGGTATACAGACAATAGGCATCATTAAACTGTGATATGGTTGGAAAAGTATTGTGTGCTATGGGAGCACATAGCAGGGTTCCTTAACTCAAATAAGTGTGTATGTGGGGGACAAAGGGGTTGTCAAGTAATACATGCTAGATGAAGTGACATCTAAATGGAGCTCTGAAGGATGAGTGTGTGTTAGTCAGTTAAGGAAGGGAAATAATAAGATCTAGAAGGGATGAAAGATTATGTAGGAATGCTCAAAGGTGAGAGAGAACATAGTATATTGGATTAAAAAAGAAAGAAAATATTTCAGAAGTGCTAATGAGTGTTGCTGGAATACTAGGGAGATTGAAACCATTAATAAACAGGGTCAGATGACTGTAGGATCCTAGAAGACATATTAAGGGATACAAGTTTTATTATAAGAACAATGAGCATCCATTTTGCTCTTTTAAATTCAGGAGCCACAGAATGATGAGATTCATGTGTACACCCCTCATTACATTCCTCCAACCATTATCTCCTTCTCAAAATTCTCCTTGGTTTAGTATAGTCTGCTACCCTTCTCTTCCTGTCTGTGTCTTAATCATCTTCTTTGATTAAAGTCAGGTCACCATAGGTAAGCAGCCTACCATAAATCTGCATCGCAGACCAAGTAGAGGGAGCACTCCATAGGGTCCTATCACAGTACTTACCACATCGTAACCATGGGTTTCTCTTATTTACGCTGGATACCCAGCAGGGCTAGTGACATAGAACAGATCTTTTATAAATTCTCATAAAAGAAGAAGGATGGAAGGAAGGAGGGAAGGATAGACCACAGCTTTTATCATGTTAGTAATTCATTATTTTACGTTGTTTCTGCTGAACATCTACCAGGTGTCCCTAGTCTCAAATAATACTTGAACTATGATAACTTAGTGATTTAGGCTCCTATATCAAGTTTAGTTTAAGTAATCATATTGAGAAATTCTGTTAAGATGTACATATGTAACTTATGTTTCATGTTGTCATTCTGGCTTAATTCCCTGAATGAACCTTGTTCTTACTTCTAATTGTTTTTTTTTTTTTTTAAGTTGTTTGACTTATTTTTTTATTTTTAAAATTTTACATCCAAATTAGTTAGCATATAGTGCAACAATGATTTCAGGAGTAGATTCCTTAGTGCCTGTTACCCATTTAGCCCATCCCCCCTCCAGCAACCTCTCCAGTAACCCTCTGTCTGTTCTCCATATTTATGAGTCTCTTCTGTTTTGTCCCCCTCCCTGTTTTTATATTATTTTTGTTTCCCTTACCTTACATTCATCTGTTTTGTCTCTTAAAGTCCTCATGTGAGTGAAGTCATATGATTTTTGTCTTTCTCTAATTTCACTTAGCATAATATCTTCCAGTTCCATCCACGTAGTTGCAAGTGTCAAGATTTCATTCTTTTTATTCTTTTTATCTTTATCCATCCATCGATGGATATATGGGCTCTTTCCATACTTTGGCTATTGTTGATAGTGCTGCTATAAACATGGGGGTGCATGTGTCCCTTCAAAACAGCACACCTGTATCCCATGGATAAATGCCTAGTAGTGCAATTGCTGGGTCGTAGGGTAGTTCTATTTTTTGTTTTTTGAGGAACCTCCATACTGTTTTCCAGAGTGGCTGCACCAGCTTGCATTCCCACCAACAGTGCAAAAGAGACCCTCTTTCTCTGCATCCTCGCCAACATCTGTTGTTGCCTGAGTTGTTAAATGTTAGCCATTCTGACAGGTGTAAGGTGGTATCTCATTGTGATTACTTTTAATTGTATAGATACTTCACTTTCTGTGTATTTTTGTATACACAGCTTCACACATCCATTACATCTCTCTCTCTCTCTCTCTCTCTCTCTCTCTCTCTCATACACACACACACACACACACACACACACACACACCATCCAGAGAAGTAATCCCCTAAATTTCAGTTGAGCCCTTGCTATGTAAGCATCTTGTACTTTCCTTATCACCTCAGCTATTATAGTGCCTGACTTTGCCTCAAGTCACTGGTTAAAAAAACAAACAAACAAACAAACAAACAAAACATGTTACTTCCTCTTTCATCATAGTCAGTAAGAAATCTAGCATGTGTCTTTGTTTGTTTTTTGGTAGAGTTTACAATCAGTCATGGGAGAGTTGCTAAAGAGCTATTCCATGCTGAAAAGTAAGTTGCCTCAGTATCTTAAAGTACATTTCTGGTTTTCATAAAGTTGAAGTTCTAGTAACAACTGCCTTCTCCACAGAGAGCACTTAGTACTTTCACTGCTTCAATCAAGAGTACATAATTGTGTAGTCCATTTAACTAAACCAACGGTCTGTGCTTAAATAGATTCAACCTTTCTGGAATAAATTTTCAAAACCATCCTTTCTTCTTAGCTACCGAGTAGGTAAGTTATTCACATCTCACCTCAGTGTGTTTAACATATCCCTCCAACACACAGAGGGAAGTTGTGAAATATAATTTTCCAACTAATTATATGTATTTACTTGCCTATATTCTAGATTTCAGGCTTTATGAAAATATACTTTTATTGTAACTATATTCTCATTGTTTAACAGAATAATCTACTCAGAAAGTGCTCAGTACATATTGACTTAGTGAATGAGTTAGGAGTAAGCTCTTATTTAGAATTCATTATAGTATTCATATTATTTCTTGGTTGAGGTAGCTTATGGGGAGGTGAAAGAATAAAGGAAATTTTTCCTTTGATAGCTTCAGGTCTTGTCTACCTTAGGCAAAACTATTTTTCTCAGAACACCTAAACCTAGAGAAAAAAAGTTTCCTTGGTGATAACTCAGTCAACTGACTCCACAAGAGCTATTTCCCAGTTAAACACAAAGGAAATAAGCAAACAAAACCAAATCAACAGTACATTACATATAGGAAGGGAAGCAAATAATGTGTACACTCCCAAGAGTAAAGCTTAGAATAGGTTCAGCATATTATAAGGATTAATACTCACTAGCTCACAAATTACTAACACCCTCTGCTTCTTTTAACATTACTTTAAGGGATTGTGTATTAGTTTTCTATTAGTGCCATTATCTGATGGCACATTATCTGAGGAATTTCACTTGTTATTGAATATCAACTAGGTAGAAATAAAGTCAAATATCTTATGAAAATTTTGATGCCCACTGGTTGAACTCTTACAATGTACTTTGGTGTGACATAATAAAATAAAAATTGTCTATTTTTTTAATGTTACTTACTTGAGAGAGAGAGAGAGAGAGAGAGAGAGAGAGAGAAAGAGACAAAGAATCTGAAACAGGCTCCAGGCTCTGAGCTGTCAGCACAGAGCCTGATGTGGGGCTCGAACCCACAAAGGCAAGATGACCTGAGCTGAAGTCAGATGCTTAACTGATTCAGCCACCCAGATGCACCAACATAAAACAATTTTTAGTATTTTAGGTTTGATGGGTAGATTTCTATATACTTAGTTTTTGGGTCTAGAATTAAACATAGAATAATTTTACCCATAATCAAGTTTGATATTCACAAAAATGTTTAAAAATAAATTACATAAATCCTTTGGGAAGGCATTTTAGCTCCACAAAAACCCTTCTACTGGCAGGATACTGAGCTAAGGATCATTATTCAAATTATAAGTAAAGTTCTTAAATGCAAGAATGGGAATTGAGGAAAAAGATTTCTCACCCCAGTAGTGCTAACAGCCTCCAATACCTTTATTGCCTATACCCATAAAATTGAGGAGGTTACACTACATGAGCCCTTCTTCAAAGTTCCTAGGACTACAATTGCTTTCATGTCCTTTTTTTAGTGACTGTTTAGGTACAAGTGAAATGAAGAGATAAACACATTAACAAATTGTTCCTAGTACAAGGGAAAAAATTATACAGAAAAGCTCATAAACTTAATTGAGAAAATTTGATTTGATGTTAATGTTATTTATAATACAGTTAATACCTAGAGACCAACTCTGAATCATACACTGCAGAGACTTCTCAGTTTTATAGTTTGTCTGGATTCATTTGATCCTTGCTCTTACCTTTCTTCTATTATTTTTTCCACATGGGCTACTTTATTGATAAATCAAAAGAAAAGGGATCAAATAGACAAAGCAACAAAGCAGTAAAGTGCTCACTTCAGGGTTGTAGCCAATCTAATTAATTTTTCATTTGGTTCTCATGTATTAGAGACCAATCAATTTGGGATTATGTTTACAGAGTTATAAAAAGGAGAGGAGACCAGGCCCTCAATTTGTTGTCTAGTATGTCCAAATTAGTCAGTTAAATGATCCCGGGGGATACCATAAAGTATATAAATAGGTTCTTGTAAATACCTTTTCTTTTAATTACAGATCAAATTGTCAACACTCTTTGCAGACCTTGACTTTGGTAGAAGGGCAAATTTCTGAAATCAAATAATGGGGCTTTATTCTCAGATAGTTTTTTCCTCTGACATATTTTAGTTAAAATGTCTTTAGAAATCCATTTTAGCATGTGGAGGTTTGGAGTGCATGAGTAGACAGTCACTCAGTGAAAGGAGTTTCCAGTCAGATAAGAAGTGTTATTATGATTAATGGACTTTATCCTGAAAGAACTTGTCACTCTTACAAATATAAATAATTGCTCCAGAAAATGGAACTGTATGAAGGAGAAGGAAGAGACAATATTTCATGGAAATAAAGAACCTAGGAAAATGGTGTCTTCTAAAATGGAGTTCCAGAACATTGAGGTGGAAAAAGGAAAAATTTATGTGTTGATTACAGTTTGGTGATATACCTGTACAAAGTTTGAGATATATCAATATGCTCTAAAACCAGTGTTTTAACAAAAATAGGACCTAGCAGTTTAAGATAATTGACTTGAGAATATCTAGTAACCTTAGAATCATCCCTAAATTCTAGCACTGCCTTGTTATATATTCAATTACTCACCAAATTGTTAAATTCTACCTCCCCGAACTCTATTTTCACTAACACTGCATCATTGCTCACCTGGCCCAATGCGATGCATCCCAGTTACTCTACTTAACTCCAGTCAGGACTATTGAAACACCCCCTGGACTGTGTGAACACATCCTTTACACAGCTGTAAAAATTACTTTAAAATGTAATCATACTCTTATCCATGTTGATATTTTTATACCTCAGGGTTAAAAAATTCACGGTCTCTGTGAAAGTCTTTGGGAACTTCATTTATGGCATGATACTCAAGGAATCAGAAAAGGTTACAGTCACTTCATACCATAGGGAGACAGTAGATATCAACAGGAAGCACTCTGATTTCCTTGTTTAGATCATCAGTCTCTGGCTCAGATCAATGTCACAGGCTAGAGGGCAATGCTTCATCGGACTACTATGTGGATTTTTTTTTTTTGGGGGGGGTGGGGGGAGGATATACAGTAAAAGATACTGGAAGAGAGAAGAGGTAAAATGAATATTTTTAAATATATCAGTCTGTTTTGTGCAAAGCTTTAGGTTTTTTAACAAAAACGAAAGCCACTGAACAGTATTCCTAACTCTATAGAATACAAAATAATTTTAAAGTAATTAAAAAAAAAATCAGTATATTATTTTACTAGAGAGAAGAGTCTTCTTCCTTTATATAACTTTGTTAATTGATGGAATTCTTAAGAAATAAACAAATACTACAAGACCATAGGAATTCACAAAAGGAAAAGATGAATTCTGAAGTTCCTTTACAACATTCTGGAATTTTGCTCACTTTTGGCAAGACTTGATGGGGCAGGATACTTTTTATCCCTATGCACACAATGACCTGAAATTCATGGCTCTCTTAGAATACAGTTTGAAAATTGGACCAGAATTGAGACCTTTTAGAGCCTCAAGAGAATTTGTTATGCAATTTTCATTGAGGTTTTATAGATTAATTAGTGTGCATGTGGTTAGGGGGCAAGTGAAAGAACTTGGTTTCTAGTTCTTACCCCGAGAGTCATTAGCTCAATGGGTCCTAAATTGTGTGAGATGATTGTAGTTTATTTGAAAGTACATGGCAGTTTCTTGGGAGAGGTGCGGGGAGGGGATGGGTAAAATCGGTGATGGAGATTAAGAAGTTCACTTGTGATGAGCACAGGTGCTGTATGGAAGTGTTGATTCTCTATATTTTACACCTGAAACTGATTACATTGTATGTAAACCAACTGGAATTTAAATAAAAAGACCCTTAAAAAACAAACCATAAAGTTATACGTAAGTACTAGGGATGTAATGTACAACCTGATGACTATAGAGGACATCTCTGTATGATTTATAGTAAAGTTGTTAAAGAAATAAATCCTAAGTTCCCATCCCAAGAAGAATTTTTTCCCCTCTCTTTCCTTTTTATTGTATTAAGAGATGATGAATGTTAGCTAAACCTATCATGGTAATCATTTCACAAAAAAAAATGTAAATCAAATCATCATGCTATATGCCTTAAGCTTATACAGTGATATATGTCAATTTTTCAGTAAAACTGATAAGATTTTTACAAAGTACATTTCACTTTTAATGGATTTGTGAAAGACTCGGTAAAATACAGTTAGACTTTTTTTTAAGCCAGGTTTACTAACATGTAACTTATATATAGTAAAACTTATCCTCTTTAAAGTCCATGAGTTTTGACAAGTATATACTATAACTACCACAATATTTAGAATATTTAATCATAGTACAAAGACCTTTCACAACCATCTGCAATCAATCCCCTCCGTCAACCCCCAGCCTCTTCAATTTTGATCTGATTTGTCTTTTTTCAGTTTTGTCTTTTTCAGAATTAGTAGAAACATACCCTATATTTTGCTTTTTTGTGTCTAATTCCTTTCATGATTTAGAGATTCACACACGTCACTGCATTTGTTAGTTTCAAGTTTTTGAATTTTACATTCTTTCTCAGAAGTATTCCATTGCATGGGTGTATTATAGTTGGTTTATTTAGCGGATAATTGACATTTATGCTGCCAAATGCTAAACCACTTCCAAAGCAACTGTTTTATTTTGCATCTGTCAGGAACCTACTCTAGTACTTATTAAGCTAAAATTTTTAGGTATATCTACATGAAAGAGCATTTTAAAATAAAAACCAAGTTGATGCATATGCACATGAAAGAGGATTCCTACCTACAAGGGTGATATTATTTCTCTTAACTGTAACTACAATAATTATCAACAAATATTTACTCAATCATTGGGTTTACCCATTACCTACACAAACATAATAGTTATATGGCCAAAATATACTACACGTTATTTGCTTTTACCACTGTGAAAACTTACTGCAAAATTGATAGCTTAACAACACAAAGTTCCATAGATTAGAAGTCTAAAATAGTTTTTACCTTGCTAAATTCAAGAAGTGATCAGAGTTATACTCCTTCCTGGATGACCTAGGAGAAAGTTCTTTTTTTTTTTTTCTTACCTTTTCCAGCTTCTAAATGTTTTCCACATTCCTTTGGTTCATGGCTCTGCTCCCCAACTATAAAGCCAGCAATCTTGTTTCTCCCTGACTATTCTTCCATAGTCGAGTTTCCCTCTGACTCCAGCTGAGACAGGTTCTCCACTTTTAAGAACTCAGGATTAGATGGGACCCACCTGGCTAATTCAGGCTACTACCCCTCCACCAAGGTTCTTAATTCAATCCATCTGCAAAATCCATTCTATCATGTAAAGTAACTTCCAAGGATCAGAATGTGGACATCTTTGGGAGCCCTTATTGTGCCTACTACAGACCATAAGTTTCTCAGGAAATTATTAGATAACATGGATGTATAGAAAAGAGTTTTCCGTCTTATTGAAAGTCTGAACTTTTGTTGGAGAAGGTCATCGAGAAGACATGACTGTCCATTGACTTGTGAGCTGGACTCAGGGAACCAGAAGCTCCTCACCCCTTCCCCTGTCCTTGGTTTGTGGGTTCCACTTGCTGTTCTTGCTCCCAGAAACTGCTCCAAACACATAACCTTTAGATGACGTGGTGTTGAGAACACCTGCACAGTTTATGTAACTGAAAACAGTTGAGGCCTCTTTTTTTTTTAAGGCTTATTACTTTGTCTTGAGAGAGACAGAGAGAGAGCACACATGTGAGCACATGGGTGGGGAGAGGCAGAAAGAGAGAGGGAGAGAGAAAATCCCAAGAAGGCTCTGTGCACTCAGCAGGGAGCTCAACAAGGGGCTTAATCCCATGAACAATGAAATCATGACCTGAGCTGAAATCAAGAGCCAGAAGGTTAACAGACTGAGCCACCCATGTGTCCCAGTTAATGCCTCTTTATAAAGTTTTAAGACTTGGTGGGCAGTATGGGGATCCATTTGTCTTGCCCTCCAAGACAAGCCTAGTATGTAAGTTCCCTTTGCTTATTAAAACTGCCATCTACCAACCTGGAGTGGGCTGCCTCTTTCTTCTTTCCCTGCCCTCTGAATCCAGGGGCCAGTTTCAGGTTACAGAAGGGAGGCTTCTGGGAGGATTGCAAACAAACAACTCTGTTTCCATTTCACTGATTTAATAAAATTTTGAAGTAAATTGTCTAATCTCTTGAAATATCTATTTTTTCTATTGACAATAGGAGGCATATACAAATAAATATTTAAAATCTAAAAAAGAATTAAGCATAGAATAATCTCAAGAACTTTGTTCATAACACCTTGCTTTGTTGGGTGTTTGCAAACATTAGAAATAGCAATGTTTGCATGATTATTGCCATCAATGTTTTTTTGTTTTTTTGTTTTTCTTGTGGATCACTGTCAGTAAGGAGACAGCACAGTCTACTAATCAGGCTTGGAACCATGCAGTGAAGCGATAGCATGCCTGCATCTGGTCCCATTAGTTAAATGCAAATTGGCACTTATTTTAAGACAAAATACACTCAAAGTTAAGAAATACATATATGTTTTGCCACATTTCTCAAAGCAATTAGGCCATTAGTGTATGCTACCTAAACAGTTTGTTAGATACTAGAAAGTATTTAAAAAGATGACTTTGAATGTGAAATCTCGAAATTACTTAATTTATATTTATATGCATTTAGAAGTTAGAATAAAGAGGAAAAGCTGACGTTTGAATTTAGAAAATTCAGTTCAAACCTGGGTCTATAAGGTACTGATATATAGCAAGACTTGAGATAGTTATATAACCTCTCTACCTCAGTTTTCTCATGTATAAAATATAAATAATAATACCTTCTTTCAGGAGTCTAATGTATATCAAATGAGAAAAAAATTAAAACACACGTGTTGTCAAAACTAAAGTCATCGTCATTATCATCAATATTTTTTATAGTGTCTACCTCACAGCATTTTTGGATCATAAAACGATTTGTTATACATGCCTTTCAGGACTAGAACCTGAAAATACAAATTGTCAATAAATGCATCATCATTATCATTTCCAACATATTCAAAAAGTGACTTTCCCCTCCCATTCCAAACATTGGTCAATTAATGATGAATAGACATGTTGTATACAACTCACAAAATAGCAATTCCACTTTTAGATGTAAATCCCAAAGAAACTCAAATATCTACATGAGAGGAAATATAAGAATATCCATAGAAGAATGATTACCAATTGCAAAATTTAAAAAAACCTCTTTTATGTCCACCAGAAGAATGTGTAAGTAATATGGGGAATAGCCACTCAGTGGAATACTATATGGCATTGAAAATAAATCAACTAGAGTGGCATGAATAAAATGTACTATTCCAACATATGTTATTGGGCCAATAAAAAGATTGCAAAGATATACCTATAATAAGACATGTACTAGGATAAGATATCATTCATGTAAACTTTTAAATCATTGCATACCTAGTGGTAGTATAAAAAAAATGTGTGTAAAGTTGGGAGTATGTTTGCCAGATAAAGTAGAAGATGCCCAGTGAAATCTGAATTTCAGATAAATAACCAATAATGATTTCAGTACAAGTGGATCCCATACAATATTCAGAACAACTAAACAGTTTTTGGTTGTTTTTCCAAAATTCAAATTTTACTGGTGGCTTGTATTTTTATTTGCTAAACCTGGCAACCCAATGAAGGGGAAAGATGCAGAGGGGCTTCAGTTGTATTGATATTTTAGTTCTTAAGTTGGGTGATGGGTGAATGAGTATTTGTTGCAGTTTTCTTTGTGCCATTTTCAAAGCCTTAAATGTTTCATAGTATGTTAAAATATTAACAGGCAAAAATGAATCATGTACCAGAAGAAAATCTCCAGTTAAAAGATACAACTAAGAGCCAAGTCAAAGATAGTATCAGGAAGGGGGACAAAAAGGAAAGAAATAACAAAAGCACATGAAATAAAGAGACATATTATGAAAATAAGGGCAACGAAGTGGTATCATACTATATTTTTGTGTTATCAATATATTTCATTAGTATGGCGTTTTCTCCCCAAGTCACAAACCTGGCATGGAATGCTTAATTAGTTACAGAATTCAACCTAAAAACAAAAACTTGGGTAATAGGTGTTTTCCAAGACTCTTTAATAATTTCAGTTATATTTCAATCAATAAAAACATGTTTGGCTATAAGTGAGTATTGTAATAAATGGGATGTTTAAATCTATAAAACAAGATGCAAAGAGTTGGCCATCGCTTAATTATTTTAAGCCCAGAAGGGAAAAAAAGAATAGATGAAACAGAATAATGAGATGCACATTTACTTCTCTCATTAAAATTAGAAAACAGTGGCTCTCAATCAAGGATAGGGGATCACATTAAAATCACCTGGAGAGTTTTAAAAATACCAATGCTTGGGACTCAACACCGGCAAATCTGATTTAATTGGTATGCAGGATTGATATGGTATTGGTATTGGTATTTAATTGGTATGCTATCACTGGTAGTTGTTAAAGCTCCCCGGGCGATTCTAATACACAGTTGGGGTTGAGACCCGTTCCTCTAAAGCTTGAAAAGCCCATAAGCTGTGTGAGATGGTGAAAAAAAAAAAAAAAAAAAGATGCTTGCCCTGTGGATGTAAGAGCTGGTTCCTTAGAGAACAGATTCAAATATTATGTGAGTCCATTGACTTCCTACCAAGGGCTTACTACAAGTGATAGGAAAACAGGTATTCTGGAAGTACAATACCTCACATAGTGTTGAATAAACACATCTTCACCGAAATAGTTGAAGTGTGTAAATACCCTAAAGGATAATGATACTTGTAGCTTACACAGTAAGCCTTGAAGGACTATCAGTGAAAAAAACTTGAGAAGGGTCTAATTTTTAAAAATATGGAGAATGAACTCTTACTTTTTATCTTAGAATGAAAATACTTCAATATCTCCCAGCAACCCTCTGCCTTTACCACAATGAGATGGATTTAAGACAGCCAGTTTTTATTTCTACTTGAGTAACATGAGCTTTGGTTTATGGCCCTTTTTCCCCTAGCTTCATAATTAAATGACTAAATCCCATCCACAGCATTACCTACAGAACATGATTGGAGAAAGATTAGCCATTAAAGAGAGAGGGGATTGCTATTATGGCTTTGGAGACCTATAACCACCCACTCTCTTAGGAATCCTATTATGGCTGAGCATTTGTGTTATTGGTATTGCAACTCAATTCACATATATCAAGCTGTAAACTCCATTTACAGTCAATCCATATTTCTAGGTCTCTTCTAATAACTTATTTATTTGTGTGTTTCACTTTGGAAGAAGTTATATGCTTCAAAATATCTTCATCTATTGCCAGTGACTATGGAGATTCCTTTTGTGGTACAATAAAGCATCTTACCACTATTAACTAAAATCCAAACATCTGCTGTTTTACCTTTGGTTTTAGAGCTTCATAAAAACTGATGGTGATTCATGTGATTTCAGATCTACTTTCCATTCAAAAGAGCAGTAATAATATAAACAATCATTCCCCCCAGTGACAAATGCTGATCAGAGTCAATTTCATAAATCAGGGTAAACAGATAACATGTCCAAATGAATTTCATATATATCCCCTTCTATAATTGCAAACAATTATATCAATAACATGCCTTAATGTCTTCGAATTCAACTCTTTAGAAACAAAGGCCCGGCCCAAGTTAAGCAGGTGACTATCCATTATCATCCAACTACAGTGCTCGATTAACCATAAACTGCATTTCTTTGACAAAATAGTTTAAAATGTTTGGTGAGCCTTCATTTTCTTCCCCTCCAATATGTTTACCTAAGTGCAGGATTTCTCCTTTTTCCACGTTTAGATTAATTTCATTGACAACAGACATTGCAAACTCCTCAATGATTTCTCTGTGCCAAATGAATTCCTGTCAAAAGGCTCAGATGAAATCTGTCTACTCTTGGTGACCAGATTGATCCAGCTGCAGAACAAGAGAAACAAATGATTCATCTAAGTTTGGCCGTGCCAAAGCCTGCTCTCTCCTGCATATCCACAGTTGCCGAAAAAGGAGCAAATAACTTTATCTTACAACCAGAGCTCAGGGTGGTTGAATGTTTTCATTACCTGTGGACATGAATGGCTTTGGGACATGATTAATCATGCTGAAATCACTTCATTATTTTAATGAGGTTTTTCTCTTTGCTCTATGATAAAAAGTACAGGGGAGAGAAATTTTTCTCATTATTTCTGAAACTAAAGGGGAGTGAAGGAAGCGGAATAGAAACACACAGAAAACCTGCAAAAGAGAAGCAGTAGCAGAAGAAAGTAGCAGAGATCTGCTACTGATCTCTCCTTCTGCCTCAACAAAGACAAAAGGGAATGGGATGAGGAGAAGCTTTTGTGGACACTAAGTTCAAAGGCACCATAGATGCTGGGGCCGTGGTATGTGAAACAAAGGGATTTCATCTCAAAATCTTCAGAAGTTTTGTTTACCCCAAATATTTGAGAGCAAATTTTTGAAAAAAAAGAGAAAGAGAAAGAGAGAATACATGTACCTATGCTAACTGTAGGTAAAAATAAATGACCTCCCTAATTTTCAAACCAGATAACTTTGCTAGTCTTCCCTTAAAAAAGGTGCAGAATCACTGTTACGTTTAGGAAGTGGAAAAATACATGATGTTGTTTTTGAGCATCTGAACGCTTATAAGTAATATAAGGTGAAATACTGACATAGCTTCTCTTTTAGGAGAAAGCGCTTCATTGAGATTAATTCCAAACAGCTGATAAACAGGTCATCGTGTAGATGATTCTCAAACTTCATTATGAATCATAGTCACCTGGATCATGGATCGCTGGACTCCACACACACAATTTCCAGTTCAGAAGATATGGGGTGGGACCTGAAAACTGTCATTTCTAACAAGTTCCCTACTGATGCTAATGCAATGTTGATGCTAACCCCAATCCAGGGACCATACTTTGAGAATCACCATCTTAAAACCACCATGTGGTGCCATGTTTACATGTTATTTTGTAGCAGTAGACAAGGCATGTTTCTCTGAGCATCCTAAGGGCTCAGAGGCCCTTTAATGTGAAGGGATTCCTCAGAGGAAGATACTGATTTTTAATAAGTCTGAACTGTTAGACTGATATTTTACTGTCTTATTTTCCATTATCCAAAACTAATCACTTGTCATTACACAGGTGAATGAAGCCATTGAGTGGATATCTTTCAAGGACCTCATACTCTTTTGCATTCACTCTTACTATATTCACAATGTTAGAGAAGAATGCATGTCCTCTTATCATTTACAATGGCGCTTTTGTATTGCTGAAAAGTAAGATTTCATATAAGTCAAAACTTCAGGTCTTGACAATATCTCAGCTTCTTGCGACATGCAGATTAGACCTAAAAGACAAGTTACATATTAAGTAGTTCATCCAACTCAATTCTTCCTTTACAATGATGGACACTGGAACTCAGACAGTAAAAGTGTATTTCCAAGGTCACACAGCTACACAGCCAAAGTCAAAGGCAGAATTAGAACCAAAATCTCTTTCTATCTAATGTCCTTTTTTATTCAGATATTCACACACTTATCCATAGATTCTTTTATTCATTAAGCTATGGTATTACACATACAAAATATATGTCAGACACTGCTAGGCACTGACCATGCAAAAGAAGAAAATAAAGAACCAACATCTTCATGGAGACGGCTCTGTGCTAACCACTATGCCAAGGGAGGGTACCTATTAAGGCTTCCAATTTAATCATCATAGCTACTTTGAGAAGTATCCCCAACCCTTCTTCACTGGTGAAAAAACCTATACTTCTTGAATCCAAGTATTTTGATCCCAAATTTGGTGATTTAATATTATAAGATATGATCTATGTCTAAGAGAAAATCAAAACAGACTTGAGAAAATAATTTCATTTATATTTTTTTATTTCATTGATTTTCATTCATTTTTTAAGTTGATTTGTTTAATTTTTAGAGAGAAAGTGGGAGGCAGAGAGAAGAAAGAGAGAATCCCAAGCATACTCAGCACTGTCAGTGTGGAGCCCCATGCGGGGCTGAACTCACAAACTGTGAGATGATGACCTGAGCTAAAGAGTTAGATGCTTAACCAGCTGAGCCACCCAGGTGCCTCTGAAAAAGTAATTGGAATGAGATGTCATAAGAACCATAAAAGAGACGCAAATGAAGGAAGGAGCAGCAAACACTGCTTATGAAAAAGTGTTAGCTAAATTGACAGTCATTGGTTGTATCCTAGGAAATTAACTTCCACTAGTCTGATTTGATTCTTTCAACCACTCTTTGCAAAAGGTACTACCATCCCTATTGTACAAATGCAGAATATGAATAGAAAGAAATGTGCCCAAAGCCACAAAGCAGATGTGTGTTTTAAGGTGTATGTGCCCACCTCCAAAGCCCATACCTTCCCCATATGTTCTTCTTCACATCATGTAGGATACACCAAGGTCTACTTCCCGTTTTCTCATCTGGAAGTGAACAAACCTCTCTGGTCTGTGGATGGCTCTGCCTTTTACCTCATATTGTCAATAAACCTTCACTCTTCCCTTGAAGCAAATCCTCTGTCTCCAAAAAAGTTGCTTCAGAGCACACTGAAAAAGTGCCTGAACAGTAACACTACTAAAGGTTTTACTGAAAAATTTTCACTTTTCCTAGATGATGCTTCAGTCCGCGATATCTTCCTTAGATGCTTCAGTCCGCAGTATCTTAGGATGTATTTCTTTCCTTTTGACAATCGTATCATAATGAACTTCATTCTTAAATGGAGCAGAATAGGCAGAGAGATAGAAAGCTCACTCCTTGGAGAACTACAAACAAAACAGCATTCCAGGAGCATTATTTTCATAAAGAAATTTATTCACTCAGAAGATGAATAGAGTTGATAAGCTTGGTGTCTCTGAAGACTTTCTCAAACTTGTACTTTGAAAAAATTAATAATACAAAGGAGAGTGCTTTAGAAAAGGAGTGGGACAGGAACCACATTCTGTTTTATTAGAGAAAGAGAGTCTTCCCTCCCAGGGTAACAAGGTTTTTCACAGCTATCGGACCTCCAGACTGATTAGATACAGTTAAACTCATCATGGCCACGCAGTGTCTGTTGATTCCTGGGCAGATCCTGGGACTCTGGAGGCAAACAGTCCTGTGTACCGGGGAGAGCATTATCCAGGGCGGCTGAATGATGCCTGACTGCTGCCTGCTTCTGTGTCGCTTTGCTATTCTGACAAGGCCAGGAGGGACTCTGAGCTTTAAGAACCTACAGAGACTAATAATGCAAGTGCTAATCGTTAGCATCTCCCAGAATTCTTGTAGTTCTCATCTCCAGATTCTCTGGCTGCTGTTTGTGTAATTGAAGAAAACAACACAGCCAAAGGGAGGCAATTTATCTTGTGAGCCTCCCGGTAGCAGAGCAACCTAGCTGGGTTGCATAACAAAAATCCAGGCAGAGGAAATAATTGATTCGGGGGCTGGGGGGGGGGCGGGGGGCGCTGGGGGTGTGGTTTCTCCTCTTAAAGTAAATCTGAATTGAAAGATAGAAAAAAAAAGTAGTTTTAAGAGGAATTAAAAATCTTCAGGCTTTAAAGTGATCTTGAAGAAACATCTCCCCACTGGAAAAAGCAACCTCAGCAGAGAGATATGCAGAAAGAGCGGCATTTATTATTCAAAGCCAATAAATACTAGGGAATGACATCTTAGGCTAAATAGGTCTATCTTGTGCTCACTGGCTCTGAATCACCAAGCTGAAAGGGTCCTGAAAGATTATTAGTCTAACATAACCAGTTAGATGCAGAGTATAAAATATAATACAAGCATCCTGACACACTCTCAATATTGATTCTCCTATTATTATGTGGTCTATGACAATAAACTTATAATAAAATACTCTAAAGAACAAAAGTCATGCAACTGCTGGACTGAAGGACACTACAAATTTATATACCGCTGCTCTTTTAGAAAACTCTCTAAGAATATAGATATAAATGCAGGTGATCCAGGAATGTTTCTAGGTTTTGCGGCTTATCTGATAGCTCAGGAGACACTAGTAGATATACGCAAGCAGCAAGAAAAGACAGGAACTGACATCCACTTAGCAATTTGCACTTTCAACCTCACCTGGAAAGTTGTTGGAAGTGCTGAACCTTGGATGTACCCAGACCTACTGAATCAGAATCTACATTGTAAACGAACCCTGTAAACTATCTGGGGATTTTGCTAATAATCTTCCAATTGCTTAGCCTCTCATTTTTGTCAGCTGCACCAAAATATTTTCATGCTGAAAAGAAAAAAAAAAACCAGTAAGGCATACAAATGGAAATTAAGGATAACTGGTCTATGAAACATTCTAGTAGGACATTAGAAAATCCCTTTATTCATTTTAAGGGCTTGCCTTCAAGTTTTCTGATTTGTTTATTTTAATATCTTATTCCAGGCTTTTTATCTTTCATCTTTGCCCTCTGCATCTGAATTGAGTTCTGGCAACATCATCCCAATGTACCCCTTCTTGTATGAGGGGACGTGACACGTGTCCCCCCGCCTGGGATACGCTGTCTTCATGGTTACAAGCTTCTACCGACGGAGTTATACTTCACCACAAACCATTTCTTATGTAGGCCTGTCTTAGCCAAATCTCCCTTCATCTGGTATTACTTCACCTTTCTTATTGGTACTTCCTTCCCCATTGTTTTATTAGGTCTGCTACTCGAGCAAGGGGCTCCCCCAGGATGCTGCTACGTCAGTGTGATTAAGGTAATCATGCTGGACTGATTAAATGCAGAGGAAGCTAAACAAAAGTGGACTCTTAATATGGGCCTGTAAAAGCACACATGTTACCAAGGCCAGAAAAGTGCTAACTATATTATCTCCATCTCCAATATACCTTGTTCAGAGGAAAAGATTGAAAATGGTAGGAAATCTCAAAGGCTCCTTTCTGCTAATTGGCATTAACATCCATATTCATGCACAATCATAAAAATACCAAATAAAAGCCCAAAGTTAAGGTACTAAAGAATTCTTACACTGTCCTTCATGGTAGTTGTTTCCTCGTGAATTTTCAAAGACAATAATAATAGGAAAACATTAATGAGCCAGAAAAAAATATAATTATATACCCAGTCCCCCTAATCCATATTTCAGTGGGCTGAACAAATGGATATGGAAACAAGGTGGGAAAGAGGCAGAATAACAGGGATGAGAGCTCTTCTTGTGGAATCAGTTTGCTGGTCCTGGAAAAAAACAAATTTCCTGGCAAAACTGAAAGAAATCAGAAATTGGTAGATTTTTGCCTGTGTTTCTGTTTCTAACCTCAATCCATTAGTGTATGCATTTCTGTTCATACCCGGAACTTACTGTATTGCAGAGTGTTTGAATCAGTATTTTGTTTACTTACTTATTTTTAGGTGAGGTGTAACTAACATAGTATTAGTTTCAGGTATACAAAAAGATGATTCAATATATGTATTCAAATCAACATCTGAAATCAGCAAATGCATACTGAGTGCTGCTGTAGTCTCCATAGGCTTTCTAAATTGCAGATGAACGGCTACAATGGCCAGTTAAACAATTTGATGATGAATTTGAGCTGTGAATGCAGTGGGATCTGTATCTGGAGTAAGATTCATTTAGAACACTCTCATTTCCCAGAGATTTGGAAACACAACACAGGAACCTCTTAATCATACCAAATTAGCTGGGGATTTGTTCAGATTTTGTGTTGTTTTTGGTTTGGGTTTTGGCTTTGGTTTTTTGATTTTAGCTAATTTTCAATAATTTACTCAACTCATTCATCAAACAGTGAAAGATTCTTAGATTAAAAAAAAAAGTCAGAGTTCTTTGGCCTTCTCAAGTCTTATCTTTTCTTCTATTTTAACTCTCAATAAGCAGGATCACTTCCTGGGCTACTTCCTCAATGGGAAAAAAAACCCAACCCTAATATTAAGTCTCCCTCTTGATCATGACCTTCTGTTGTTTTTTCATTCCTTGTTCACTATCATTTCAACCCCTTCTAGCTTCATCAGGACCTCTAGCCCCTTGGCTTCTCTAATACCCCCAGTTAGGAATTTCACTGGCTCCCCTATGTACTTTGGAGCTCCTATCAATCATCCACACATCCCTGAATTCTTTCAGAGGATCGTCCAGTGCCAAACCTCACTCCCGCATAAGTCCTAGCACCTCCTTGATTGATTGAAGCAGTGAGATCTCCCATCAGTGCCTAGAATTTAGTGAGATATCAATAATTGCTGGTCTGTTTGTTTCTCATCTTCCTTATCTACTCATTTACTCTTATTCCAGACCTGAAAAAAAATAATTAAAAGACTCATAAAGATACTCTAGATTGAATCACTACCATCCATGTTTGTCTCCTTTCAGCCATATCCTCAGAATTCTTAGAAATTACTTGGGGCGCCTGGGTGCCTCAGTTGATTGAGTGACCCATTTCGGCTCAGGTTCGATCTCATGGTTCGTGAGTTCGGGCCCCACGTTGGGCTCTGTGCTGACAGCTCAGAGCCTGGAGCCTGCTTCCGATTCTGTGTCTTCCTCTCTCTCTGCCCCTCCCCCACATGTGCTCTGTCTCTCTATCTCTCAAAAATAAAGAAAACTAATTAAATTTTTTTTTTTTTAAAAAGAAATTACTGCATTTCCCTCACATTGGCTTCTCTCCCATCTGACAGGAGCTATCCCTATTTGTTTATTCCTTAAATCCCTACCTTCTTGTTTCCCTGTTCTCCACAGTTTCCCCTCTTCTTTTCTGAGAAAATTGCATGTGTTTCACATGAACTCTTTTGACCTCCTCCACAGTTTTTCTGTAAAAACTCCCGTCTTCAGGAACCCTCCATTACTCTCATTGGCAAAGCTAATCCCTCTGCCTCTTGATTCTCTGGGACCCTCTTCTTTTCATTATTCTCATTCTTTTTTTAATGTTTGTTTGTTTGTTTGCTTACTTATTTAGAAAGAGAGAGCCAGAGAGAGAAAGAGAGAAAGAGAATGAACAGGGGAGGAGCAGAGACAGAAGAGAGAGAGAATCCCAAGCAGTCTCTGTGCTGTCGGCACATAGCCCCATATAGGGCTTGATCCTATGAACCCTGAGATCATGACCTGAGCCAAAATCAAGAGTCAGATGCTCAACCCAGGCGCCCCTCATTATTCTCATTCTTATAACTTCAAGTGTTCCTTTGCATTGGTCTCAGCTCAATCCTACCCTGAAAGGATTAGTTCATTCTCCTGCCACCTCCAAACAGCGCAAATTCATTTTGCATCTGTATCACATACCTGTTTTTTCGTGTATGCCATTGGTTCAAAGGAATTTGGGGGATTTTAAAATGTAAGCTACACATCTGAGTTTTTAAAATTTAGATTGTATGCAGCAGCAATGAAGGAAGTGATGGGACTCACCATAACTTGGACATATCTCTGAAAAAAGTCAGCATGCTGGCAGAAAAACAATGGTGTCCAGCTGCCCTGAGAAAAAAAGAAAAAACTACAAGGGCCCAGACCAAGAGGATACAGAGAAATCCAAATCCAAGAACTGGGGGTCAAGATGAGCCTGGAAGTGCTAGTTACCCAATTTCTGAGTGCTTAATTTATAACAGGATTTAATTGAAAAGTACTATATATATATACACATACACACACACACACACATACACATGCACACACACACATATTTACGGAGGTTTCCTTTTATGAAATTTCTTACTTTTGACTAGAGAAGTTTAAGCTAAATGGAAACTTGATATGTAATTATATTTAATATTACATTTAATACATAAAATACCTTAAATCTTCACATTAACTTCTAAAACTAAAAATTAGACAGCCATCAGCTCATTATCAACAATCGTAGGCAGGGAACCAAGATGATAAAGTATTCTACTTAGTTTTCTATTTGTATAGTTTCTTTTAACAAAGTAAACCAACTAAATAAATGTTGATTAAAATACAATTGGGCTTTTTAATTCCAAAAATGATTTTCATCAGCACAGTAAGAAAATTCTTCTGGCTTATGTTGCTCATTAAAAGAAGTATCAGAAAATCAAAATCAGAAATTTAAAAATAAAATAAACAATCTGTGAGAAGGCCTCTCTTCGTTTAGACTCCCTATTTCTGACCAGTGATAACATATGTTAGGAAGTTTCCACGTTGTAAGACAACAGTTGACTCTGACGCCTTACAAAACAACCAATCTCTCCTGTTTGGCTTAAGCAAAATATGGATAGAGAGCATGTCTATCAGCCATCTATTCTTCGAGCAACATGCACAGCGCCCTCACACACTTTTTTTCTCCTATCATTCAACACCATCCAAATCAGTGAGCCTTTTCGTTTTTGCTCCCTGCAGTAATTGTAGTTTCAGGCACACACAACAGATAGAAGGATATTTGCTACTCTGAAAGACAGAGTGATGTCGGTGCTCAGGTGTTTATTCTTCATTTCAAGGAAGACCACAGAAGTAGCTCTTAAACATTCTTCAATATGAAAATTTCACAAAACTAAGGCAGGGGCCCATGCTTTTTCTCACATTGTTTTTTTCCTTATCCATCTGCCACCCTTCAGAAGACTTCCAAAAAAATATACCTCTCCTATACAGTTTGGCTGTATAGATATACTCTAAAATATTTTAAGCTCCAGGTTATCTTTGAGGCAAATGTATAAATCTTTTACCTTCAAAAATAAAATGTTAATTTTGAATAAGAATGGCTATCGTGAACCCAGCCGAAATGATTTTTCACATCCTAGGTGCCAGTGCCCCATGCGTATACGTGAAGTAAGGTGTGGACTTTGAGACTGGACAGAATGACTATTCCTGCTTCAAGAAAACACAGAGGCCCCTTTTATTGCAAACATTTCCCACGTAAAAACAAAAGTATTTCTCCTCATTTCAGTGGGCTTCTGAGTTGATGAGCTGCTTAAAGCAGCAATACTGGCTGCACATATGTTAAAATCACTGCCAGATGATGGCTGTTCCAAGGATAACACAGGACACCCCCATAATGTGTAGGAGCAGGGTAGAAGAGAGAGGGGGGGACTGATGCAGAACTGACAGTCCTGATAGGAGCAGATGGTGGTGAATTCTCACAAAGCTTTTTAATACACACCACTCCTTGTTCCAAGCTATTGTATGGGGACTTCCTGCATGCCAGAGTTTTCAAAGCTAATTGCCTTTGTATCTGCTGCCATAACTGTGTTTGTCCAAGGGAAAGCTGGGGGTGAGGGGACAGAAGAGAATGTAGTGTGGACTTTCTGGCACTCTACTACTTACTTATTCAACTGTCTATTAATTATGTAATTTCATCAGTCATGGATTTCAGCAGGTGGAGCCAGGAATAGATCCGATGCCCTTTGGGGTTAGAGAGTGGCAAAGAGAGAAGAAATAGGGGAGGGCAGGAGTTGGAAAAGGCTGTGTTTAACTTCATGGAAAGGCAATAAAAATCAAACTCAGCGTGGAAAAAAATCACCTTGATAAAAAAAAGTCTCAGAGTGTATACAAAAACAGTTAAGAGAGATTGGGGGCTTCTCCTGAACCAGGGCAAGTGTTCCTGGAGAGATGAGCATCCTGTATGTGTGTCTTTGGTGGGAGACACTTTGTTTCCATACCTCCTCTTAATGCACTTGCTGCCCATCATTTTTCCTTGCTGAGCACCCACTGTGTGCTGTTGAGAGCTATGAAGGATGGAAAAGATAGTCAGGGTTCCCCAGAGAAACAAAACCAATAATGCGTGTAGATAGATAAATACATAGAGATGCACTTTAATCATCTAATTCATGTAACTATATCATGTAAGTTTGGAGGCTAGGAAATCCAAAATCTGCAGGGTAAGCCAACAGGATGGAGATTCAGAGAACAGTCAATGTTGCAGCTCAAGTGTGAAGGCGGTCTGGCAGCAGAATCTCCCTTTCATGTGGGATGTCTTTTTTTTTTTTCCTCTTAAGACCTTTACTAACTGGATGGGGCCCACCCACATTAGGGAGGGTAATCTGATTTACTCAGGCTGCTGATTTAAATGTTAATCTCATCTAAAAAATACCTTTACACTAACATCCAGGCTGGTGTTTGACTAAATATCTGAGTACCCTGGCCTAACCAACTTAACATATAAAATTAATCAGCACACATAATCACCTGCCTCATTTAACTTAAAAGGGAATGAACCTCCAAAGGAAACTTTTTAAGGACCCACCTCTTTTCCACTGTGTGAAAGTACTTGCCTTCTGTGAAAGTCTGTTCAAAATAAATTTTATAAACTCTCTTTCCCAAGTATAGCCTTTATATAGTGTTTTATTTTTAAAAACTCTGAAAAACCAAAATATTCACCAGTTTTCTTCTCTTAATATTCAAAATTACCTTGTCCAACAAACTTCTCAGTTGTAGGGAATTGACTTGAATGAAAGCAATTACTTTCACTCCTCTCTAAACCTGGGGACCTTGCTAATCTGAGATTTAATATTTTAGTCCTGGTTATTTAAAAAGTTAATATGATTGGTATAGTGTGTGGGGGGAGGGTGGGGAGAGGTAGAAGAAGATACAAAAAGGAGGCAGGTGAATTTCTTGAACATTTCATTCCATGAAACTGAAATTGTCATTGGGTATAATACACTAAGATTTTCTTTTCTATTTTTGGAGATTCTGAGTGAGAAAGAATTGCAGCTATGTTCCTTTAACTTAAAAGTGTGAATAATAAATATAAAATTACAATTTATTTTTTACAAAACATGTCATCTAGTTATGATTTGTTCATCTGGCCTGACTAAACAGTCCTAAACCATGCCGGGAAGCTACTGTCAGACCCATACTTCAGAATTGGCAAATGAGATTGAAAGCGATTATGAAAACAGTTTTTGGCTACTTGATTGGGCAGTAGGAAAAACAGGATTTAAACCATGTCCATCTGCTTCTAAATCTAAGGAACTTAAGGGCGGGGAAGCTATACATTAGGCTTCAGGTATGTGCCTCAATTCATTTACTAGATGGGAATAAAATAACGCTTCTCAGAATTGTTTTCAGGATCACATAAGGGGTGCGGAAAAAGTGGCAAGCACAGTGGTTAGCATAGGGGAAATCCTCAATTCTTGCTAGCCTTTAGAATTACTTATTAGCAACATCCACAACTCTGTCTAAGAGGGCTATGGAATGAGCCCTCAGTCCCAGCACCTAGAAAAGGGACCTCTTGGTTCACACTGCAGCGTTGTTCAGCTTTAGGGGTTCCCAACTGTATAATATATAGTGCATTCAAAGATAAAGTACCCCTTGTAATTGGCAGGATAGAAGTAGCTGCCACTTCACTGTCAGTGGTCTAAATGTTAGCAGGGGTGAAAATAAAGCCCTGGGGGAAAAAAATTACAGAGAAAGAGGTAACCAATTGGAGCAGTACCCAGCTGGGCCAAGCACCTTAGGTATCTTATGTCTAACAGCAAGGAGAGCTAGATGGGGCCAAACTTCGTAAAACTCCCTACGCCACCAGGCCCTAGGGATACAATGTCATCCATATAGTTAGTTTCTTTCTCTCTTATCAGAATTTTAGGGATGGAAATTCAAGGCAAAATTAAAATTTTCATAAGTTAAACTGTTGGTTGATTAAGTAGATCATATTAGACATTATTCTCTGAAAAATCATCTCATGAATCTTTTAATCACATATTGATACTATAAAATGGGGGGTAAATAGTATTCTCCACTTGGCATATAGAGGAACTGAGAGATATAAAACTTAATTAGATGGTACTTAGACTTATAAATCAGTGAAAAACCCAGAATTGAATCCAAGTGGTGTTTCTATTCATATTGTCTATTCAGAGAACCAAATGGCATCCTTTACATTTCAGAAAGAACAATAAATCAACCTCAGTTTCCTTCACAATCTCTGGGTAGTATAAATTCAGTATTCCAAAATGAAAAAAGCACCTTAGATTAAAATATCAATATAACTGTCTTCTGAAGAATCAAATAAAATATTAAATCTAAAATAAGTTTGTTTATACTGACAAGCTCAGTAAAAAATATCAAAGTCAGTTTGTCTAAGCAATAAACCTATGAAAATCAAGTTGCCAGACATAAATGCTTATGGGTGACATTGTCTATTACTATAGTGCCAAACAAATATCGATGAAAACTAGACAATACGTTTAGACCATGAAATGTAATGATTCAGCGTGCTAACTTTCTCTACCACCTTTTAAACATTTTTTTTCTTTTAACCGTGAAACCCAATGAAGACAGACTCCTGGGAAAGACACCAGTCTTGATTTACAATTTACCTATTCACTGAAGGGCTAACAATTCTTGCTATTCTTTCATCGTTGCCCTGCAAGATCTCAAGTGTGCTCAGCTTTGAGAACAGTTTGTGCAAAGAAAAGATAATCATGTCTGGTGTCTGGCTTATACTGGGTTCTCCCAGAAGCTCTACTGTGAGATTAGGATTTATGTGCAAGTAGTTTATTGAGGTGAACATCTCAGGAGAGTAGGGAAGTGAGGCAAAGAAGGGAAGAAAGCCAATATAGGGTGTTTCATAAGCAGGTGAACACTGTGGACAACTAGGATTCAGTCTGGCTTTGTACTTTTGGCAGAGGGTGAGAAATATGTCCTAGAGTTTTACAATGGGAGGAAAGAGAGAGCTGGAGTACTTATATACCAATTCCCATTTGTAATTCATGGGCAGCTGGGGGCGGAAGGGGGGTAGTCATTAGTAGTTAACTCCCTAGTGTTTCTGGCTTGCCTTGACTCAGACCTGTGGAGTCAGAAAAAACCTTTAGAATAAAACCTGAAGGCATTTGCATTAACAAGGCTGTGAACGCCAGAGGGATAGAGCTGGGAAACCTACAGCATCTTCTAGTAGTTCTTAACCTCAGATGTAGACTAGACTAATAAGTACAGCATGGTCATCAGTCTTTATCACTTAACTTCCTAGACCCTTTGGTGTGCAATCCCTTTGATATTTACATAGGGCAGGGATTCTCAATGACCCTACTGGCACCATATGTCATGGCCAATTGTAAGATGTGTAGCACTAATGTATTACTAGTAAGAGTTCGGTTACCAAAATTTGAAAATAATTAACCTTTTTAATGAATTTAAATAACCCCCAGGTTATTCTTTTTGATCCATCCATCTACATCCCTGGATTGGTACGTTTCTTAACAAAAAGTGAAGAATGGAGTGAGCATTTGTACTCTGACATGCTTATAACCAAGAGTCTACCTCATGTACCCCACAAACTGTAGTGCCTCGCTCATATAGACAAATCTTTACTCTGTATTTTATGGATTAAAACAGTTTAGAATCTGGTATAGGCAGCAATCCATCTCATATATATTCCTTCTGAGTAAAGGACTTGCACAGGACATGCCAAACACAAATCCTCAAAGAGTTTGAGGCATATTCTCTCTCTTTTTGTGGAAAAGTTTAACTTCCATGAGAAATTTAGTTAGATGTCTGATCAAGTACTTTCCAAATGGCATGCAATAATCCAGATTGCAAATAACATTCAAAATTAGAAAAGATTGGCATGTTACCACATCCGGGTTTAAAGTCAGTCATGAAGAAGTAAAGTGCTTTATAATTTTAGCCACCCAGAAGAACAAAGAGAGAGTATATATGGTCTAGAACATCAAATAAAATGTTCTCAAAGCAGAATTTGTTAAATTTTTTAGCATGTCTGAGGTTGCTGTAAGAATGCAAGTATGTGTGTTTCAGTGCATTTTAAAGTGGAATCAGAGTAGAATCTGTCCGAGAGAACATCATTAGGAAAGATATTAATTATTGATTCGACACTTTGAATGTTGAGTACTGTGCTAATAAAAAAAAAAAAAAAAAAACCTCTTGCCATTACAGATCTTAATTCATACAGTCAGAATATGCATATCAAATTTTAAATACTAGAAAAGGCATCAGAAAACTGTATATAATTATTTTGAAATGACAGGTTGAGAAATAAGTGCCAGAAGTTCATAAGAGGACCTCATCATTATTGATGACTTGGTTGAGACAACAGAGATTGAACTCAACCCGAAAGGTAAAGTTTGGATAGGATCAAACAACCATCAGGTTAAGGACAGAAGACAGAAGCAGTGAGTAGAGAGACCTGAGACTACTTAGAACAGTTTCTCACATAATGATTATTGATGTAGTAGACATTCAATGAATAATTCAGTATTCAATAGTTCACTATTGAGAACTCAGTAAATCACTATTATTTTTAAGCATTTATAACAACCATCAAAAGGACAGAGCTATGAATTTGAGATTCATTGCATCTCTGCATTCTGTTTAATGTTTGTATCAATTTTTCCCAAGCATCAGACAGTAGGTCACCAATTAAAGGATTTAATGATACTAAATGTTGAAAATTGTTTCTTAAAAACCATTAGGAGGAAAGAAAATGTCTTTGTAAAAAAAAACTATTGTGAATAATCCTTTTCTATATTATTAAAGGCTTAATTTTCAATTCAATCCAGATTTGAGTTTTTCTGAATAGTAAAGACCTAGACAATAGTCAAAATCTTGTCTCTTCTATCATTCTATCCACTCAATAAGAAGACATCAGAAAAAAATGCTATGTTTAAGGGCATTATGAGACCACCCACACAAAATAATTTGGGCAAAATTGTCTCCAAAGGAATTGTTTCAAAAGGTCATTTATTCATAACTTTGCAGAAATACCTCACTGAGGTCCTTGTAAACTTCCCTGATAACGTGAGTTTCTTGAGACCACAATTATAGATAAAATTTAATGGGTTTTAAAAAATGTTATATAACAAACATTTTTATGAGCTTTATGTATATCCCCATATATTCCTTACAATAACCCTTGGAGGTAAGGGATATTATTATCCCCATTTTACAAATGAGGAAGACTAAACTACAAAACGGTTAAGAAATTTGTCCAAGGTTTCAAAGATATTAAGATTTGAACCCAAGATGTTTAAGGAGCATTCCTACATTTAATATTAAGAGTTATAATAACTTTTAATATCCTTGTCTATTAATTATAATATCAATATCATTTCTGGATCTGTTGGGGTTTTTTTGACTAATTTTCTTCCTCATTATGGATCATATTTTTCTGCTTCTTTACATGACTGATAACCTTTTATTGGATATCATACAATATGAATTTTGTCTTGATAGACATTTTTATATTCCTTTAACTCTTAAGTTTCATTCTGGGATTCTATTACATTTTTTGTAAATAGTTTCAGCCTTTTGAGGCTTACTTTTATGTGTTGTTAGACAGGACCAGAGTAACCTTTAGTCTAGAGCTAATTTTACCCTACCAATGATGCAATGCCCTATGAGTACTCTAACCCCAGGCCATTTATAATGAAAATTTTTCCAGTTTGACTGGTGACAATATGAAATAGCTCTGATCCTGTGTGAGGACTGACAGCTCTCCTGTTCATTCATTTCTCTGGGTGGTTCTTTACCCTCCCTTACATCATATTCTCACATTCCTTCACCAATTAGTATTCCTTTAAAGACTTAGGGAATCCTTCGCATCTCTGTAGAACTCACTCTGCATAGCTCTTTCCGACCACTGTTCTGCCTTGAAAACTCTAAACCATTTAGGCCTTCCTCAATTCCTAGCACTGTCTCATCAACTCCAGGGCACCACTGGCTCTGGTTGGGTTTCCTTTGCTTCTGCTGCCACCTGGAAACTTTAAAAACGAAAGGAGAGGGGTGCCTGGTGGCTCGGTAGGTTGGGCTACCAATTTCAGCTCAGAGTATGATTCTGTGGTTTGTCAGTTCTCTATGCTGATAGCTTGGGGCCTGGACCCTGCTTCGGATTCTGTGTGTCTCTCACTCTGCCCCTCCTGGCTTGCATTCTGTCTCTCTCTCAAAAATAAATAAACATTTTTAAAAAATGAAAAAAAAAATAAAAATGAAAGGAGAAACATTTTAGAGCTCACTTTGTTTGAATCCCTTTTCTCAGGAATCATTTTTCTTTGTTGCTTTCAAATTCTGCAAACCTTTTTTTTCCCCTCTCTTTTCTCTTTTCCATTCTTTCTTTCATTCTCTTTCCGTTTTTTTTTTTTTTTCAGTTGTTTCATATAAGACGGTAAACCCAGCCCCTACTACTCCATCTTAACCACAAGTGGAAAGGTTTTGCTAGAGGAACTCATTTCCTAAGGTCTAATCCCATACATCGTTCAACTAGCGATAAGCATCTAAGTCATCTGATATGAAATGTGATAAAAGTAAGTAGTAGGATTCATAATTGTTGCCATCCTTCACGTAAGTCAGGTTATGAGTGGGAAACAGATGGTATGCTCACATTGGATGATTTTAGGAGAAGTTAATAAGGGGGGAATTTAGCAAAGTATGGGCATTATTTAGGAAAAACAACAGGGATGGTGCACTATCTTAAGATTACTAACAGAAGGGGAGCTGTTGCCACCCTAGACCTGAAAGTGGAAGAATAGAACAATGAAAAATAATTATCCTTGAGAGAAGCTGTAGAAGTCAATACAGAAATGCAGCCAACCTAAATTATCTAACAAAAAAGGTTTAGGTCAATATAAACCCTGACCTCACAGTAATCCTACCTTCAAGATCTCCTGCCAAAGCCTTCTATTGATCCCAAGCAGAAGTTGGAGGTCAAAGGAGTCATTTGATCTTCTATATGGGTCAGTTTCAAGAATGATTGGTGCAGAATAGAGAATTCATGAAGAGATTTAATCTGGAAAGACACAGGAAGATTTCTAGGACATTCCACCATAGTAAGCATAGTAAACTAGGACATTCCACCATAGCACACATAGGAAAAGATGATGTGTACATTATTATCAACTCTAAGAGCTGATGAACATGAGTAAAAGGAAATAAAATGGTCATGTCACATTCACATTGAATATCACCACAATAAAATATGGTGACTATGTTAGCATGTCTATATAGATGATATCTTTACAAATATCCACAGTAGTCAGATAATTATACACACAGGAAATCTGAATAAGATCAGTAAGCATCACAATCAATTTAACCACTTAATCATTATTTTAATAGTGGTTTAGTAAGTAGTTGCTAACCTATCATTCATCAAGTATTTCTACATGCTCAGCATTATACCAAGAAATAGGAGCATATGAGAAAGCAAAATATGTGGTTGTTATGGTCAAGGGCTTTACAATATACTTTGGAAAACAAAACATGCATGCAACTAAGTAATCAATTAAACACACACACAAACATATACACGAGGTTTTGTTATCTAGAGATAAATGATATAAAGATGTTCATATGATGGTCATGTAAGGAAACAGCAATTACAACGACAAAAAAGGACAGGTAACTTAATAAGGGCTGTTACCCTTCCCTGCTACAACAGCAGAGAGGCAAGCATGGCAAACTCTAAAAAGAATCCTGTCATGATTCCATCATAGCCCAAGTTTTATAGCAAGAAGCTTAGCACTACTAATAAACTGGTAATGACAGTGAGATGAAGAGGGCTTTGCCTCCAATACAAAATTAAAATATTATCTGTACTAAACTGTTTTAATAACTGAAAATACCAGAAAAGAGGTGGGAAGGCTCTAAATTATTGTGATCAAAGCTCACTGTGCCAACATAAAAGAAAATTCTCGAAGCACCATTGGTATCAATTATTGAAAACAAATTTTTAAAGTTTTGCATTTATACTTCAATAAATTGAGATTCCTCAACCACAGAATTTCAGAATCACAATATAAAAGGACCATCATAGAATGAAATATATGTAGATACTTAATTTGCAATTTAGAGGAATTTATAAATTTATATACTGCTTTCTTATAAAATTTGGATGATGTAGAATTTCTTACTGGCTTTGCTCTTTGTTGTTGGAGCCCTGTTACTAATGACCTTCGATTTCTTGATATCTCCTCCACTCAATAAAAATGTCCTATTACTTAGCTTTTACAAATATATATGTTATATATATATATAATAAATAATAATAATAATAATATATATTAATATATAATATATATAACAAATAATATTAAATAAAATAAATAATAATAATGTATAATAAATAAATATATAATATATATAATAATAAATAATGAATACTGATGAGTGGTGTTCACACAAATAGGTGCAAAAAAACAAACTGTAGCACAAAGAGAAAAATGCCAAAGCATATTAGACTATTCATCGGTTTTTTTTTTTTAAATGTTTTTATTTATTTTTCAGACAAAGAGAGACAGAGCATGAGCAGGGGAGGGGCAGAGACAGAGGGAGACACAGAATCAGAAGCAGACTCCAGGCTCTGAGCTGTCAGCACAGAACCCAACGCGGGGCTCCAACTCATGGACTGTGAGATCATGACCTGAGTTGAAGTCTGACGCTTAACCGACTGAGCCACCCAGGCGCCCCAAGGTTATTCATCAGTTTTTAACATGCCTTTGACAAAAAAATAAATAAAACTGATAACATAAATTAGGAAAAGTATCTTAGTTTTAGAAATCAGGAGCAAAATATCTTAAATTGAATTAAAAATCATATTTCAAATTTGCCTTTCCATTAAAGGGTCCCCAAAGGCCAAATTGATAAGGCATAGAACAATTCCTCTGTCAAAGAGCTATTCTGACTTACTTGGCATTGATTAGAAACCTGATCCCCACATAGGTATTTCAGAACCATGCAAGCATCAAATAAATGTGGTGATGTAATTTACATAATCAGGAGGCAAATGGTTAGTTTTTACCTAGTAGAACTGCCTTCTGACTTGCCTCTGTTTCTTTTGTCTTTCAGAGTTTAGTTCATATCTATCACTTCTGGTCTATAGTTTTAATTAATAACTGAAGTGACACTTTATGTCACGTCATGAGTTCTTTGGATCTACCCAGAGCTATTAAATAGTCATGCTGCTTTCTCTTTATTTGTTGATGTGAAGCCATTGGAAACCATTGGAATTCTTTCTCAATCAAGCACAGGTACATCAGGGACTATGTAAAAAAATGAAAGACCATTTTAGAAATGTTCAGTTAGTACCAACTCAGAAATTCTGACCTAATCCATTACATTGTGAAATTTGGATGAGGAGATACTATCATTAAAGTCCCAAATTTTCTGGGTGACTCACAGATACATTGAAATGAAAAACTCAGTTTTAAATAGCTTACAACATGACCTTCACAGATATTTGACTTAAGAAAGGAATTAAGTGAAGCAATTCACTTAATTTAGCAATTTGTGAAAGCAATTTGTGAAATCTTTCTGTTCTATAGAATTAAAAACAAAAACAAAACATGAGAAATCTCCCTTGAACCAAATAATTTTGCTTTCCAAGTGCACAGAATATAAGTTGCTTGCTCAAAGACATAAAGGATGCCATTAAAAAATCAAGAAAAAAATCCTGTTAACTATTCCAAATTGATTTCTATTGTTTTCTTAAATAGAGAATGGATAAAATCTCTCTTTATATATAACATTATGTGGAAATCTTAAAAACAACAAAAACTGAATAACAAAGAAAGAAGAGAGAAATATGCTACTCTAATTCTTTAAGGTTTTACCTAATATTCCCTAATAACCTGAAATAATTAAGCTATCTTAACTGAGAAATTATTAAAAATAAAATTTGCGGATCTTAAGCATTTTTAATGGAATTAGACATAAACATTTTATCATTTTTTTAATGTTCATTTTTAAGAGAGAGAGAGAGAAAACATGAGTGGAGTAGGGGCAGAGAGAGAGGCAGGCAGAGAATCCAAAGCAGGCTCCATGCTGTCAGCACAGAGCCCCCTGTGGGGCTTGAGCTCTTGAGCTGTGAGATCATGACCCAAACCGAAACCAAGAGTCAGACACTTAACTGACTGAGCCACCCAGGTGCCCCAAACATAAGCATCTTCTAAAGGAAGTTTGTTCTTTACAAGATACCAGTGGTTCATTGGATCTGACTCAAGTTGATCAAAGCTTTTCCCTAAATATATTAACTTTTCTGTTTACCTTTTAAAACTGGTTAAAGAGGACTTCCGTGATGGCAATCCAAGTTTTCTCTTCCACCCATATTTTTGCCTATGTAAAAAATGTATTAGAAAGTCTTAGAAAAGATTTAAGATTAGGGGTAATAAACATACTTAACCTGTTTTCAATTACTGCCACCCTCTTAAAAGGGTAATTATTGAAAGTGGGACTACATTAATTTTTTTAAAGAAATCACTTTATTTCATTTTATGTAAAGCTTTAACTTTCACCAGAAACTGAAAGCCATCCATTCCATAAGATTAAAAGCAAGTGGTAAGTGTTTTCTAAGTCACTATAAATGATCTCCTTAAGGGGGAAAAAGACGATAAAGAAGAAGGAAAAAATACTACCAAGCAATGAGCTAGAATAATGGACTCTCAGAACAGGGAACATCAGACACTTGTTAAAACTATAAATTGAGATGCTGCATTATTCACTTTCTGTGCAACCACACATATATTTGAACTGCTATTTGTAAGTGGGTGGTTCCATAGTGAGACCGTATAATGTGTAAAGATATTTAAGCAATTTATCAGTGATATTAAGAAGTATTATTTAATGTGCTGCAGAATACTATAAATTGCACATGGTAACACTCTCATAAATTGGACTTAGAATAATAATCTGTATACTAATGGAGCAATGACTTTCTAAGAAAAAGAAAGTACTTTGAAGATCTCCATTGTTCTTAAAACCATGCTATATCTCAGCCTCCACAGAAAATTAAATAGCCACTGCTTTTAAAGTTATGTATATCACCTTGAAACAATAGTAAGCAAACAGGAAACAAAAGTAGCAAATGTGAACAAAGTTTGAAATCTATACTATAGAAAAACAAAACAGACCTCATTTGTCAAAATTTGGAGGTGTGGAATGTTCAGCATATTTCTCAATGATAAGCCCAGCAAACAGGACACACAATCAAAACTACCTCTTTTTCCTTTGAAAAGGTCCTCAAGCCCATGTCTTGAATAGCTCCTTTATTCCCCAAACTTAATGTGCTTAAAATCTATCCCACCTATACAGTGTTTAAGGGTTTTATGTTGTTTCAGTAATTATTTTCACAGTGGCATCTCCCCAGTGAGTTGCTAACAAAAAATCCACAGAGAAAGGTCTGCTTAGAAGGAATGAAATTCCACAGTACAACATGCCATTGAATGAACAGGCACTCCGAATAGATTTTATGCAGATAATGTACTCGCTGCATTTTTTCTTCCATTTAAACCACATTTGTCTGAAAAGTCAGCTCTATTAGGGGGCAGGTGTTTCTTTGCTTTCATCCCTTGTTTCTTAAGAAAGAAAAAAAGATGTAGTTTATAAGCTGTCTAGTTGTTACCCCTTTGGGTTCTTCCAGAATAATTCCAAAAGGATATAAACTATAATATCTACATATAACTAGAATATCTATCTTTCAATCAATTATATCTATCTATCATCTATCTATCTATCTATCTATCTGTCACCTAAGATATGAAAGGAAGCACAGAAAGCATAGCTACTGAGGAAAGCATGGCCTCTGAGGGAAATCAATTTAATAGTGAATAGAATAAAATAGAGCTGAACAGTGGTATTAGATGATCTCCTTCCTAACTTTCATTTCTATAAGTTGCTCAGCTAAAACTCAAACTCCCTAGACATTGAAAGTCTGGTGTTTTAAGTTTCATACTTTGGTAAACCACTTAAATGCATAAACTGATGATATCATTTTCCAAAGCTACTAACAAAATAATATTTGAGCAAATTATGACTAAGGTAGAATTTTATATGAAATTACTAAGAGAATGTTCCAGTTATAAGGAACAGTTAGGCTAATGTTTTGGCTTTGATGACTGGACCTGAGAACGCCACGTTTTGAAGGCAAGGATCAGGAACCAAAGCTCATCTATAGCCTAGACAGTAAAATTTGGCCTAATTCAACAGATTTTACTGCTCCCCATTTACATTACAAATTGAATGAGATAAATACTGTTAGAGTGAACCTCCTTTCTCCTGACTTTATTTCAGCTTAGAGAAACATCAATTAGTTTAACTCTCTTATCATTTCTCTACCCCATAATACAATCCTTCAACAGGGAGAAATATATTTCACTTGGGTAAATTTGGGAATGGACTCTGGGAATTCCAAGTTTAATCAGTTTCTTCTTTCTCTCTCTTCCTTCCTTCCTTCTTTCTTTCCTTCCTTCCTCCTTCCTTTTTTCCTTTCTTCTTTCTTTTACTGTTCTTTTTTTTTTTTTTTTTTTTTAATCTTTTCCCTATATGCCTGCCCATGAACATTTTCTTTGGTCCTCCAAGCTACAGGAAATGTTCAATGAAAAAGGCTTTGCCCTTGCCCGAAAGGCCTTGGATTTGTCCAGCACTGCTTTGGATCAGTCTGTATACATGGTTTAACATTAGGAAGCACATTTTGGTCACACATATGTCCAGTTCTTCAATATTTCTAGAACAATAAAAGTGACATTCCCTCTACCACCACCATCTATTTGTCTTTTTTTGGTCTATCTATTAATAGAACTCATGTGAAAGATAAAGGAACTCATGTGAAAGATGCTAAGAACTCATGTGAAAGATAAAGGAATATTTTTGTATTGACCTTCTCAAGTGCCAATAAATATGCTATCTTAAAACTAATTTATTTTTTTAAATGTTTTGTTGTTTTTCTTTAACTTTTTAACTTTGTTTATTTTGAGAGAGACAGAGAGAGAGAGAGAGCATGAATGGGGGAGGGACAGAAAGAGGTAGAGAGAGAATCCCAAGAAGGCTCCATGCTGTCAGCATAGACCCTAAGTGGGGCTAGGACCCATGAACTGTGAGATCAGGACTTGAGCTGAAATCAAGAGTAGGTCATTTAACCAATTGAGCCACCCCTTAAAACTAATTTAAATAATGAAATAGATGTAGCCCAAGAAATAAGAAACTTTGGGTTCTTAAAAACCGACTAAAGGTAATATTTAAACATGATACTTTTTTTTTTTTTTGGAAAATATAGAAATTTTTGAAAAACAAGATCTATTTATAAAGGGGAGACAGTAATTCCAGCCAGAATTTTTAGACAGGCATGAATGAGGAGGGATATAGCAGATACTGGCCACACCCTCTGGTCCCCCCACCCCCTCAGGGTTAACAGCCACAGCTTTAGAACCACCTCTAAAGGGCTAACAAAACAAGAAAAGTCTAGCCACAGAGCTGCCTCAGAAGCCACAAAGGGACTTCAAGAGCTGAGCATGGGCACATAAGGTGCAACTTGCCCTTAAGTTCACAGCAAAAGTTCATTAGAAATATACAATACATAAATAAGTACAATTATAACAGAATGTATCATGGGTAGGCACATTTGCAGAAGCCAAAAGGTTATATAACCAACAGCTGTCAATCAAAGCCAAATTTACATATGCAGAAAGCAAGCTCAAAATGATGCAGCTAGAGCTTTTGGGGCCAATGCTACTCTTGCTTTCGTAGTGGACAACTTGTACTCTTGAAAGTGTACTACACTTATCTACTCAATAAACTCTACCTCCCCATTCTGGTCTGGGATCTCCCATTCTTTGGTGAATCTGGTACAAGAACCAGGCAACCTGGTAACAGAAAGATCTGCAAGATGATAATGCTTTTAATTCTGCTTGCTTGTATACTGTAACTTTTAGATGTTTTTATTCAAAAAAGAAATTTCCCCTTTCTTATAAAAAGGGTGGTGGAAGGCATGGATGTAACATTGAATGCACGTGCTAACAATAAAAGCAGATGTCATAGACACTGTACTAGGAAACTTTGTTTCAGTCCTATTCTTAATGACTAGTTCTCAGGGGCTACCAGTAACCCTGTAACCAGGGTTAAATTTTAGTTAAATTTAGACTTATCACAGTAAATCAGATTTGGAACCAAAAGGTTAGGTCTGTTCTTTTTGTTTGTTTGTTTGTTTTTGTTTGTTTTCAGTCTGTTCAGTTTTAACAAGGTGTGTCTTCAAAATAAAGAGGCATGTGGATTAATTACAAATTCACTTATATGGCTGTGCACATTCAACAGGTATCTAACAGACATGACTCTCCATTTTGGCAATAGTGGGGAAATTGAAACAGAGGAATATGAAAAAAGATATTATTAATTAAGGATGTATGCCTTAAAATTTTCTTGCAGTTCAGAAATACTTTGCTTATTCTAGCTTCAAGAAGAATGCTGGTGCAATTTTGATTGGGATTGCATTGAATGTGTAGAGTGCTTTGGGTAGTATTGACATAAACCTCTCTGACCTCAGCCGCAGCAATTTCTTACTTGACACATCTCCCAAGGCAAGGGAATTAAAAGCAAAAATGAACTATTGGGACTTCATGAAGATAAAAACCTTCTGCACTGCGAAGGAAACAGTCAACAAAACTAAAAGACAACCGACGGAATGGGAAAAGATATTTGCAAATGACATATCGGACAAAGGGCTAGTATCCAAAATCTATAAAGAACTCACCAAACTCCACACCTGAAAAACAAATAATACAGTGAAGAAATGGGAAGAAAACATGAATAGACACTTCTCTAAAGAAGACATCCGGATGGCCAACAGGCACATGAAAAGATGCTCAATGTCGCTCCTCATCAGGGAAATACAAATCAAAACCACACTCAGATACCACCTCACGCCAGTCAAAGTGGCTAAAATAAACAAATCAGGAGACTATAGATGCTGGAGAGGATGTGGAGAAATGGGAACCCTCTTGCACTGTTGGTGGGATGCAAACTGGTGCAACCACTCTGGAAAACAGTGTGGAGGTTCCTCAAAAGATTAAAAATAGATCTACTCTATGACCCAGGAATAGCACTGCTAGGAATTTACCCAAGGGATACAGGAGTACTGATGCATAGGGGCACTTATACCCCAATGTTTATAGCAGCACTTTCAACAACGGCCAAATCATGGAAAGAGCCTAAATGTCCATCAACTGATGAATGGATAAAGAAATTGTGGTTTATATACACAATGGAATACTACTTGGCAATGAGAAAGAGTGAAATATGGCCTTTTGTAGCAATATGGATGGAACTGGAGAGTGTTATTCTAACTGAAATAAGTCATACAGAGAAAGACAGATACCATATATTTTCACTCTTATGTGGATCCTGAGAAACCTAACAGAAGACCATGGGGGAGGGAAAGGGAAAAAAAAAAAGTTAGAAAGGGAGGGAGCCAAACCATAAGAGACTCTTAAAAACTGAGAATAAACTGAGGGTTGATGGGGAGTTGGAGGGAGGGGAGGGTGGGTGATGGCATTGAGGAGGGCACCTGTTGGGATGAGCACTGGGTATTGTATGGAAACCAATTTGGAATACATTTCTTAAAAAAAAATACTTTGTTTAATATTTTCAATATATTTGAAACAGTTTGATCTCTCAAGGAAAATTTTAGCATAAACATTAACAATCACAGTAAGACTTATGAAGTAATAACGTGATAACAGTTTTAGCAGACCAACAAAGACAAAAATACCATAAATGTTATATTTTGATAAGATTATTGTCTGTTTTTTTTTTATATGTCATGAGATAAGAATCTGGCTTTAGGTCTATACCTGTTAAATAATCAAATACTTTGAAAAACATCCCATATTAACTATTTTATGTTGGACATGCATACCATATGTAAATGATTAAAATATTCATTTTAATATTAATTTGTTTAAAATTTAATATAATTTTAAAGTATTTTAAATATTTATAAAATAGTAATCAGAAATTAACAGCCTACATACTGATTGGTGATTCTGGGTTTCTGTGGAAAATTATATATGCATAGTTATTCAATATATATGTGATGAATTGAATTGGATACAGAGGAGGAACAGAATAATTATGGCAAGGGAAGGGAAAATTGACAGGAAATTACATACAAACTAAATCATAAAAGATCGGTTAAGTAAGTCTCATTGAGCAGTTTATGTGATAAAGTAGACTTGACGGAGATGAAAAAGTGAAAGGGTTATCCCAGATATAATGTCATGGTCAAAGACATGGATACATGAAATTTCAATGACTCTTAGGAAAGCAGCAAATAGGAGGGGTAAGGGGTATGGGAGGTCATGGTAGAAGATGGTACAAGTAGGATGGCACTAGGAAGTTTGGATTTGGGACTGGAGGAAACAGAAGCCCATCAAAGCTTTCTCATATGGGCAGTGACAACCAAATCTATAATTTAGGTATGTAACAATAATAGCATAAAGAGAATTATGAGAAATAGTGAGTATCAGCTTGGTTGTATGAGTTAAAAGTTGGTTTTAAGTCTAAATTTGTCAAGAGACTAGAGGCAGGGAAATAAAAGGCTCATATAATCACCCATGCAAGAGACAATAAAAGTCTACTGATCTAGTGATAGTGGAAATATTGAAGAATGGAACATGTTAAGTAGACATTTCAAGGAAGAATCGACACAACATTGATTGGATTATTATATAGAGAAAAAATCAAAGGTAACATACAATTGTAAATTATGTAATTGAGAACACAAACAATAGGCATCATAATTTCTGTGGGCTTAAATACTCCAGTGGTTTTAAATGATCTCCGAAGGATTTATTCAATATTTTCAGGTGACTTTCTTAATGCTTATATTTCATCATCCATGATCATTTAAAATCAATTTACATGTTCTGATTTCTCCAATACCTCTATCATTGTACTGGAAATAGAGTTTGTATTTCCTAAGGTCATAAAAGAAAATGAGGCAAAAATTTGCATTTATAATCTTTGACAACCCATGAAAGTAATAATTATAACTATCATGATAGTTATTACTTACATGACACTGATCTGTAAGGCAATGTTCTATAGGCTTTGTTATATTAATTTGCTTACTTCTCAAAATAATCCTATGAGCCCATTTACAGATACATAAAGAAACTGAGGCATAAACTATGGTTAGGTAACTAGTTTTTTGCCCAAGTCCCAAAAGCTGGTAAGTGGCACAGTTAAGATATGAACATGTATGATCTGGCCCCAGTGCCCATATTCTTAATCACTACAGGGTGCAAGACGTTAATTAGTATTTCACTTAAGTAACCTCCAATAGTGTTCCATTCAACATAGTTCTACACCCCCTCAAATAAGCAAAAAACAATACTATCCCTAGTCATAAATAATGTAATAGAAAAAAACACTGTCTATAATAGTAATAAAGTTGAAAGATATATAAGAAGAAACCTAGCAAGAAACATACAAAAATGTAGAAAACTATAAATTGTTAATGAAAAATATGAAACATGGGTTGAATAAGTAGATATGCTATGTTTATAGACAAAGTATAATAAACTCAGTATTTTGAAATGCCAATTTTCCAATAGTAAATCTGTAAGTTCCATATAATGTCAGTGAAAATCCTAGAATATTTTTTAACAGAATTTGAAATACTGATTCTGAAATTCATATATTTGAGTAATGCCACCAGAAACTATGAACACAATTCTAAAGAATAAAAATAAGGTAGAGCAAATTGCCTTACAAGTTATCAAAACTTATTAATTAAGGTGGTATACTGACACAGAAAGAGACAAATAGATCAATGAAAAAAAACCAAAGCAAATACATTCTAATGCTAATATGGAAATTTGAAATATGGTATGACATTAAAATTATTTAATAAATGTTTTGTTACAAGTGAATTGTCACAAAGAAAAAAATATATACTGATACCTGAATATACTATAAACAAAAAAAAATTGCTAAGGGAGTAAATATTTAAAAGCAAAATTATTAAAATATAAGGTAAACCTACATGATCTTTGTTCCAGGTGGTTATTTCTTTAAAAAGATACAAAAAAACATAGCCTTGGAGTAAATCATTATTAAATTTGATTAATTCAATTGTATTTAATTTATATAAATTTTTGAAAAAATGAAGGAATTATACATAAAATTGAAATATTTGAATAGACTTACAGAAAAAGTTGACTACATAAACATTGAAGAATTAGTTTTCAGAAACTTAAAAAAAACACACACAAATCAAAATTACAGGACCCCATAGAAATTATTGCCTGGAATTAAGACCAGTCAGTTCACACATGCACACACACAGACAACACCACAATAAAAAATAACATGGTAAAATATCTTTCTGTAACTCTAGCATCCAGAGCTAAAAAACTTCTTTCACCCCCTTTACAATCTTTCTAGAACAAGGCACCATTATTTTTTGTCAGGCTCATAGCTGTAGCCTCTCAACTCATCTACCAGTACCTATGCTTCTCCTCTTCTGTCTACTCTCAATATAACAAAGAGGTCTCATGAAATTAAGGGTTAGATTAAGACAATTCTGAACAAAACCTGTGCTTTCTTCATCTCAATTTGAGTTAAAGCCTTTCAACACAGGGCAATTATAAATCCCATTTTGCCCAACACAGTCCTGTTTTACATTTGTTGTCCCAACCCAGTCATTAATAGGATTCCCTCATTCTTAAAAGTGTCCTGTTGGATGACCAATATATAGTTACTTGGTAAAATCCAATCCCCGTGACATCTCTTTTCTCATCTTGTGCCACTCTCCCCCCAAAACTATTCAGCATTACTGTCAATCCCTGCAAGTTCCTGTCTCAGGGCTTTTTGATTTACATCTTTTAACTTTATTTATTTGCTTGTTTGTTTATTTATATTTGAGAGAGAGAGAGAGAGCGCGCGCGCACGCGCAGGGGAGTGGGCCAGAGAGGGAGAGACAATCTTAAGCAGGTTCCACCCTCAGCACAGAGCTCCATATGAAGCTCCATCCTATGACCGCGGGGTCATGACCTGAGCCAAAAATCAAGAGTCAGACGGTCAACCAACTGAGCCATCAGGCTCCTCTACATCTTTTATTTCCTCAGCCTGGAACCCAAACATCCTTTGTCTGCATCTATTTCCTCAAAGTATTTGATAAAATTTCAACTTATCAGTTAAGAGTTATTTAATTCATAATATTTTATTTATAATAGCAATACTACTCCCCCACTTTCACGAGGTATATTCCATTCTTTAACTATGCTTTATTTTCCACCATAACTTTTACCAACCTTTGACGTATGTTCAATTTTTTTTCTCTTCCTCCATCTATCTAGAATGTAAGCACATTGAGATCAAAACTTTGTACCTGATCAGCCAAGCACTGTTACCTGAACATAATATGTACTTAACAGATATTTGTTTAATGAGAAAAAGAAAGACTAACTGTATTGCAGAATATAATGTACAATGCTGATGCTATTTACGCAAAATGGCAAAATGTTAAGACACATAAGGAAATATCCTCTGTATTTTACTATCCCACAAATACCAAAATCTTTAGTTGTTTGAGGGAAGAAGAGAGAGGAAAGATGATTTGGGAATGGTGCCTTTGGTCATTTCAACCTTTTCTAAAATACTTTCAGACATATATTAGCAAAAGATGAAGTAAATGTAGAAACTTAATAGTTTTAAATTCATAACGGTGGAAAAATTGATATGTTCATATTTTTCATAATTTTCTGCATTTTTTGTTTCTTTAAAATATTATATGTATCAATTATTATCCCTTGTTGAATAGCAGACAACCATGATTTTATCATTCACTAGCTAATTCTTTATAAAGTCTTCCATAAAATGCAAATTGATTCAAAGAACACGTTTCTTAAACCAATATGCCCCTTTGAATATTATGTTTAATGAAAAACATTGACGCTGAAAATCGTAAACTAGAAGCAAACAAATGACGTTCCAGGGTATTATATCTTCTATAACATAACTGAAAAAGTATTCTTTATTTCAAATTACTTTAGCCATTTTTATTGTTATATGCTAGAGTTTTCTTCCTGTTGTGGTCTCTCACTAGATCTCCAGTTTTGCCCCATGTCTCTCTAATCCCTACTCAGTAAGCCCCTTCTTTCTTTCCCGGAGCATAATAGGAAACTAACATTTACTGAAGTCACTCAACTCCATAGTCTTTTCCTCATCTATGTGCAATGTAACACCCTACTCCACTAATATCACAAAACCAACTGACATCTTGTTTGTGGAAAGTATCTGGTGAACTCTCTACAACACAATTCTCCAAAGATTCAGTGATGAGTTTTCTAGAGAAAAAGATATGGAAGAAAATTAAAGATAAATGTAGGTGTTAAGAGAGAGAGATTTTTCCATGTGCCTTAAATTACTAGTGAAAAAAGTAACAGGAAATTCTCAGCTGAAGATCTGCTCCCACACTATGACAAAAGCTTCTCTGTTCTTCAATTTCTTTGTCAGTAATGTATGGAAAATATGTTTCATTTGACTAAGGGAAGATAATGTATTTTAAATGATTGTTTGCAATAACAATAATAGCGTATCAAAAGGTTATATTGATGAGAACTTTTTTTGGCAACGATGAACATAGAGTCACAACTGGATACCATGACACTGCTGATAAAAATAATTTCAGCAAACCCAGAAAAGGCAAGCAGTTGTTTGGGATTCTTCAGTATCTTTCTGATACTGAAGAATCTATAAAAATCAATTGAGCAGCTCAAAAGAAATGAAAACTTTAAAGAAATTGTTTTTTGAGTATACTCACAGAAATAATGGAAGATACCAAAATTACATAGAAACAAGTACAATGTAATCAGAAACATTTCAATTGGAGGCTACATTTCCCACAAATTACATTCCATGGAAAAGGCTAAAATTATCTCTAGACATGGTGATAATATCATTCTACCCAAAAGATAAAGTAGAATCTGCTCTGTGAATGAATATCTTTTCTTTTCTTTACATTTCTTTCTTTTTTTTATTGATTTAGTTCTTTCTAGGACAAAAAAAATAGTTTTTATAGAATGAAGAAGTTATATGAAACAGAATAGATAACACACTGACAGATGATTTCCTATGCATGAAAAGAACAGTAGCCTATGTATTATTTTCTTCTTCATTTAAAATCAGTTCAAACCCAGATATATGAATAGAATACCTACCACGTTCAAGACACATCATCAAGAATAAAAGGTTTCCTTGTCTTCAAGGTATCTTGTAACTAAAACCTTACAAAATTAGAATCTATTGTCAATATGCAATGATAAGCTGTGAGTTCATATTTCTATGAATTTTTCCAACTGAAGCTTTGAATATGTCTAATTGAGCTTCATTTCCACCCAGTTTATGTCTTCAGTTTATAAAATGATTTATTTTTCTGATACCATCAGCAAAAACTATTCATTCTATCTTGTTTCTGTTACCTCCTGAATGCAAGGCATCTATTACAAGGGGCTTAGAATTTAAAAGCTTGTTAGTATGTCATTAAATCCAAGGTGCCCATGACACTGCCAGTTAATGAAAAGATTCAAAAAGATACACTGAGTGAATGAATGAATAAATGAACAGAATAAATTGTAAACTTTTATTGAAGTATTTAACACATTGATAAATGGAAAGAGAATACTTTCCAAATCAATCTAGAGATTTAATCTAATTCTAATCAACTTTCCAATGGGGATTGTTTTTATAAGTTACAAGGTAAAGTGATTCTGAACATTGTATTAAAGGAAAACAGTGAGTAATGTCTAAGATAGCATAGAGATTTTTTAGAAAGATTATTAGGAGATGTTTTCTTATATATTAAAACATAAGCTAAATCTGTAATTATAAAATGTGTTCTAGATATTAGATTAATAGCATAGAACAGGTAGCCTAATATATTAGGAATTTTGTTTATAATAATAAAGCAGCATCAATAATAAGAGTAAACAAGTTGATTTTTTAATATTGGAACAATTGGTCAATCACTTAGAAAATAATTAAATTTTTTCTTCACATCTTATCTCCAAATAAATTCTAAGTGGATAAAATATATGTAATAAATATAAACATTAAAACCTGCGGGTGAAAATTCACATACTTGTTGAAAACTCAGAATGGGCAAGAACTTTCTGCGAATGAAACAATAAATTAAATCATAAAGGCAAAAGTCATAAAGGAAAAAGTTGATTTGACAACATAAAATTTAACACACATATATTTAAAACTAATAAATATTTTTGAAATCAAATGACAAAGATGAGGAAAGTTACTGCAACAAATATGAAAATTAAGAGATAACACTCTTAAAAAACAGTGACCTATACAAATTAATTAGAGAAATAATTTATCCATACCCAGTGGATCATTATCAAATCACTCTCAAATCAGACTTAAGGTATGAAGAAACTGGAAAATATCCAACATCCCTAATGAAAAAATGGAAAATTAAATAACCAGATAACATTTTCCACCTATCAAATTTACAAAAAGTTTTGCAAAATGATAACATTCCATTGTTTCATGAAATCAGCCCCAACGGCATTCTTACCAAAGGCTGGTAAAGAGGTTACATTGACCTAACCTTTGGAGAAAGCAATTTCGACAGGTAATAAGAAGACAGTGATTTTTCCTTATAGATGTATAAAGCTTGTGAAGCCATGACCCTTATAGTCCAGTTTTAGAATAATGTCACAGCCAAAAAAGTACCAAGTCTGCAACGTCAAAACAAAACAATCTCTTTTATTTTTATAACATTTTTATTGAGTTGCTTATCTTAGACCAGATTAGCAACTCTTAAAAAATCCCCTCTTGTTCTATTTACTCCCTCACTCTGTGAAGCTGCCCTTTTTCAACACTCCATGAAAAAAATTCCTCCCAATAGACAAGTCCAAATGTATCTGCATTACGTCCATGGCTCCCCAATGCTTACCAGCAAAATGAAAAAGAATGGATGGCAAACCATGGATATGGCAGGGAGGGAGGTAGATAAAGAGAAACAAAGAAATAAATTGAGGGAACATGGCTGAAGTTTCCTTTCATGAGCAGGGTTGATGAAAAACTTAGAAATGCTCCTAAATTAATATTTTTTTCTGTCACACAAGAAAACAATATATTGTCAAAGACTGTTGTTTAAAGAAAGATTCACATGCAGCACTTAAATAATAACAAGATAATTGGATTTAATTTATGCCCATTTATAGGTAAGAGATTAAGAAAGTCAATCATTTCATATAGGGAATTTTATGCAATGCTTCAAAACCATGTATTTGAAGAAGACTGATATGAGGAAATTCTAAGTGGGGGAAAAAAAGTAGAGTAGAAAATGTATTTCCAATATGACAATATTTTTACAAGAAGAAAACTAAAGGACGTGCACCAAAAATGTTGCTATTGATATTCTAGTCATTTTCTTCTCCTTCTTTGTATTATGTTTTCCAAAGCTCTGGCAATGAGCATGTTTTATTTTAATGATTTTTTAAATGGGAAAATGACCCTTTAGAATATTTGGTTTTATTTTAATCCCTGTATTTATACTGATATGAAAGAGGTGGCTAATTGCCAGTCAATCTCAGTTACTAAGAAGTTAAAGCAGTAAATTTTCTTCCATTAGATATGGCTAAGGCTAATCATTAACATTCCTGTTGTCTTTCTCTCCACTATTATTACAGAAGCTGGAGGAAATGGCATAATCATGAATCTAAACTCAGGATGGTAACTGACAGTGTGTTGGTAAAAGAAACTCATTTTACCTAGCACAAGTCTAAAGAGAGACCACAGAACCAATTTATCTTCTGATAGTCCCAATTCTAAATGAGAGGAGAAATGGCAATGCATTAGTCTATGTCTCTCATGTCACATTTCTAATTTAACACATTACTGAGAAGATAAATCTTTGAATATGTCCTGCATAAATAACACGTTGTTATGACTGTTAATAAAGCATGAACAATTTAGCCTAAGGACTTTGAGCACTCTTAAAAAATATTCGTTTTAAATATTAAGTACATACAAATATTTGTAGAGTTTAAATATAAGTATATTTAAAGTATAAAAAATAATAATGCATGAAAATCAACTAAACAATCTCTCAGCTTAAATAAGAACACTATCCTGACATTTAGGCCTCTGTGTAAACTTCTCTGCTTAGCTGTAACTACTGTTTTGAGTTTTGTGATTACTATAGTCTTATTTTTCTTTCTTAGATTTAGTAGATGTTTGTATCTCTAAAATTATGTTGCTTAGTTCTGCATGTTTTTCTTAAACTTTATGTAATGATATTATGCTCTATCTACCCTTCCATAACTGCTTTTTGACTCAACTTTATGTTCCAGAGAATCATCTTTATTTACATGTTGATAAAATTAACAAAATTGTTCTTCTTATGGGCTGTATTTTATTTCATCATAAGACTATAGTGCACATAATGTATCTTTTCTAGTATTGGGGAGTTTGATTGGATTTGGGTGATTTACTTTTTTTTTTTTTTTTTGGTACTACAATGTTGCTCTAACAGCTTTTCATGTTTCATGGCACCAAAATACAGTAGGTTTTAGCAGACACATTTAGGAGTGGAGTTGTTGAACCACAGGATAATTGGGTTCAACAATACTACATCATGTCAAATTATTTCTAAAGAATGTTTTCTAGAGGATTTATTTTTTCTAAACAATATTTTATACATTTTATACAATGCTGAATTTTATTTGTGAACACTGTTTTGAATTTTTGATACTAGGTTCATGTCTGAGATTAGCCTATATTTTATATGCCTATATTGTTCCTGTTTGGTTCTGGTAATCAAGGTCATGTTGATATTATAAAATTGAGCTTTTTCTTTCTCTAAGAAACAGCACTTAAGATTATCATTATTTGTTCTTGAATATTTGATAGACATTTTCAATGAAACTAAGTGGGACATGAGATTTTAGTTTTAAGATCTTATATTAATGGTTAATATGTTCAACAAGATTTAATTGTATTGGATTATTTAATTAATACAGGATTATTATTTATTGTTATATGATTTTTATGTTTCTTAAAAACTTTACATTTTTAATTATTGCAATTTATCTTTAATAACATATTTTTATTATTTTTTTAATGTTTATTTTGAGAGGGAGAGCACAAGTGAACCTGAGCAGGGAAGGGGCAGAGAGAGGAGAGAGAGAGACTCCCAAGCAGGGCTGGCCGCTATCAATGCACAGCCCTAGGCATGATATCAAATATCATGAACTCTGAGATCAAAACCTGGGCCAAAATCAAGTGTCAGTCGCTTAACCAACTTGAGTCACACAGGCGCCCCAATAACTTATATTTTTAAATAAACTATTGTGCCTCTAGTTACACATTTTCATTATGAATGTTTTTGTATCATCTTTGTTTTTCTTGTCAAACTTTTCAAAGTATAGTATCTTTCAAAAACTAATACTTTTATTGGTATACTCCACTGTATTTGTTTTGCATTTTATTATATTTCTGCTTCAGTTTTTCCTTTCTTCAACAATTTTTGGGTTTACAGTTTATTCTTTTTTTAACTTTTTAATTGATGCCTACTTTATTTTCACCTTACATTTCTTCCTAATACGCTAACTCAATACTTTGAATTTCCTCCAAGGTGCTGTTCAGGTGAATTACACAAGTTTGGTACTATGCTATTTCGATGTTATTTTACAGTGCAAAACATCTTAATATGCATTTTAGGATTTTTTTCTTTAACCCATGAATTATCTGTTTCCTGACACATGACATTTCACAAATATCTCTTTGTTACAGACCTCTAACTTAAATGGATTATGGTAGAAGAATGTTCTTTACAATAAATTCTTTGACAAATTTTTAAGATCTGTTTTTTTTCCAGGGTGAGATCAGCCTTCTTAAACATGTTATATGTCCTTGAATAGAATATGTATTCTGTAGTTGTTGATTCAATGTTGTATGTACATCTATTAAACCAAATGTATTAATTTGCATTGATCAAATCTTTCTTGTTCTTAAAACATATTACCTGATTTATCTATTAACTATTTATACAATCATATTAAGAATCATCAAAATAATGGTAGTTTTGCAAACTTATCTTTAAAATTCTGCCAATATTTGTTTTAAACTATCTTATTTTGTAAGATATTTTAAAACTATCTTATTTGTTAAAACTATCTTATTTTGTAGATAAGACATATTTTTTCGATTGAATTGAACATTTTATCATTATCTGAAGACAACTTTATGCTTTTAATGCTTAGTGGGTTTTGCTTAAAAGTCTGTTTTTCCTAATACATGTTTATACCAGCTTTCCTCTGTTTAGTATTTACTTTGTATATTTACTTATTTACTTTGTATATCTTTTACTACTCTTTTACTTTCAGTCTTTCTGTGGTCTTGTTGTTTAGATATAAACAGTACTTTCAAAATATTTCAACAGTCTATCTTTTTTAATAAATAATTTACTTATTTTACACTTAATACGATAGCTAATCATCTATAGTAGTTATAGGAATATATTCTATCATCTTATTTTGTGATTTCAATATCTTCCAACTTTTCTATATACTTTTTCCCTTTCTTTCATTTAGATTGATTTTTCTTCTGTCATTTATATTTATCTACTTTATTAATGTTATGCAATCTGTTTTTAGTTTTTAATGATTAACTTGAATAAGTTACTGTAAATAAAGTCAAAAGCTCTAAGTGCAGAATATAAAGAACAACAATAAACATATATACACTCCCAAATAAATAATAATAATGTCAAGTTTTAAGGTACATCAATGGAACTAAAATACAGAAAAACAATAGCATACAAGTTGGGAAAAGGGGATTATATGGATTCGGGTATTCTAACTTTAACACCTATATTATGAATTATATGTTATTTAAATATAAATTATTTAACAGTATGACTTACAAGTCAAGACCTGCCTAGGTACCACTTGCCCAGAGTTAGTCAAACTCAAAATTATGGGCACAGTTGTCCAAAAGATTGCCCTCACTTCAAACACCAGCCACAAGGTTGGGGGTCCACAAGGCCATACTTAATTCTGACTGGCTGGCTACAAATTTGGGGTATCCCACACCATTCTCATGTTTAGTCATTAGAACAATTCATAGAACTCAAAAGGCACTATATTTACAATTAGAGCTTTATAACAGCAAAAGGAATCAAATTACAATATCAAAAAGAATAAAATCAAAATTAGCAAACTATCCAAAGAAGACATACATAGACAGAAGTCTGGAAGGGTTCCCATATGTTCTAAATTCTCATATGGAAAGACAAAAATAAGGGCACCTGGGTGGCTCAGTGGGTTGTGCATCCGACTTCAGCTCAGGTCATGATCTCACAGCTTGTGAGTTCAAGCCCCGTGTCTGGCTCTGTGCTCACAGCTCAGAACCTGGAGCCTGCTTCGGATTCTGTGTGTCTCTCTCTCTCTGCCCCTAACCCACTTGCATCCTGTCTCTGTCTCTCTCAAAAATAAATAAGCATTAAAAAAAATTAAAAACTAAGAAAAAAGAAAGACAAAAATGACAAGATTGAACTTAAAAGAAAATTTATGCTGCATATAGGAGAGAAATCTAAAATTTAAGAATACAAGAAGAAGGAAAGTAAAAGGATAAAAAGACTACACCAAGCAAATGCTAACAAATTTAGTTATCCCTCTAGTTTTGAACTACATATTCATGTGAATTTAGATTTTTCCCCCTACTTCGTCCAAAAACAACATAGCCCAACAGGACTAATGCAGATGCAGATATGAGAATTATTTTTCATCATTAAGCCAGACATTAAAAAGAGCTGGAAAAATGTAAAACAATGCCCTCTTTTTCTCTAAGTTGCTTTATTTTGGAAAGTAGAGACATTTTTCACAAAATGTGTTATATGCACTCATGTATAATAGTTTACCATTCTTATTTTAAATGATATAATACATTTTTGAGTTTTAATTTATAATAACATAGATATCAATAGATAAAGCTCACCTAAATAAAAGTTCTTTGGGTCCTCAATAATTTTTAAGAGTTTAAAGAGACCTGGGGCATCCTGGGTGGCTCAGTCAGTTAAATATCTGACTCTTAGTTTTAGCTCAGGTCATGATCTCATGGTTTTGTGAGTTCAAGTCCTGTGTCAGGTTCTGCACTGGCAGTGCAGAGGCTGCTTGGGATTCTCTGTCTCTTTCTCTGCCCCTCTCCCACTCACGCTGTTTCTGTCTCTCTCAAATAATAAATAAGTACACTTTAAAAAGAAGAGTTTAAAGAGATCCAAAATGTTTGAGAACTTCTGTTGTAAAACAATTTAGCAAATAGCTAATAAGGCTGCTAAATGGAATAATATAGAACCATGTACCTAACATCTACAGACTATAATTCGTTAAAAGTTCATACTTTTATAAAAATTCATGATATTCTAGGTCATGAAGGAATTCTCAACCAATTTCAAGGGACCAAAGCATATAGAGTGTTCTCTGACCACAGGGAAATTATGGTAAAAATCCATTATACAATAACCATCAGATGTTTATAAATTAAGAAATACACTCTTAAATAACCTGTTATAGGAAAACCACAATGTTGATTAGAAATTACTTAGAGCCTAATGACATTGAAAATAGTATATCAAATGTTATGAGATGCAGGTAAATCCATACTGAGAGGGGGAATTATAGCCTTAATGCATATATTAGACAAGATGAAAGGCTCAAAACCAATGACTTAAACATCAGTCTCAAGTAAGATTAAAAAATTAAAACAAATCAAAACCCCTAACATTTTAGAATGGAATAATTAATAATTAAGACAATAATAGAAATTATAGAGAAACAAAATTAATATGTAAAACCTGAACCAAGAAGGACAAAGGTAGTGTTTTAAGGGTGAAGTCTATTGGGGCAAAATTTATATATAGTAAAAATCACTCTTTTCTAAAAGTAAATTCTGACTAATGCATATCTATGTAGCTATCATCTCATTTCCTTCAATCCCCAAATTCCCCTCATGCCCCTTTGTAGTCAATTCCTTCCCCTTAACTAGCTCTTGGCAACCACTGATTTTTTTTTGTCTGCATAATTTTACCTTTTCCAGAATGACATGTAAATGGAGTCATACAATATGTAGACATTAGTCTGGATCTTTTCATTTAGCATAATGAATTTTAGATTCATTCATGATGCTACATTTTTAAGTAGCTTATTTATTTTCATTGTTGAGTAGTATTTCATTGCACATAATGTACTCCAGGTTGTTCATCCATTCACCAGCTGACAGACATCTGGGTAGTTATAACATTTTATTGATTATGAATAAAATCAGGACTGACATCATAGGCATGTGACCTATGCAGTTACAGACTAGATCAGACTAGATGAACAGGAAACGGAAAGTATGTTGGAAATCCTATAATAAGACCTATGTTATCTAGAGAATGGAAGATAAACCAAAGAAGATTCAGAGTTTTGCCACATTGATGAAGGGTTTTAGGAGTCCAGTAGTAAGAGGCATGCTAGGACATGCTTGATGAAGTAAAGGACAAATTATTGCATCTTGTACCTTCTACTGTTAAGAAAGAAACATACTGCCTGGTCAAAGTCTTTGAGTTTTGGAGGCACTGTAATCCACACATGGGAATATTACTTTGATCCATTCACCTGGTGACATGGAAGGCAGCAGGTCTGAGTGGGACCAGAGTAGAAAAGGACTTTGAAGCACATTTAGGCTATGGTGAAAACCATTCTGCTACTCAGACCAAAGAACCCAGCAGGGTCTATGATACTAGTGGTATCTATGGTTGCAAAAGACACCCAGTGGAGTTTATAGCACCTTGATAAGGGAATCACAATGTAAATTCTAGGTTTTTGGAGCAAGGTTATGTCTTCTCCAGTGGAGAACTACATATCACTCAAATAACAGCTCCTACATGCTACTGGGCTCTGGAAGAAATGAAATATCTAGTTATGGGATATCACATGACTCTGTCCAGAGCTATCCATCATGTAATGTGTTCTGTCAGATCTACCATGAAATCAAAAAGTTGGGTAGGCTCAACAGCAATCCACTGTAAGGTGGAAGAGATGTTGAGGATCAAAAAGAAGCAAAAAACATAATTAAGCTACCCCATGAGGTGGTCCATCCTCCAAATCATCCACCTCTATATTACCAATGCCTAGTCCTCAGCTCAATCTATAGCCACATAAGTGATTTCTAAAGAGTTTCTGTTTTTACTTGGACTTGGCTTCTAAAAAGCCTCTACTTCCCTGTCAACTTCTCAATGTATTTTATATTTTATGCATTATTACAATATTCTTATTGGGATGTTAAGTAAGGGAATTATCTCCAACACTACTAAAAATGGAGTACTAGTATCTATAGATCATAATTTCAGTGAAGGTTATTGTTTATATTTGTTCTATAATGCTAAACGTATATCATAATTATCTTAGACAAATCTAACATGGTTGACAAACTAGAATTTTTTTTTACTGATTTATTCATTTTCTTCTCAATTTAGCCCCTATGGTCTATAGTACCAACAATTTTGAAAGCTAAATTAAAGACCTAAAAAAAAAGGTAATGATATATAAGGCAAAAGAGAGAGAGAATACCTAGAAAAAATTAGTCGATTCTCATTTCAGAGTTCAATAACCCAACAAAACAATCCATCAGCTTTGGGAGAACAAAATTTTTCAAATTAATTTTTGTAGACATGGTTGAAATGTGCTATTAAAACATATTAGGTCTTTTGCTTTTATTTCTACATGAAATATGGCAAAAGTATGGTAAGTTTTAATAAAAATGGAATGGCCATTTCATGTTTTGGACCCCTATCTGGAAATAATAATGAATTGTTGGGTATATAAAAATGTGTATATATGTACATATTTTCCATATTGTTATACATTTTATAACAGAAATGTGAGAATCCACCTGCTTATTTTGAAATTCCTGAGAAAAGGTATGTGACAGAAAGTCCAAAGTTAAGCTTAAAACATCTTTTTCCTGATTTTAATAGCATTTACAACCGATCTACATTTTATGCTATGAAATAAAATTATTGTATGAAGCAAGTACTTTCACTTAATATGTTTCTAAGTGCTTTGCAATTATTTTTATTCTGGTAATTTATATAAGTAATGGAATAACTTAATAAGAATTATCAAATACTGCGTTAAAAATTAATGAGAGGGCAAAGAAGTAACTAAAATTCTGATTCACTAAATGTGCTTTGTATATTATTCTGACGCTAGATTTAACAAATGAATGTCTTTTTAAAAGTGTAATTAAGAAAAGAACTGAAATCAAGTCTATGGAAGCAGGAGTGATGCAATCAGATTTCTTCATGCTTCATAAAACAATTGTGAACATTTATTACAGACAGAACATATAGAAGTGGACCAACTGAGACTGTGATTGCGTGAAAATGTCCATTTTGAAATACTGATAATTTAAATAAGCCAAATTTGCATATATACAGTCAATTCTCATAATTCTGGATTCTATTGTAAATTTCTCAACTTGCTAAAATTTATTAGGAAACCTAAAATCAACATTCATAGCACTTTCAGGTTATTCCCAACCATGCTCAGAACTGAAAAATTTGAGTTGCCTGATGCGCATGTTCTCAGCTGAGGTCCAATAAGGCAATCTCTGTCTTGTTCCAGCTTTCATACAGATAGGATCAGAGGATAGAGAGGGTAGGGGCAGTATAGTGGAGTGCAAGAAACTCTGGCTCTGGGCCATTTGTAAGGGTGTGATTCTCAACTCTGGCAACTGTTAGTGGGGTAGTCCTACTTACAGGTAAATAAGCCACTTGAAATTCTGAACCTCACTTTCTCCTTTGTAAAATCAAGAAAACAGAATCTACCAGGATGAGTTATTTTAGGACTTGACATCATAATCTACATGAGCTAACACACACACATACTTCCCTAAGAGCAATGGTTTAGTACTTAATAATTTAGTGTTCACAGCAACTTTATAGAACATATCTACCACAAATAATGAGATTCAACTGATTTCATATATACACATATGAATATATATACATTTTTACACATACATAAATATATATACATTATATATATAAATTTATAAAATTTGACTCTGAATTATACTTAGAAACATGGCCTGAAATATTCTTAAATTGCATTTCATCAGCAATAGTCATAAAAATATGCTCTTATGTGTGTAGAGCTAGAAATGATTATATTATTTAGTGTTTGGAAAGAATAAAAATCATGCACTGATGATAAAATAAATCACAGACTTGTGGTTAATAACATTCTGCTGAAATAAAAATGTAAAAACAAACAACAAAATTAAGTACCTCCTAAAATGTGGAAAGAATACTAGAGAAATATATTGCCTATCACACAATTTACAAATGATGGCTTTAAACAAGTTGCCAAATAATTACCTTTTTAAAAACTAAAATTTTATGAGGCAAAGGGAAAAGATTAATCTCTAATTAATTTAGTTTCTAATTTGACAAAAATTATAGTTTCCAATTTTTATTTCCACATAACCAGAATAAGTGATGTCTTTATCATGTATTTATATATGCAATTATTCCACTGTTATAATTGACATTACTGATAATAGATACGATAGACAATGGAACTAAGGTTACAGTGAATCAGTTTATGTTTTATGCTCTACCTTCATTGGCAGTATACGTCACCTATGGTCTGCTGCTGATTTTTAAAAAGAGAGAAAATAAAATTTTCTGTTTCCCTTAGAGTATACCTATATAAAATCCATAGTTTTGGCTAAGAATAGAAGATAAGATTTCTAAAACCAGGGAGAAAAAAGCTATTCTGTAAAATTATTACCAAAATCTGTTTCCTAAAATGATTTAATCTTGAAATTACCTTTGCAATGGTGTCCTTTTTGTTCTGGAAAATCACGTACGCTGTGTCTTATAGTTATGCTAATACAGATCAAGTACCTATCTATCACTCCTTGGAAACCTTTGAATACAGATTTTCAAACATAAAAAGTTGAGCAATGGCTTTGTTGTACCATTATTCAAGACTTGGAATAATTAAGAGAATGTACTGAGCATCCTTTCACCAGAGGGCTGGGCATTTTTTTGTGGACTCTATAGGGGTATTACCTGATTCTGAAAGGAGTACACCATTGATTGAATTTTTGTTAACTAGATTATTATTCTGTCTATAACAATCCAAATGAGTTTTATTATTGCCAATGCAAATAAATGTAATCTAGTAGAGAATATAAGTATCTATACTAAAATTCTAATATGAACAGGTTTTAACATCTAAGTGGTTGCCCTATTAATTAGTAAGTTGAATAAAATCTTTGGCACACATTAACTTTGTATTTCATGAGAGTTTTTATAAGAGTACAAAATTTATAAAATAAATTTATAAAAACATTATGAGTCATGATTTTATATTTTTGAAAAGTATAACTTAAGACTATAAATAGGATTTTTAATGTAGGCATATGCAACAATAGTTTTGCTGTTTTTCTTTCTAAATAGAAATAGACTTTTCCATGCTTAAAATATATTGCTGGTTCTCATGGAGTTCTGTGTGCAGGACACCTTGACATATAACAAAAAGGAGAGAAATAAGAACATACAAATGTGACCCTTCTCTTCAGGTAATATTGGAGAAGAATCTGAAAAAAACTAAACTTGGCTATCCCATTTTTCTGTCAATAGCCAATTTAAGTTTGCAACTAATTAATTAATTTTAAAACGGTGGTAGGGAATCGTAAGATAGTAAAAAGCAAACAAAGTGACTGAAACAGAGTGCATACATTTAAAAAATGGGGGATTAGGTTGAAAAGTAGATGGAAAAGACTTGGAAAAGTTCTACTCTGATGGTAACTGCTGAATTCATATTTTGCAAAGGAGCATTTCACAGGCAATGTCTCATTTCCATCAAAGGCACTGGGCATGAGAGGTTTGGACTAAAAGAAGCAGAATCAGTATCAAACAAAAAAAACTGAGGTCAAATCTCAACTCCATCCTTTGTTGCTATTACGTTGAGGAAGCTAACTAATATCTCTGAGCAATTATGTCCTTCATTTCTGTCTTTTGGGATTATTGTGAGGATTAAATGAGATAGAATATAGAAAAGCATTTTGTGAACACTTTAGCACCATGCAAATGTTAATTATGTATGATCATAAAAACCATGAGAATAGAATTTTTAATTAAAAAAATGATGGCTTTTTCAGATTTTCATCACCCCCTTAAACATAGGCTAAAATTATCGAATGCATTTATGCATTTCTATTCTTTTCATAAATTTTTAAAACTTTTTTCAATATTATTGTTTCTTTTTTCTGTTATCTTGAAGAATAACATATTCTAAGAGTACTTTCTTTCTTACCACATAAAATCCAGCTAATAATTTCAGTTCCATATAATCTAACTACCTATGGCTACACTGTACCTTCTAACTTTAGTGATACCTTTCTTTTTCTTAGTTTACTCAATCATCCCGATTTTTGGCATGAAATAGAAACAGTCTTTTATATTTCACATATTGATTTTCATATTTAGAAAGAAAACACTTAAACATGAAAGACTGATGTATATATACAGCCAACTCATTTTTATTTTTTCCTGAGTGGACTGAAATAAATAATGCCTGCTTTAAAAACATTAGATGTACATACAGAAGATTATTGGAGAACATGACAAATGTCTATTCTTTGGCCCAAACTCCAGTTCTATCCCTTCCTCACAATAAGGCTTTCCTCTGCCCTGAACCAATTGGCAACAGTTGGGATTTGAACGGCTATTAATAGTTGGATGTGATTCTCTGCTTTTGTCTTTAATGATTGCAATCCCTAGATATTCTCAAAGATGTCATTTTCTCTGAATATTCACCGTATCATTACAGTTTCTCAGAAAAATGTTAACTGAAATATATTATTTTTTTAAAGAACAGGACTACAATTATATGGCTTATTTCTTATCCACAGTTAGGTTTCTATCACATAATGGTCATTTGGTCAACTTTCCATTCTTCCTTAAAACACATTTTCTAAGTGTAGCACGACAAAAACACTTTTTGAACCAGTTAAATCTTTCTCAGTTTTCTTTGGTAGTGATTTTATTACTGCTTCTTAAGACATGCTATTCATTTTTTTTTAAGAAATACATCATTGAAAACTATTATTGAATTTAAACATCTCCATCTGTTTTCCTCCTGAATTTCTCATCTCCTTTTAACTAACTGTAGTCATTAGTGATTAAAGCATTATTATATTCTTGTTCAAAAGTTCCACTCTGATGGTAACTTCTGAATTCATATTTTGCAAAGGAGCATTTCACAGGCAATGTCTCATTTCCAACTCCTGAGAAGTGCAGTCTATGAAAAGCAGATGACAAGGAGACAGCCAGCTGTGTATTCACAAAAACTTCCTTAGTAAGCAAGCCATTCCAAGCTTAGAGACTCAACCATTGATGCTATGGTTCTCGGATGCTTACTTTTCAATTTAGCACATGTGGGAAATCTTGATAAAATTGTTTCAATTAATATTTAGTTCAAAAAATATTCTTTATAGAGTCTTGGGTTCAGGACTCCTTTCTTAAGCAACTCTTTGGGCAAAATTTTAAATTTGAATTCTAACTCCATTACTCCATTATGCTTGTGATTTTGAGTAAGTTACTTAAATTCTCTACGTATCTTAATTTAGAAAGGAAGGACTGTAATAATGGCTGCATTGTGGAGTTGTTGAGAAGTGTTGACAAGATGTTGTATATGAAAGCTTTATAAATTACCTAATTTACATGACAACGTGCTCATTCCTTTATTATTTCTAGTCATAACACACTCATACTCAGGTTTGGGTAGCATGGCATCAAACAAGAGGATAAAGACTGACAAATGTAATTATTTCAAATTTCCTAATAAATATGCTCCAGATTAATAAAATTAAATAAAAATATTTTATAAATATAATATGCTAGTGAATAAAATATTAACTTTATTTGATGTCAAAAAAAGTGAATCGAGGGGCACCTGGGTGGCTCAGTTGGTTAAGCATCCAACTTCGACTCAGGTCATGATCTCACAGTTTGTGAGTTCCCATGTCGGGCTCTGTGCTGACAGCTCAGAGCCTGGAGCTTGCTTTGAATTCTGTGTCTCATTCTCTTTATGCCCCTACCCCACTTGTGCTCTGTCTCTCTCTGTCTCTCAAAAATAAAATGTAAAAATAAAATTAAAAAAGTGAATCGATATTTCTTGCCACTTTTCAGTTCATAAATGTTTAGTTTTCTACTACTATTGTATTATACTATTATATCAATCTTTTAGAAAGAAGTTAAAAAAAAACATTAAATGCTATGTGACCTTTTCATCAAATAAGTCTTGGATTTACTTATATTGGCATTGGTTGCTCTCCTATCCCATTCATTCCACTCTTCCTGCTTGCAAGATTTATGATGAAAATCAAAATTCTTACCCTTGTTCCTCTGTAGGTGAGGTGTTTTTCCCCTTCTGTTTTCTTCCAGATTTTCTCTTTATCTTTGATTTTATGTAGCTTGAATATGATATGCCTAGGTGCTTTTTATTTTTAATTGTTTGCTTTGTTTTCTTGGTGTTTAATGTTCTCCTCTTCTTCTTCTTCTTCTTCTTCTTCTTCTTCTTCTTCTGTGGTCTCTCAGCATCTTGAATCCATGTTTCAGTGTCTGTTGTTTTTGTTTTCCTTTCTTACCATTTGCTCCTTTCCCTACCTCCTGTTGACTATTTTTGTTTCTCCTCACTCCTTAGGTATGATAGGAAGATTAGAGGAAATCAGGTAGAATAATGTTTCAGCATTTCCCTATGGGAAGATTTTCTCTCTGGTGAGGAAGCCTTTGTTATGGAGAAGAATCTGGGAGAGTTACACATTGGCAATTGTTCCTTTCCCTCTCCAGGGTCTTGAGGGCATTTTTCTTGGATCTTCATTATAAGAACCTGATGGGTTTCCTGATGAAAAAGTCTGAGAAAACATGGAGACCCCCATGATTTTAGCCCCCACTTTTTCACCCTTGGTGTTCATGCTCAGCCTCCAGAGGCAATTTACTAAAATTACCAGTGAATTGGTCTTACCTCCATGGCTTACAGTGGCTTTTGTTGTACCTAAACAGATTTTAGGTACATTATCTCCCTGGATGTACCTGTCTCTTTAGATTTTTGTTGTGGAAGTTTTCCTTGTGAACTCAGTCTTTTAGGAGTTCAAAAAATCATAGATCTTCACTTTGTTTAGTTTTTATTTGTTGGACCCCTATTCTGTTCATACCACTGGATTTACCACTGTTATATGATTTGGTATGTAAAGGCATGAGTAAATTGCCTTTCATTGATGGAATTATCACTTGCAATTTAATTCTTTGAGTAATTATAAAACTTTACTTTTGCAACATACAAACCACTAACAGGTCACTGAATAAAGAGAAACTCTTAATTTGTGTTTATTTCTTTTTATCCCAATTTTTCTTTCCTCACATCATTCAATATTAAAGACAGAAAGAGAGAGAGAGGCAGAGACAGAGAGAGAGATATGCCAGTCAATTCCTGTTACTCCTGAATCTTTCAGTTGCTAAAATTGTTTCTTATTGAGATGAGTGAATACAAAATTAGTTTTGAAACGATGTCTGGCCAACACAATCATTGGAAATGCAAAGGCATTAATATGATACATGACTGGTGCAGTAAGCTCATTGAAAGTAGCATATTCCAGGAGATGGGTTAGAGAAGAACAACTATTCTAGTGAACTCTGTCATCATAATTCATTATGTTGTCCTGGACAATTAAAGGATAGTTCTGTTATTTTGTGCTTCTTGCATTAAGATCCAAGTCAACTAGTCTATTTCCCTGGAGTGCTTTCTGACAAATCTTTCCCAATGGTTTCAATCTACTTGTCTTTGCTAAGCCACACAAATATAAACAATCCAGAAAGGTTGAGAAGTTGAAAAGATAGTGGGCAAAATGGTCCACGGATGATACTTTTCAGTACATATTTAATTGGAATTAATTCCACTCTCTGTGATTTCATAATGCTTGGAGTGGATGGATGCGATAAGTTTGGAATAATTAGCAAAGAAGTAAACTGGTAGGTGAGTCACATAACCCCCACTTCAGTGAGAGATTTAAGTTAACTAAAAAGTCACTTAGTGATTCCTAAGAGATAGTCCCAGTATAGCTAGAAACAATTTTCAGAATGTCTGCAACTTTCCGGTTTGATGGTTGACAATCATATCTTCTGTTTGTTTTCTGTTGGGTAAATGGAGCATAGTCATTATATTTGCATTGCTCTCCGGCTTTCAGTGGTCTTCCCATTTGAGCCAATGTACTCTCCTTCTAGAAAACCAAATGATGATAGAGGCATATGATTTCAGATACAAATAAAAATTATAAAGTAATTGTATATGTGAAGAAAAATATTCTTGATTTATAATCCACCCAGTTTATTCATGAGTATCCATAGAAAGCCCCACCTGGTAAGCCCATGGTTAAAGGATATGTGTTACCAAATCATAAGGAAAGTCTGGCGATTATCTAGTGAACTTAATTTAGAGAAATAGCACATTTAGATATTTACAATGCTAAATATAGCCATTTTTTAGATTATCAAATTAAGGTGCAAGCTTAAATGTTAAACTTCATAGCAAGATTCTTATGTAAAATAATTCTTTAGAACAAATTCTGCTTTAGATAATTATATCTTTCATTTCTATTAACTGCCTCTAATGTAATTTCCTCCTAAAACAATTGTTTTCTCTCTGACACCCAAAATCACTCCAAACTTCTTTCCCACGTGGTGATGTCCATAGGCTAAGTTTGTAAAAATAAATTTTATTACTCTACTTGACCTACTATGTACTAGTACGTAGTACATTATTTAGTTCATCTAGGCTCTACCACCCATTAGCTTATTGATGAAGAAAGTAAGAAACAAATATTGGGTGACTTGAATCTGGCTCGCACCTAGTAAACACCTTATCTAAGATTGAAAATTGAGTTATTCTGCCATACCTTGGTACTTTTATGCAAACTTCCTGAGCTATCCTGTTTTATGGATGGATGCTCAAGATACAGAAAGTCATAAACTAAGAAGGAAATAGGTAGATTTTTAATATACAGTAACTAAGTTTCTATGTAACTTCTTATTCCATGTAGAGAGTTATAAGAAATCCAGTTCGGAAAAAGCATACCAATGGATTCTTTCATGGTGCAGGTAGGAAGTTTTGTTCTGTGTTGTTAGGAAATCGTACGTTTGTTTAAAAATGTACAAACAAACCAAAAATGTGTATAGTCTTAATTGAGTGGCGCTGCCATGACAACCCCATAATCCTTGCAAGGCTTTTCTAGAAGCCTTTATAAATTGCACATCATGGTAGAAATGACCAAGGCAAAATAAATTATTTCTCTTACAACAGAAATGTATGATACCAAGTACCCATTTTTACTTTGAGATTTTAAAGTAAGCATATAGATAGCATTAAGATATGAATAAACATGAGTGATAGATTGAGTTGTCTAACAGCCAGCCTCAAGCAGAAAAACCAACTGACTTGAACAAAGGATCTCAGGAGAGGGAGATTTATGTTATTCAGCTGAATTACATTCCTTTATAGACTGCTGCGGATGGGTTGCAAGAAAAGCAGCCATCCATCCGATTTAAATAGACTGCGTGCTAGTACTATGAGATATACCATTAATTCATTGTCGGGGGCTGCTGTAGGCATAGAACTGGCTTTGTTCTCTGACAGTCTCCCCCGGATTAAATAGAAATGCCATTTACCACAGTGTCAAATAAGTCGGGCCCATATAACACTATAATCAAGTTGCAGTGACATTACATATTTTAGCCTCAATGTTGAAAATGGTTAAGTCAGCGGACTTACTATCTGCAGAACTCTGCTGACCCTTGAGAGCCACATGTAATTTATCAGGTAGTTACTGTCTTCTATTTGTCAATAATAATACTGGTATCTTTAATTTGTGCTGCATATTGTCGTTACAATGTTGATATTCTTGTCTTTAGACTCTCTAGTTCTTTTTTTATAAGTTTGTGAAATACATACTATTATCTTAGATTTAGGGATAATAGCACTGAATATGAGAAGTTAAATGAGTTTCTCAAGTTTGTAGAACCATAAAGTGATAAACCCAGAATTCAAATACAGATATCCTGACTCTAATGTCAATATTCTTTCCATAGCACTGTGTTAGGTATTCTGAAATGGAGTTAGGATAAATGAAGTATATTATGGAGTATATTATGTTCTAAGTTGTGAGTAAAGTATGCATACAAACAACTGTAGGAGGAAAAATGACTATAGGCCTCAAGTATCACTACTTTCTTGTGCATATCTAGCGTCTCTGTTATTCATCAAGTCTTAGCAGAGATTCTGCTGTCTTAAAATAACCCATGAGCAGATTTCCCTCAATAACTTGAAATAACTAGAAACCAGATCTTAATTCTGAATACTAATGGAGATTGCTGTGTTCAATCCCTTGTTACTAAATACATACTAAGTTGCTTACAGGTAGGACACACAATCTATGTGAGAGATTTTAGATCTCTTCCATACATTAAGGTCTGAGAGGATTGGGAACATGTTTAGCTAATGTACTCAGACATTTAAGTTACTAATTTGGAATGCTTCTAATTTTCAGACTAAAAAAACCAAATCAACAAAACAGTTTTTATGTTAGATGAGATACAGAGTTGACTAAAATGTTTTCATAGAGCAAGCATGAGAGTCTGATACCCATAAAAGCGTCCATTTCCTAAAATTAAACAGATCAGATGCTTTACACTCTAAAACCATTAATGATTCAGTATGTGCATTTCCAATTCAATTGGCAGCACACTGTCTTCACTCCACTCTCCCATTACGGGGAGACTATCTGTCAACATTTAATGCCACACACAGACACCACTCCACCTGCAATTTCAGTCTCAAATGACTCCATATTAATGAGGAAGTATCAACACTTGAATGCAAAACCTCGTTTAGGATTCAGGGTGACCGGAATGATGAAATAATTCTTTTGTAAATAATCAGTGGATTGGATAGAAAAAAAAATACTTGTTCTGCCCAGTTAAGCCATATCTCAAGATAACCAGATGCTTAGGGTATCAATAGACATTCTAGTGCCTAATAAAAACGTATAGCTTGGTTAGAATTTCATGAGAATGACTTCATTTTCAAAAGAGGCAACTGGAACAAGTTTCAAAATAGGTTCATCAGGGGGCAGAAACCATTCCGTTTTCCTTTTTTTTTTTTTTTTAATCCCACAGCATTCTTATATAATACATAACTGTGATATTCCTTTTCTTATCAACAAGACATAATCAAGTGTAATATGTTAAATAAAACATTAACCTATTATATAAAGTAAATATATCTCTCAAAAATGTAAAAGAAAATTGCAGAATTTCTATTAGGAAGAAGCCAAATATACATATCCCATTCATTTTCATTTTAACTGCCCTCCAAAATCTCTTTACCTCTTCTAATTATGCCTAAGGGCAGACCCAAATAATTTGCTTATGTGTTGAATAATTTCAAATTCAACAAGTATTTATCAAACATTCTTATAGACTTAACACTGTTCCAGTTTTCTGAGAATTAAAAAAAAAAATAGGACTTTTTCTGGGCTTTCAAGAAGCTCACAAGATTATTTTAAGAAGACATATGTCCATCATGTAGCACTAGGAAACAATGTGGTCACATTGCAATTTTGTGAGAAAAAGAGTAAGTGCAATGAAAATTACTCAGGGGGAAGAGATGGAGAACAGTGAAATCTGATTTTATTTCCAAATGGACTTCTCTTTACTATGTCCTATTTTCTATGCAAACTTTCTATGCTTTGGTACCCATATTATGCATTCAAGGAAAATAAAGGATTTAAAGCTTTTTTGATAAGTTATAAAAAGTTAACAGATTAGTTTGTCTACACACAACACACATCATACTACAATCATATATGTATGACTGAGTAATCATTTGTGTAGTATATTAAATCCATGCAAATCAATGCCTGTATTTACCAAAGATAACACAAGTTTCCTAAATAGTGTGTATGAGAGATAATTTTTAATTATAATGAAATGTAGGCTGAAAATTATTTCATGGTGTCTCTGTGTGTGTATGTGCGCGCGCACACACACACACACACACACACATAATACACCATTTTATATATGCGATATGTATAAAACTAATTTTATTTATATTCATATGCATATACATATCTGGGTATATGGATATGTGTGGGTATGTTAGTTTATTCTGAGATAATAATTCTTCACTTACCTTTAGAGACCAAAACATTATGTAGAAATCTTGATGATGCTTAAAACAAAAAGCATAACAAATTAGTAGTAAATTAATGTTGGGTATATTAATATTTTGTAACAATTAGTTTGGTTTTTTTTTTAACATTTATTTTTGAGACAGAGAGAGACAGAGCATGAACTGGGGAAGGTCAGAGAGAGGGAGACACAGAATCTGAAACAGGCTCCAGGCCCTGAGTGTCAGCACAGGGCCTGACACGGGGCTTGAACTCAAAGACCGTGAGATCATGACCTGAGCCGAAGTCGGTCGCTCAACCGACTGAGCCACCCAGGTGCCCCTGTAACAGTTAGTTTTTTAATTAACATAACCATTTCAACTATCAGGGCCATCTTGCCATGCCATCTTCATTGAAATAAACCTCAGAAATAAAAAAAAAAAAAAGTTCTCTTTTTGTTCTCTGGTGTAAGCAACTTTACAGAAGTGAATTAAGTAAACATGAGCCTTGTGTATTTGATAAATATGTATGTCTTATTTCTCCTTTCCCACTGCTTTTCATCCAGCTGCAGCTGGGAACCAGGCAATAAATACTATTTATTTATTTTAATAGTATGCTTAGTGGAAGTTTTACCAATATTTCCTAAGCTTAAAAACATCCCAAATGCATTTTACTGTGAGGCTCAGCATTTTCATAGTAATTTACAACTTAAAAAGGGTAAACTCTATTACTCTACGTCAAACCAACAACTGGGTAAGTGCAGAATGTTACCCTATGAAGTATGACCAAATTTATTGCTGCAGTCATTAGTACATATTGATTCTGCTTATAACAACCCAAAGGGAATAGTAAACCTATTATGCTAGTGCTTGGTCTCTTTTCCTGAGAGGAACCAGGCTGGCACTGGCAGGTTCCAAGCCATGTCCAATTAGTTCAGCGATCAATGCCGCTCCCTTTCTTTTGGTTATTATTAATACGACTAGTCGGTGGCATGAACTTCACGAACCGTATCTTACAATCAAATCGGAGCAACATTAGTGCTCTCCTACAAAGGCACCTTCACTCAATCTCCTTTGGAAGTCAGACATTTTCTGGGTGAAACCATTTATTTCTGTTTGTCTTCTGGAAGACATAGCATTCAAATTCACGATACTGCCGTGCGCCACGTAGTCTCTTAGAAGCTTCAACATTTTACATTGGTAATAACTTGGATAAGGTCCCATTGTATCCTGGTAAACATATTTAGTAGTCGATTTTCAGGACTTAGGTTTTCTCTTTATAATAGGAAATCATTGCACATCTCAAATATATATAAATGTATCAATTATACCTCAATAATACCTCAAAAAGTCTGAAACAAACAAACAAAACAAAAGAGAGACCAGATGGCTAGCATTTCAGACCTCTGCCATCAGGGGGCATTTTACCCTAATTCGAGATGTCATGAGCTGAACTGCGTCCCCTCAAAATTTGTATGTTGAAGTCTGAAATCCTAGAACCTCAGAATGTGACTGTATTTGGAGATATCGTCTTTAAAGAGGTAATTCGGTTAAAATGAGGCCTGTAGGGTAGGGTCCTATTCCAATATATTTGACAGTAGGGGCATGTGTGCGCACCGAGGGATGACCATGTGAAGAGACAGGAAGAGGGCTGCCATCTGCAACCAGAGAAAGAGCTTTCAGAGGAAACCAGGCCTGTTGGCGCCTTCATCTTGGACTTTAGACTTCAAAACTGAGGAATGAGAAAATATATTTCTGTCATTTAAGCTAAATAAATAAATGAATAAACAAACAAACAAACTGTAGCTTTTGAAGAGAAGATAGCTCTTGCTACCCCTTCTGCACCAAGAAAGTTAGTCTTTCTTCTCCCAGTCTTGTTCGTTCTTGCCAAAAGGGAGAATACTGTTCTGGTTGGTAATATTTTTTTAAAAACGTTTTTAATGTTCATTTTTAAGAGAGAGAGACAAAGCATGAGTGGGTGAGGGGCAGGGAGAGGGAGACACAGAATCTGAAATGGGCTCCAGGCTCTGAGCTGTCAGCACAGAGCCTGACACGGGGCTCAAACCCACGAGCCGTGACATCATGACCTGAGCTGAAGTCAGTCGCTTAACTGACTGAGCCACCCAGGTGCCCCTGGTTGGTAATATTAAAGAACACTGGTCCACCTTTACTAGCAGATAGGTTCACAGAGCTGGGTCTGCTTAGTTGTACCTAAACCTGATAATTCCTTTCACTTTCATTTATCATATGGCCAGTGAGAAGATAAACAGACTTGGACGTAAGGGGGTGCAGAGTCATTCTTCTCCCTTTGGGCTGTGACATGTGCATCAAATCCAGGTTCATAAAGCTCTGCCCGGAAGTAATTAACGACACCCTTGCCTCCTAGCTGGTACTATTCCTTGTGTATAATGAACCCACAGATTCATGTAACAAGTAAGTGACTAGACCAAGGAAGAAATCATAGTAGTCCCTCATCATAAAATTCATTAGACATCATATAATTAAAATCTAACTTATACTCTACCAAACAAAACAAAATCTAGAACCCTTAATTGACATACAATTTGAATGTAAGTAATGCAGTATCTTTTATCCAGGGGCATTACAGTTATTCAAATTAGTATCACTTAGAACAACCAGGGGTAGGCAAACTGTGTCCTGCAAGAGAAATCCTGCCCACCCCTGTTTTTGTAAAAAAAAGTTTTATTTGAACACACACACTCATTTGTTCATGACTATTTTTGCACTACAAGGGCCCAACTGACTAGTTGACACAGAGACCATATATCCTACAAAGGCAAAACATTTGCCATCTGGCTCTTAACAGTTAAGTTTGCTCGTAGGCCAGCCTCTAATACATAGTAGGTACTCACTACTGTTTACCGCATTGAATTCTGAATCTACTATAAATCCTTCATTTGTATTAGGAAGCTCTGACTTAGAGATGGACCTAGATTTTTCTTTTCTCCCCTCCCTCCCTTTCTCCCTTCCTCCCTTCATCCCTCCCTCCCACCTTCCTTCCTTCCTTCCTTCCTTCCTTCCTTCCTTCCTTCCTTTTCTCCACTTTCTTCTCCTTAGGTATAAAAGAAGAAAAAATACTGGCAGTGACTATCCTCTTTGAAACATGAAGAAATGGCTGCTATCACTGGCAGTGACCACCTTCCTCAAACATGTCAGCAAACCAGTCTCACTACGAATGCTTGAGGGAGCTAATGTTGGATAGATTCCCCCCATATACTCTATATACCACTCAGGACATGCTCTTATATACCCTCCTCTGTTGTCACCAGCTAGACCCCAAGACCTGAACTTTATTGCCCACCTTCTTGTACTCACTGACCTCTGTCCCACATTTTTTCTTAAGCTCTTCTTGCCAGCTTATCTCTTAACTCAGGCAAATGGAAGGCGAAACCACCCCTCAAGTGATAGCGACTGCCCTCAGAAGACTTCCAGCTGGCCCAGACCAGTTTAAACATAACATTTGACATGTGCCTGTGCAGATGGACCATGGACTGACCTCTAGAATGACTGACAATTATCTTTCCCTCATTATAAGACTAAAGTTTCCCCCCAAGGAAGAGCACAAGCCTCATTTACATAATATGCAATGGACATATAGGCATGTTTCCCTAAGGCACATGCGTAGCCTTACGTCCACCTTGATATACAGTGACAAGGCTTCCCTATCTAAATATTCATCCCAACCCTAAATAAAAGGAACCCATTCACTTTTGCTCGAGAAGTCACGACTTTGGAAGTTATTCTTCATGATCTCCTTATTTGCTGCAAATAAAGTTTACTTTGTGTATCAAGTCTACCTGGTATATCTGTGACTCAGCAAGGAGTGAACTAACATTGGTTTGGTTACATTATTATTCCTGAGTCACTCTATCATTAGGGCTATAAGATGTCTAAACCAAAGCTGATTTAAGAGGAGTCATTGACGGTGTCATTTGGACTCATGCGATGGCCAATTTACACATTTAAGTGTTACATAGGTGATTATACTGAATCTCAACCTTGGTTCATGTTTGATTTATCATTTCATGTTACACAAACTTAGTATTTTTCACAGGAGAAGGAATAAAAGGTAAAGAGAGCTAGGAGGACATGAGAAGGATCAAAGATGGGAAGAATAAGATTAGTAAGAAAGCTAGAGCTATAGTTGTTTTTTTAAAAAAAAAAAACTGTCTGCAAATATAGAAGAAATAATTACTTCTTCCCAAGATGTGGCATTCATTTTTTTTTTCAAAATAAATTAAGTCATAAGCAATTTGTCTTTTCTCTGCTGTATCATTTAGAAGTTTATTTTCCTACATGGTTATATTAAGTTCCTGAATCATTTAATTTTGAATAAACCCATTATGTCAGTTTTCATTACAGTGGTGTATACGCATAACAAATTGAACTAAAAATTAAACTAAAGAATCAAAAGAGACAAACACAGACAAGATGCCAAATAATAGCCTTAACCAAGCTGATTGGAAGTTTTGTCATAAACATTTTCAATGTAAAAAAGCAGGGAAGTTGTTAATCACAAACTTCATAAATTCACAGTCAAATCTTGTATATTTAACAGGATTCTTTCTGTACTTACTTAGGCTTGATTTTTACAACATGGAATGAAAAATTTTCAATGTGTAAAAGTTGTCTCTAGAGTACCCTTATTTATTATAAGCTGTTATAAGTGGTAGTAATTGGTTCAGTAACTTCTAAACAACAGGAACAAATCCAATTCTTAAGTTTTTAAAGTTGTATGAGAAGTGTTTAGTTGCTTATTATTTATTTACTTTATTATTCTTATTATGTTTATGTTTAATATGTTAAATATTTTATTTTTAAGTAATCTCTACACCCAATGTGGTGTTCAAACTTACTACCTGGGCAACTGAGCCAGCCAGGCATCCCCTGGATGAGAAGTGTTTACATGTTACCTTCAACAATTCTTTGAAAATTGATGCATGGATATTATAATTTGCAGCATTCTCTACTGTACTATCCAAACATGCCTCTCTGATCATGTTCATCATTCAAATCACAAAAGGTACATGCCATTTACATTGCATTAACTCACAGGCTTCCAAAGGGACTGCGGAAGGAGAGAGGAAGAAAGAAATTATTTAATTGACCATGACTAACTTTAATTAATATGGAAAATATCAGAGTAAACTTATCCCACTGTGTATCTGGACACCATATTCCTTTTGATAAATATACTTTCAATTAAAAAAATAGATGGACATCTTAAAATATAATCTATCTGAATTCTTTTCCCAACTTTTCCCGATTATACCTCTATACCTCTACTATATACTAAGTGTGGGAAAATAAGAAATAAAAATAACATTTATTAATATAATGTTGCTCATTACACTTATTTCCAAAAGAAATATAAATTTACAAAAAAAAAGTGTTGGTATAACAAATGTAAAAACTCTAAAAAGTTCCCAAATGTAATATTTTAGAAGTCACTTCTTTGAGCCTCTTAAATACATCTTATCCATCTGTTGGTTCAGTATGGCATCCTCTAGGACTCTTGCATAACATTTACACCATTTCAATTTTATGTCTAAATATGTTGATGGTGCTCATAAAAAAAATACCAGTATACAATGTAACTGGCACCACATGTCAGGAATCCAGGCAGCTCTCCTGTCGTCCCATTTCCAGATGCTCCAAATCTCTTTTAGCTCTTACAGCACTCTTAAAGTTGACATGCCATACTGAGCCAGAAACCTGTACCATGATAACCCATTTATGTTCTCCCTTTCTTGAAACAAATAGGTTTCTGCTAAACCTGAATATATAAACATATATATACTCCTCCACTCAGACATATATAAGGTCTATATTATAAGTGAACAAAAGTATCAGAGTTTCTTCTCAGTTGTCCAATGCCAAAACAGACATGGTTTTTTCTAAATCACTGAAGCTGTTCCTACTCAATTCTACAAGTAATTCTGAAGAATAATTATTCCTAAAAATATAATCAATTTTGGTCTTCACTTTCTTCTGTCAGGGGTAATTGAGGTATAGCAGGTAAAATATAAATGACCACCAATTGTAAATTCTTCAGATATTATCTAATATGATTACAAGACCACCATTATTAATTTAACTATTACTAGAGCACAATATAGAGTAGGGAAAGACAAGGTGTTCACTGGTTGACAAATAAAACCTAAATATGCCTCAAGTAGTCCAAGGGAATTGAGGAAAACCAGCAAATAAACAAAATCCAATATTAAATTAAACCCCCAAACTTCCTAAAATGCATGAAAGAAAGAACAGGAGATTATCAGACTCTGCCTTCAATTTCCAAAAACACTTCTCATGACTCCCAAACCAGTCACTTGGGACACTTAGTTGTCACTTAGTTGACAGCATTAACTAGCTCCATACTTCAATCTACAGAGAATACAAAAAGCTACCACGACCTTGAGTCTGTATCAGAATCATAGTATAGTAGTCCTTGCCAATATTTTCATTGTAATTGTTACATACATAAATATTTGATGGATTAAATATACCTAATGTTTGAGAAGAATGAACTTCTTCCCACAAGAAGAGTAGTAGTACAACGCAAAAAAGCAATTGTGAGAAATTTAAATTCCCATTTTATCTTAAAAGTTCATTTTTTTTTTTTTCATTTTGGTCTGTTTAACATGTGTGCTCAACTTTGAGTATATTTTAACACTGACTATTGGGTAAAATTAGTGGTTTGGGAAGTGTCATCAAATACCCCTGACATGTCAAATAAATCCATCTATACTACTATATACCCTTAAGTGCTCAACTACACCAATTTGAAAAGTACAACTATATAACATTCTGATAGGTGACATACTGTGAGGTCTTTCACCAGTTGTTATAGACTGAATGTTTGTGTTACTTAAAATTCATATGTGAAAACCAATCTCCAAGGGAAAGTTATTTGGAAGTGGGGCCTTTGGGAGGTGCTTAGATTAAGAAAGTGGTACCCTCTTTACTGCTTTTATAAGAGACCTTAGAGGGTTCCCTTGCCCCTTCTGTCACGTGAATTTACAGTGAGAAAAAAAAAAAAAAACTTTGTGAACCAAGAAGTAGGCTCTCACAAGACACCGAATCTTCTCCCACTTTGATCTTGGACTTCCAGTTTTCCAAACTGTGAGAAATAAAATGTCTGCTGTTTATAAGCCACCCAATCTATGGTATCCTGTTACAGTAGCCCCAACAAGGAAGATGCCTTTTTTTATGAATTCCTATCTTGCTTCATTCAAAATATATTTATTTTTTCTGCTTAGACTTCAATCCCCTAGAAAATCTATGACTTTTGATTACCAAGACCTTTGATGACTTACTTCTTTTATTTATTCATTCGTCTCATCACATGGCAAATGTTTATGGAGAATCTACTTCATTACAGACAGTGTTGTAAACACTGGGAATAGATTTGAGTAAAACCAATCATCTCATGAGGTAGAGATGTCATCATTATCATCATCATCATCATGCAAAGAGCTAAGGATAAAGTTAGACATGCAAAGAACAATGGCAGCACCATCACTGAAGAAAGGAATGAACTATGTGTGAACTACTTTTTTATTCTGTTCATTTTAATGCCAGTTTCCCACATTTGTCTCTAGTAAAAGCACCCTCTTGACACTGCTAAGTAGCCTATTGCAATTTATTTCCTTAAATCTCCAAACTTATTGAATTTTATATAAGATGAATGCCCAATAAAGATTCACAGTTACTTATGTTCATTTAAATGACTTATTTACACATGGTTGATGAATAAAGAAATGTGTCAGAATAAGAAACAGGCAATACCTGAAAAACTTGTTCAGGCCTTTCTGCTTTCCTGGACTCAGTCATTGCCTTCCTGGTGCATAATACATATCAGATTTTTCCTGCCTAACTAGCCTTTCCTTCCTAATTCTGCCTTCCTTTGGCCAGATTTGCTCTCCTGGTGTGTTTCAGTTCTTTTCCAGTTTCCCAGCAAATTACTGGCATCCTTAAAATCCTAAATTGAAACTATGTGTATCTGCAAATTGGAAGCTAAGACTTCTGAAAGATATGTAAGTAAATCCAATATATGCCCTGTTTCTTAGAACTCCCAACAATTTCAAATTAACATCTTATTGGCAGGTCTGTAATTGCAGGGGAAAGTAAGCTTTCAAAGAATTGCTCTTAAAAATATACATCCAACCTCTTAAGTAATGACTTGCCTCCAGAAAGTACAAAGTGCTGAGCTGTCCCTGAACCACATTCACAATCTCTCTCAGCAATGACCTGAAGACAACAATGTGCACTCTGCAAGGGGATTGCCACAATTTTTAATCTGCCTGGCTTTCCGATCAGGCAAAATATAAATCACTTAATCAGCTCCCAACTGAGCATCAGGTACAACTAGTATAAATTTTCCTTCATAAAAGTTTCATCAAAGCTGGGATGGCTGCATTGCCTTATCTTTTGCTAGAGAAATTACAGCCTGTGAAGATTGGCTGGTAGTCATATGTGATTGATAGGCTTGGGGTGGATGGCCTTCACGCAGAGGAGTTCAAGTCTAAATGGTCTTTGCAGTCACTTCCATCTCCCCTTTAAAATAATGCTTCGCTTCATTTACTGAAAAGGAAAAGCCAACTAATAATTGCATTGTTTTTTTTTTTTTTTTTTGGTGTGTGTGTGTGTGCATTTCTTTTGAGAACACTCTTACTTCCATCAATTTACAGCTAGAAAAAGGATTGGCATATACAATTGTCAATATGGTAATTGTTTTTTTAATAAGTCAACACATCTGTAGGAATAGCTAGAAGACTGAAGACATAAACCTTGGCATAGTTTCAAACTGATATTTATAGAATGAATGTTATTAAATTATGTGTTGTTATATAACATCAAGCGACTATAAGGTAGAATATACCTCCAATTAAATGAGGAAAATGTGGATTCAAAAACTTCCTTAATAAGATCACTAAGTCACTTGCCTCTTTTGTTTTTGTGATATTAAAATTCATACCATTCAGGTGGAAAAAATCACTTGAGGTTTCATAAACACTACTCAGAATAAGAGGGGATAGTGTGAAACTCCTGACAGAATGACTAAAGAGTTCTAATTATGAAATATTATTAAGACAAGTAATATTATATCTCTCTAGTACTGGCCTCATCAAAAACTAAGACATAAATCAGTTCTAACAAGTAAACAGGTAAGTTAATTTCAAGGAATCTAATTTGCAATAGACTTACATCACTCATAATGTATTTCAATTTAAAAGGCCCATCATTTCATATTTTCAGATCAATAACTATATGAATTGCTTTACATTCCAATCCCATGTAGTCTAATTTAATGTGTTTTTGTTGATTTATGATAAAGCTCAAAGTGGGGCAAAAAGATACAGGTATTTGATTCAAATATTAAACATTCAGTTGAAAAGACTGGGGATAGGGTAAATGTTAACAATGTATGCCCCAGAATCTAAGATTTATATACTTGGAAAACTATCAACATGCAATCAATGAAAATTCCTTAACACAAATGAATTAAGTGTCTCAAGTATTACTAGTCATAGATGAACCTGGAATAATCATTCTAACTGATAACAGGTAAATTTTCTCCTCAAGCAGAGAAGTGCAATACCAGGTTGGTACACATGTGACAAAGTAATAAAAGGAAACTACTATTATAATATTAAACAGATGGGGCCATCAAGTAAAAAAAAAATCTCTTAAAAACAAGAAGAGGGCAAGTTCTAATCCAAGGATTCTAAGAAAGTCAATCATAATCAACTTCTCAATCAAGAAATCCAATCAGTTGTAGAGTAGCTGCTGCTTTCACATCTGTGCACCACAACTCAACCCATGAAATGTCATAACACAAAACAGAATTCTGAAGGCTTCCAAAGGCAACCTCATCTCCAAGTTTCCGGGGTGAGTAACCATCTCACTGAGGATTTCATAATCCACAAAACCTAGATTCCAACATTTCTCCAAAGTTTCTTTCAGTTTTCTCCAACTTTAGTGTGCAGAGTATTTTCCTGAGGGTTGATTTAGATGTCTTCCTAGCTTTGAGTGACTCTTTTTCCAGAGATATGAATCAGTTGGCCGGGCCTGGGACCTGACTTTCCCCATTGTCACACAACTCTTCAGGGACACTTGATGGGGATTTACTGTAAGTCTACATAAACACAATACTGGAAAAAACGAAAGATCCTCACGTAACATAATATATTATAAATGCTCATTCTTGTTGACTAAGTAAATAAAGTCAGTAAAAAACTGATTTGGAGAAAGGAGAAAACTTTATAAGGAGAAAACTTATAATTTCTGATCCTTGGCGTGTTTGGCCACAGAGAATGGGGAAAAACGGAAATCCAGGACTATTAAAAACAATGGATGTCAAAACCACTGAACTTGATTTATGTATCTATTTCAGGAGGATAAAACAACACTTTTCAGTGAGAGTGATGTTATTGGCCTGTTAGTCTCATTTAGCCTGAAGTTTACCATTCATCATCTTTATTCTTCCTTATAGAGTTGTAGGCCCACGTGTGACAGCCCAGGGAAGTTCTAGGCCTTTACTCATCAGTGCTTGCCCCTTCTCAAGTGAAATGTTTCACCATCCAGCTAGTCGCCTAGTCCAGAAATCTCTAAGTGCAATTTCTTAAATTCTTAAATGTTTCTTAAATGCATGGATTAATGAAAGAAAGTCTGTTTATAGTCCTATCATCCTTCCCCACATCTTATCCATAAACAAGCTACATCAATTTTACTCCCAAATCATGAAACCAAAAGACAACTTGGTGACCCCTTTCTTAATTTAAACTTTTTTTTCTTCTCTTAGGATTAAGGGAAAAACTCCTTAACATTTGTATGTAACCTTTTATAGTTTGTTCTATACAATCCTCTTTACTTGAATCTGTTATCCTGGTTCCATCCACTCTACTATACCTATGTTTGTGCCAGATTTATCTTCCAGGTCTTTCTTATCCATTCTGCTTCTTCATGCTTCCTCCTTCCATAGGACTTTCACATATTCTAATTTATCCTTCTGTGGTCCTCTTTGCACTCAGCATCCTATAGATGCTTGTGCATCCTTTATATTTCAGCTCAAGTGAAGGTTTCCTGTCCTTCCCCCTAAGGTAAAATCAGAATATTATAGGAAGACATAACCCATGTAGCTTTCTTTTGTATCTTGCCACAGATGAATTATACTTTCTAAACACTTACTTGATTAAAAATCATTTCCTATATAACAAAATTTATTTATTTAATTTACTTTAGTATCTTCAGCTTTCAGCACAGTATTCCTTGAATGCATGAATTAATGAGAGAAAGTCGGTTTGTATCTGGAGAAACAAAATTACATGATTCTAAAAGAAACTGAGGTAAACCCAAACTGGTAATTGAAATGTAGAGGAAAAATAAAATTATAGTACCATAATTCTCAGACTTTTCAGTCTCAGGAAGCTTTTACATTCTTAAATGCTATTGAGAGCCCAAAAGGGCTTATGTTTATGTGGGTTATATTCATGAATATTTACCATGTGAGACATTAAAACTGAGAATGGGGGCTCAGTCAGTTAAGTGTACAACTTCAGCTCAGGTCATGATCTCACAGCCTGTGGGTTCGAGCCCCGCATCGGGCTCTGTGCTGACAGCTCAGAGCCTGGAGCCTGCTTCAGATTCTGTGCCTCCCTCTCTCTCCCCCTCCCCCATTCATGCTCTGTCTCTCCGTGTCTCTAAAAAATGAGTAAATGTTTAAAAAATGTTTAAAAACTGAGAATTAAAATATATGTCAAAAATAATACAAGTAAAATAAACCTAGGACATGTTACCATAAATAATATACTCTACTAAAAAAAAGTTATCTTCCCAAACACAACAACTAGTGAGAGAAAAGACATTGTTTTATGTTCATGTAATCTCTTTAATATTTGGCTTAAAAAAGACAGCTGAATTCTCAGATCTGTTTCTGCATTTAATCTGCTGCAATATCACACATCGTGTAGTCTCTGGAAAACTCCACTTGTAAGAAAATGAAAGCGAAAAAGTAAAAGAATTTTATAGTATATTATGAAAATAATTTTGATCTTGTTGACCCCATGAATGCATCTTAGATAAACTTCCAAGGATCTCAGGCAACACTCTGAGAGCCACTTGCATAATTCAGCCTCCAAACTGGCACACTTCAGAAAATAAAATAATGTACTATAAGTGTTTATGCTAGACTATGAAGCATAAATAGGGATTATCATTAATATATGTTAACGAATGGCAATAGATATAAGCTCATTAAAATCTTATAATTCAAAACAAATATAGACTATATAGCATAGAATTCTTTACTACCTACCTGTAAGGTTTTTTAAAAGTTGGATACATTTTTCTATACTCACGAGAGTTAACATAGTACCTTATACAAAATACGCTTTCAAAGAATATTTAATGAACAAATTATTGTGTAACAGAAGAGCTAAATGACAACTCTTGATTGTATGTTTCCTAGGCATTATAGTCTGTTTTGAAAGAATAGATGACAGGGGATTTATTTATTTATGGCAGTGATTCGATCATAATATATCCTACTTCTCCAAGTCACTCAACTTTTCAGGTTATTACAAACCTATAAAGCTAGAATCTGTGAAGCAGAATACAAAGTCTCCTAGATGGTATGATTGGAGAGGCACAGAGCCCTTCATACTAAAAAAATATTACTAAGTCTAGCTATACTTGAAATATATTGACCATAGTTGCTAAGAATTATCTTTGTCCCTGTCCATGACAATTTTTAAATGGAAGTATTCTTGAGAGAAACATTCCATCCCTCATAAATAGAGTGAAGTATCCACTTAACCTTAGCATTATATTCAAGTCCAAATACACACACACACACACACACACACACACACACACACAGCACATACCACTTAGGAAAGGATATTTAATCCTTTATTTAATCAAGATAGAAAACTTCCTGAGTGTGAGATGGCCTTAGATATTTTCTCTTCTACAGAGATAAGCTTAAACATGAAAGCATTCTTGGGTGCAATAGAGATTGAGGATAATATGAAATGTTGAGGACAGAGGTAAGTGATTTAGTAAGTTGATAAAAACTTACTAAAATAATACTAAAAAACTTACTAAAAATATATATATAAAGTTTTTTCTACTAAAAAGGAGATTAAAGATTTAAAATTAATGAAAAAGGTTTTAATATTTTATAAAATATTTTTTCATAGATCTTAAAAAAAACTCTAATCCCTATAGCCAAAAGTCAATGGAAAGAAAAAGTAATTGTCTCTTCTAATTACTAAGTGTTTTTAATTTATTACTAGCTTTTGTTATATCATGTAAATTGATTAGAATCATTTTTGATTGTCCATAAGTCATATGTAAATGAAAATAGTAGAACATAAAACTGATATAAAAATAATTTGTTAAATGATTCACTTACCTTATTTTATACTGGTGAAAATGGCTTATTCATTTTCTTTCTAAATATTAATTGGACATATTAATATCCCTGTTACTACAAGGGATTCAAATATACAAAAACAATCTAGATTTGAATGTACGTTATAGGAAATATGCATGCAAATAACTATAATCAAGATAGTTGAAAGTAAGGAGGAGCTACAAAGGTACTCAGTTTTTAGAGTTATTCATGATTATAATGTGGGTGGTAACCACATTAGGTTCAAAAGGTAGCTAGAAGTTCAGTTAAGAATGTAAGATGTAAAAATGTAGCATAGGGAAAGTTCTATCTTAGTCATGTTTATAGCTCTGGCACCTACAGTACTTTTAGGACCTTAGCATGAGCTTGAAAGATGATATTGACTGAGGACTGAGCATACAGTGTATAGTCCTCAGCTCATACTAGATAGCAGTAGATGTAAACCTGTAAAAGACAATTTGGAGATAGACTATAGGGATCTTGACTATACAGACAGATTAGATTTTACTAGATTTCAATATAGCATCATAAAACATTTTTGAAATATGAGTCACATTTTAAAGAAATACTTCAGAAAGATATCTTCAATAGCTACATTCAGGACAGATTGCATTCAGGACAGATTGGAGTAAGAGTTTTCAAGCCATAGCCGTCATTTCTTTCAGGGAAAACCACTCATCTGAGGGGGAAAAAAAACAGAAGAGAAGGACTAGAAAACTGAAATTTACTTTTTTTTTTAAATGTCAGGCACTACATTACACACATTGGGAACACTTTCTGATTTCCTTCTCTTTCTCAAAAATGTTTTCATCCACATTTCTACATGAGAGGTCTGAGGTTCAGACATGTTGAATAATGAAAGTTACATAGAGAGCAAGAAGAAGCACATGTTAAAAAATAAAAGTCAATTGATTAAATTTGACAATCCAACTGCCTTTATTAAACAATCCATGAATCATTTAGCATTCCATCTAGCAAGTAGAGGGGAGCTCCCAGGAGTTGTACAAAATGGAAAGTTTTCATAGGAACAAGGGCGAAGCAAGAAAGTTATTAGCAGAAGAAAAGGATTGTTCCAGGCAAGGTTGCTTTCTCTTAGGGGGAAGGCAGGAGGTCTTATCCTGCAGATTACCTCATCTTCTTTTGGAAAATGGCGAGGGCCCTGGTGGCTGATTACTTCATTGGCATTGACCAGAACATTCCTGACTAGCGAAGACTTCACTTCTGGGGGAGGCTGAAACTGCAATTAGATTCGGTAGTCAGCCTTGGTCTAAATGACATCATTTGGGGCCTGTGGTTTTCTTTTTTAGACAGGATTTAACTCCCACTTTAAAGAACATACTATTTCTTCCACAACAAAGTTACATTCTGGAAGCACCTACTTCAAAGAAGCTAATTAGAAGGCTTTATGGGAGAGCAAGTTTGAGTATCAATGTTGTACATTGAGAGTGTCATGAGTTCTTGGCCACACTCCCCATAGAGATGTGGAGGCTACTTTTACCTCCCCTGGAATCCGTACTGGGTCCGTGACTCCTTTGGGCCAATGGTATGTGACAGAAATGACATTGCATATCCTCCAAGGGTAGGTCATAAGCCTTGGGGCTTCTGCCAAGTCTCTTGGAACACTCACTCTGGGGGGAAGTGAGCCACCATATAAAAAACTTGACTTTCCTGAGATCACCATGTTTCAAGATCCCCAAGTCACTTAGAGGATCCTGCAGAACAAGATGCATGTGTAGAGAGAGGAAGTCTACATGGTAGCAAGGGTCCAGACGTGTGTGTGTGTGTGTGTGTGAAGAAACATTCTGCAAGTGAATTTTCCAGCCCCAACCACCCCAACTGATGCCAGGAACATCAGGCATACAGTGCCTGGCTGAATCCTTCCCCAATTCCTGACTCCCAAAATTATAATCAAAATCAATAGTTGTTTTGAGTTTCTGTGTTTTAGGGTATATTGTTGAGTAGTAATATGTAATTGGAACACCCAAGAATAGCAAAAGTTACAATACTGTTATTGGCCATTTTTAAAATGACTTGTCAAATGGTGTTGAAGATACTAGTGAACACTGAGTCTCACATGGATATCTAATGATTAATGACATTTTAAACCAAATGCTTCCAATAAGGTATCATCACACACACACACACACACACACACGCACACGCACACACACACACACACACACAGCAAGCTTTAAAAGAAAAGGCAGTTGAAAATGAAATGTGAGGAGAGAGGAAAATTCTCCTACTCAGCACTGATTTGTCAAATGGAACTCATTCTGATATTTGTAGTGCTTTATCTCAAAGGGTCATTTTAAAAAATCCTCCTCACCTCTGTGGGAATCCTTTAGCCCCAGTGACCTACCTTCAGTGACCAACCCCACAGCTAGGTCAGTTAAAATCAATTCTCAGTTAAAAATCAACCAACAAGGAAAGACTTAAGGAGAGAAAGATTTGACAAGGGTTTTATTGAAACCTCTCTGCACTTTACACATTTTAGGCCTAGAAATGTAATAAGCATTTGCTAGTTATCCTGGGAAAAGCTATTTTCTCTCCTCTCAGCTAGACCAAAAAAAAAAAAAAAAAAGAGGCCAAAATGCTTTGTCTAAAAATCTCCTTTTTCAAAGAAACTAATATTAGATTGTAAACTAAGAAAGGTGCTGTGCTTTCAGAAAGTATTCCACTCAACTCATTGATTGTTTCCTGCCCATAGATAATCCTGAGTAAGTATGCTCATTGATTTATGTCAGTTCTAAAAGCCCCAATTCTCCTGAATTATTCTAGTGCATTTCAAGCCAACCAATTCTAACTCATATCTTTAATCTATGGACTGCATAAGAAATTTTCAGTTATTTCAATAGAATTTTTCAAATGTGTAAAACACATTTTGAAATGCTCATATCTTCTCTAAATATTTCATTTTTCAAACTGGTCTGTTGACAGGCACCATGGTACTTTAAGTGGAGTTAAATATATGTGTGCTTAGCTCATATACAGCGATCTGTCAAAGACCTTTAGTGTCTCTGACAGCACTTAACGATTTGATCTGGGCATTTGTTTCTACGTTGTCTTCAATGATGACACTCAATCAGTATAAGATTCTAGTAGCTGTTTGACTTTAGATAATAACAGATGTAAATCACTATTGTTGCCTAGGCTGGGAAATAAGGTGTTCTTTAAATTGGTACGATTGCTCTTATTTTCCTTTCTTAAAGTTTATCATAAATACCAGCAATTGACAGGTCTTGCTTTTTCATAGATTTTCTATAGTAAATATTGAAATATGATCACCCATAAAACATTTCTATAGGTGATATAGCACAATAATTCAAATAGAGCAACTTTCACATTCTTCAAATCTGCCTACCTCTATATGTTACATGTAAATGAATTTATCATGTTGAAACCTTTCAAATCCATGGTCTCAGGCTGCTGGGAAAAGAAATGACTTCTGTATGCCAAACCCCCCAAAAAATCAATCAAAGATAAGACAAAATCTTGGGCTGATTTGTACCCATATATCCTCTGCACTTTAATGGTATCTGGCACATAGTAGGTACCCATAAATAGTTGCTGAATTGATTAAGAAACAAGCAGACATTTTAATTTTTCACAAATGATTATTAGAAGACAGATTTCAATAATTATCCAGAATGCACCCTCCATCCCTCAGTAAATAGTCAAGAAAGTTTAACTCTTGCTTTTCATTCCCGGAATAATTAGGATCCTTAACTTAAGGGGTAGATGATCTGTTTGGTCACAGATGAAAGACATATAGTTGGCAATTACACATTATTTATTAAGCTCATTTATATTAAAATTATAGCACTCTAGAGTTGGAAAAATCCTCAAGGTTCATCTAGTTCCTTTATTTTAAAAGAAAAAGGCTGCAAAATACAGCCTTAGAGTTTTAAATACAAATACAAGACCGAGTAGAAAACGTGTCCCAAATTCCCCATCCAGCATTCTCACCATCCAGACTGCTAAACTCTCTTCTTTCCTGTATAGGTTTCTCCTCCACTCCCTTAACAAAACACTTCTTTGCTTTGTGTTCAAAGGGGTTGGGCAGTTAGTAAAGTAAAAGCTGATTTTCCTCCCTTTTTAACATGGAATTCATTTTCTCTTCTAGTCTGTACACAACCTCTAGTGTAGCTTCAGGTGGTATTGGTCGTTTTATTGAAAAAGCAAGAGAAGCTTCTTCTAAAGCTTGAGATCAGACTTTTCTGAAAGAAAAGTACTGCCTTTTAAAAATAAACAGCTAATTTTCTTAGGAGTAAGCAGGTCACTAAACTAATAATCTTTTGTATTGGTCTTTTCAGTTGCAGGATTCAGATGTGCCAGTTTAGACTCCCTGTGTTTTAAAGGATTGTCCTCAACCATATCTGGCAATGTTTGGCATAAATGACCTGCCCTTAAAAAAAAAAAAAAAAAAAAAAAAAAAAAAAAAATCAATGTAGCTGAAGCTTTTGGCTCTTTTCCCCCTATCTATGTTTTCACCCTCATAATCCTCTCTTTCTCTGCCCCACTCTTAGTAAGCCCTCCTTGGCTTAAACTAATAGCTAACTAATCCCAGCTATAGTGATAATTGATAACTTACCTTCTAGGAATATTCCTACTAGCACATAAAATTCTTGGGGTGAGGAGCTGCTTTGAACCAAATAAAAGCCTACTGTGACTGCTTTTAAAAATCACAACACATCCTCTCAGCACATTTTACCTTGCTCTATCTTCCTTCCTGCAGACCATATTTTCCCTAATCTACCATAACTATATTTATATGTTATATTAATATCCTATTGTCTTCCTACTAGAATGTAAACTCGAATGGGAAGGATTCATTGATGTATTTCAAATGTCTAGAACAGCACCTGGCATTATAGGTACTTAACACAAATGTGTTGAAAATATAACAGATGCCTATCTATATACCTCTATTTATAGGTATAGATATATAGATACATATGAATATCACCACTGTGTTTCCTTTAAAATAGGAATGGGAGTGTGTTTTCTGTGTACTATAATTTTGAAATCCTTAATTATATATTATGTCTGAGTCTGTTCTGAAAGATTCTTGCCAGGCCATATGAGGTCAGATTTCTCCAAGGTCATGAAACTGACTTGTAATAATTTTTTTTTCTTAAAGATTCACATAATAAACTTTTGTATTTTTTAAAAAAATGTACTGAATTTTAACAATAAGACAATATTTATAATCTATATAAATTACAAAGATGTATAAAGTTTAAAGAATAAAAATTAAACATCCATAACTCACCACCAGCTTAAGAAGTAGATCATTAGAAAAACATTTGAAGTTTCATATGTGCTCCTCCAAAATTCCCTCCTCTTTTCCTTCTGTGGCCCAGAGGACATCATATCTAGATCTGCTATTATATTTATAGTTGTGCCACATATATTTCTATCTCTCTTGAAAAGATGGCTTTGTTTTGCCTGCTTTTAACCTTTATATGATCGAAATTGTAAAGTCTATATATTTTTTGGAGTATTTACTTCAAATGTTCTCCATTGTGTTGTTACATTCATCATTATCATTCATCGCCACTGCTCTGTGGTACTCCACTGTATGAACACAACACAATTTATATATCCCACCCCCTGCTCATGGCATTTGCATTGTTTCAAGGTTTTTTTGTTTGCTTGTTTTCTTAAATTACAAACAATCCTGTTAGAAATTCCCTTTTATCTGTTTCTGTTTCCTTGTGTGATAGTTTCTCAGGGGTATAGGTGCAAATGTTTTTCAAGGGTATATTTCTGGGAGCTGAATTGTTGGTTATACATTGTACATATTTTCACCTTCTCCTGATAATGACTTAATGTTTTCCATGGTGATTATACAAATATGTGTTCTTAAAACTATTGTGTAAACTTCCATCTGCTCTCCTCCTCACCAACATTTGATATTCCGATAATATTTCAAGTAAAATACACTTTCTTTTTAAGATGTCGAACTAGTTTTGAGGAATTAAAAAACAAACTAAGATATCAGCTTTTTATATGTAGAAAAGCAAAAAAATATAGCCAATTTATAAAAAAATCTACATGGTTTTCATGAATGATCAAATGCAGTTATTTTCAATACATATATAGTCAAATGTCATTAATAGACAAACACTTAATACATTCATTCAGAATGTAAGCTAACTTATTTTTTAGGACATCATTACACAGATCAATTGTCTTATCAATGTGCAGTAGTAAAATAAATAATTCTAAACTCCTCAACTATACTATATAGTTATTTCTAAGATAGACCTGGCAAGGATTTCATATTCCAGCCCTATTCTGTGAGATATTTTGTGATACATTACATTAGGAAAAGATTTTGTGTTCCATTGAGACTTGGAAACACTAAGTTTGGCTTTGTTCCAATGTATTTATTTACTATAGATGATTTAGTCTTTATTAAATTATTGTACATTTTGAATCTCCAAAAGGAACATCTAATATTTAGTGATTTTCAAACTTTTGGACCACAAAACCCTTTTGTCTATCATCTCATGGAACAGTTATGGAATTGTGGTCACATAATATTTATATAAAAGTCTTAACAAAAGCCCCACAGTGCTAAACTGTGCCTTACATTCTACCTTTGCATGAAGTATATATCCCAGTCTTTGATCAGATGAAAAAAGAAAAAAAAGGAAATCACACATTACTGCAGGGAGTATGAATTTATATAGCTTTTGCAAAAGGCAAAATAATGATATATATAAAAAGCTTTAAGTATTTTACTTTGCATTATATTTTTTGACTTTTGTACTTTTGGACAATGTATTATACCTTATATTTCTCAACACTTAAAATTATCTGTATTAAAGAATATCAGATTCATTCAAATATATGCCCGAAGATGGTAAAACAAAAAATTAGGAATAACCTAAATTTATTGTAATAAAAAAATCTTAATTATACTAGTGCATACTAATAGGATAGAAAACATGCAAGCAGTAAAAATTCTATCCAAAAAATCCAGAATTATTTAATAATACCAGGAAATATTCATGAAAGATTGAGTTAACATATGTGAATATTTTAAAGGATACACATGCATATTATTAAAATGGAAATAAAGGTAGAAAGAAAACACATCAAAATCTTAATTTAGTGGTAGTCACTGAATGGCAGAATTATTATTAATTATATTTTATTTATGAAATTTCGAATTTTTCCCAAGTCAAATACACTTAAGTATTGTTTTAACAGTAAAAAGAGGTAATAAAATATTACTTAATTTATAAATGGGCTTTGAAATTTGCTGTGAAACGCAATGGACAATAAAAAAGAAATGCTCTCAGCAATGGAAAAAAATGAGACTTTCTTTAAATATATTTCTGAAGAAACAATTCAAAGCATAAGGTAGCTTCAAAGGTAGCTTTGGAAAGACCATCTATTTCCAAATCACCTGACCTGCCTGATAAAAATGGAGATTCTTCAGCCCCACCACAGAGTCTTATTCTGAAAGTCTAGAGAACCTCCCTTTCCTTAAGCAGAGTTAGAAGACCTGGTTTCCTTCTGAAATCTATGGTTTGTTTTATAGTACTGATTTACCACTGAAGTGCTCTCAGGTTCTCTTTTCTCATCTTTCTGTAGTGGAACAGTTTGGTTGGACTAAAACCTGGTACCCATTATTCCACTGGTGACTAGCAACCATCAGGCATCCAGTCCCCAGATCCTATGCTCTATACACAAGTTTTTTGCCTTTGGAGCCGTATTTCTGTTGCCCTGGGCACTTGCTGTATCCCAAGTTCTTTAGGTCAATTTTCTTTTGCAAAGTTACAGAAGGATACAGAAACTTCATAGATAAACAAAAAACCCAAGCCCTGATCCCTCATATTGAGAAAAGAGAATATAAAAATAGTATCTGAATATTTCCAGACAACTCTGTGTTATGCAGAGGTATATGCAGTGGGCTGGATGGAAGCAAAGCTGCTGGATCCATGGACTCCGCAGGGAACAGATGCTCCACTGAGTCCTTATACCTCATATAAGGACTTAGTAATACTTAGTGTGCCACATAACCACTGCTATTTGATAAATGCGCCAAGATGTGAAACAGATCAGAAAATTCTGGATTATAGAAAAAACACAGAGACTCAGATAGGGACTTTATTGTATGGAATATTTAATGTTTGTTCTAAAGGAGAAGACAGGTCTATACCCTCTTCCTGAGAAGTAGAATCAACTTTAAAGTATCAGACATAAGACGTATGTGCCATTCCCAGTACAGCTTGCAGTAAATCCTGAATGCTGTATTGGACCAGCCACACAAATGTCACAAGAGTCCCTAAAAAAATGTAGCTAGATATGTGCAATGGTGGACTATTGTAGGTTGAAATTTGTCCCCCCAAAAGATATACTGAAGATCTAACCCATAGTACCCATATTCATAGAAATTTGGAAGTAGGATCTTTGAAGGTGTAGTCAAGTTAAGATGAAGTTACACTGGATTAGGGTGCTTCTGAATCCAATGATTTATAAGAATAAGGAAATTTGTAGAGATACACAGAGGGAAGAAAGCCAGATGAGAAGAGAGGCAGAGATTGGAGTGATAGAGCTACAAACCAAATAGGGTTTTCTGGAAATCATCAGAAACTACAGAATAGAATATTCCTAGGAGCTTCCAGAAGAACTACCCTACTGATACCATGAGTTAATACTCCAAGAGTTCAGACAATAACTTTCTGTTGTTTAAAGCTACACAGTTTATGCTACTTTGTTATGCAGTTCTAGAAAACAGGTGAACCAACAATCCAAAAACCACTGAAGACCTGTTGTCAGTTGTACCTTGGGCCATTGGCTGAATTATCATTATAGGCTCTCAGTTTAGCACTAACTGAGAGACATAGGGATTGGTCCTCTCTGGAAGCAGTAACAAGGGGAAAATGTTTGCAGTACCTTGTGCTCTTTGAATCACAAGCCTAGACACATCAAGACACATCAAGATGGGAAGTATTAGAACTACAGAGGAGAATGTCAAGATTTTTGAAGAATCTTTGAGACCTCTTTTATAATATTCAAGCAGAAACTGAGCTTATATTCTTTACTATACCTTACTCATTATACACTATATATTATATAGTACACATTTTGTGCTATGTATTTTATACAATACGTATATACCGTATACTAATATACTGTGGTTATTAGCAGGCCCCACAGGCATTTTACCTGGCCCAGCACTGGAATGGCCTTGTCCCTGTACATGGGTGAGCTGATTTCTACATGGGCAGTAGAAACCTTCCAGAATAGCAATCGCATATTCTCTGCTTCCTTATAATTTTCCAATGTGTACATGTTAATTCACACTAATTTTTAAAATTTTTTAATGTTTATTTTTGAGACAGAGAGAGACAGAGCACAAGCAGGGGAGGGGCAGAGAGAGAAGGAGACACAAAATCCCAAGCAGGCTCCATGCTCCAAGCTGTCAGTACAGAGCCTGACATGGGGCTCGAACCCATGAACCGTGAGATCATGACCTGAGCTGAAGTCAGATGCTTAACCAACTGAGCCACCCAGGTGCCCCAAATTCATCCTAATTTTTTTGAAGTGGGGAAAGACAGAAATTGGGAGAGCTTTTTCTACATTAGAAAAAGGACATGGGAAAAACCGTGAGAGAGGACAGAAAAATGTATTTAAATGTTTATAAATGTTTTATTATGCTCTATTTACATTTTTTCTGGGATTACTTTTCAGTTTTCAGTTAGTAGAAGCCAGAAGGCAGAAGGCAGAATGAGAGGATTTATGACTATTGTGTTGTATTTGAACTTGTGAATATTTGTTTACCCATGAAAAGAAACTCTTCACTCCTGCTATTTAAACTCATTTCCTTTCTATCTTTTGTGGGTTGAAATTTTTCTCTGTACCTAGTGACAAAAGGGCAGTGAAGAAAAGGGGTACAACTTTACAAGATTTTTCAAATTCTGAAAAAACAGCACAACAATTGCTATTAAGTGTGCGATTACCATAATCAGTGTAGTACTGTATGTAACTCATGAGTTTCTCCCATCTGGATTCAAGTCCAGATAATAAGGCATTGAAAACCTTGTAAAAAAAAAAAAGTAAGATAAGTAAGTGAATCTGTGACATTTCCCCATGTGTATGCATGCCTTTCTCAGCCAAAGTGTCTTGAAATAGACATTTTTATGTAATACCTAGAAGAACTAAATGATGTCTTGGTTTCCCACATGCTTGATACCAAGAAGCAAAAGGTACCCCACAAAATCTTTGTTTTCAGATTCTCAGAAATTCACCACATTAGGATACCTTTCCATAGTCTCAAGAGGCAGCACAACATCTTTAAGGACGAATTTATGGCTGAGTTTGAAATTCTTTCAAGTCCCTCTAAAAGATAATATGGTTGATCAGAAAAAAGAAAAAAATTCTGACATTCTCAATGTATAGCAAGGAAGATAAAAAGATGTAGAGATAGGTAGATAGAAAAATAATACATGGACAGACAGATAATATGTATGCATGTTATATGAGTGATCTGTGTGATATATGACATATTTATTTATTATATTCCTCACATAAGAACTAGAAACCTAACAATTGTAAAGCTGGAGATCTTTGATGAACTGTTAAGCCCAGATAAAGAGAGACTTAGAGTTAGAATTTTTTTTTACCTTTATAATTCATAGCAATTCCCAACTATTTCTCAGACTATAGAAGAATGACAGTTAGTTTTAACTTTTTTTAAGGTCTGCGTTTTTCCTTCCACTTGTGAAAAGTTATCCAGTGAGATAACAAAACGTGATTAAATATCATAATCAATGCTTGGTTAGATTTATGTGTGTATGTATGTATGTGTGTATGTATTTTTCACAGGTGAAACAGCCAGTGATGGATCAGACTTTTATCACAAGGAAAATAATTTATAGCACTCCTGGTTACATATAATTTCAGATATTCAGTCTAATGGCTTTTGTAAATAAGACCAAGATAACTTTTATTCAATCCACACTTCTGTGTTAATTTGAAAATCATACATTTTCATATTGATATATATTTTAAAAATCATCTACTACTACAACATGGATATAAAAATCATTTGCCGTTAGTCAACTGAAGATTCCTTCTTTTAAATATATTGATTACCCTAGGATAATCAATTGACATTTGGCACAGTCTTATTTACAATAATTCAACCCAACAGCAATATAATTTAGAGACTGGCCACTAGGCATGTGCTGGTTATAAACAGAATTCATGTTTAATTCAAACTTATAAGCAAAACCATTATATTTAGGTAACATCATTATTGTGACAACATGACAAAGACCAAATAATTCAATGTCAAAACTACCTTTCTTTCTTTAACTCAGATATTTTGCTACAGAAGTAAAAGAAAATAAGTAAGCATTTTGAGTTACATACAGATTTTAGAATAAGAAAGAGAAGCAGATGGTATTAGAGGGTTCTTTCAAATTGTTTTGTTTTGTTTTGTTCTGTTTTTTGTTACATATTTGTAGAATAGGGCCTAGAGTAGCCCAAATTTTTGCCGAAATGTGAAATGGCTTCATTGAATTCCATGCTAGCAGCCTTAGACATTTTCCAGTGGGAGAATCTCCCCCAATATCTCTGAAAGAAATGTTTTTATTTTGAAAAAAAAAAACACAATTTTTATTACATGTCTTAAACAGTAGTTATAAAAGGTAGAAACTCAAGTCACAACAGCAAGTCAAAATGTTGTATTGCTCTTTCCTCTGATAAGGGTTCCTAAAGGCAGCAAGTTAGAGAAAGCATGAACATTCCTATGCTAAACGTGTGGTTGAAAAAAAATTAAAAATCTAAACTAAAAATTCTCATTAGAATAAACTATTTAGATGAACAACTGAAAAGATGGAGACAAAAACAGATACAAGATGTTTGGATTCTGGTCTCAACTTTCACAGTGACTAGTTGTGTGATCTGAGGAAGTAATTTCAGTATTGTATTTGCTCCATTAAATGAGGAAGAAGGGCTCTAAGGACATTTCCAGTTCTAAAATCCTATGAATTTATATTTTGAAAAGTGGCTTATGTGTATAAATTGAGGCTTAGTTTATCTGAATTTTTTCTTATCTACCTATCACACAAATATATTGCTAAGAACATTAAGAACAAAGTCATTTTGGAATGTAACATCATGTTGCCCTTTATATAGAAATAGCCTAAATCTCACCAATAGGAGCATATATGTCTGGCTTTTATGTAAGCAGTAATAGTTGTTGCTATTACCCTACCTCTTATTTTCTCTTCTGTCAACCTCAGGGAGAGATTCAGGTGTTCTAGAACATAGGAAGTTATATAGCTTCCAAAAGCAAATCTCTATAACTTTACTTCTGCTGCCGAATAAGCTTCCTTCCATGCTTCCGTCGGGACAAGGAATCCTCCTTGAACATATCTATGTTCAAACCTGGTCAGTTATTTTAAGTAACAGGTAGAGACATGTGGACAGTGGTTAAATGTGTTTGTGGAAAGTCTGGAGAGCAAATTTCAAGACTCTCCTTAATTAGCAACGCAATGCTAATTAATGAGACTATTTCCCAGTTTTCTAGATCTAAAACAGACATTTTCAAATTGATGGAAAACAGCTGGCTGAAATTCAATCTGACTTCCACTAAAGTGATGTTTTTGTAATGTTACACTAAAATCTTCCATAGAGAATGCAATACACTGAACAGAGTCCATTCCCTTAATCTTTATCTGTGTATGTGTTATAATTATAACTTTTCAAAACAGCAAAATGGAAAAATAAAAAATTAACTGATATTATATGTTATTAGTGAGACAACTGTCAGAATATCTTATCATTCCAGATCAATTTATAACATATACCCTATATTCTTCTATTACTTCCTACAAGGTACCAAAACTCAGAAAATAATACTGGAAGTCATTCTTGATTTCATACTAAAAAGAGAAATTGATATTTGAGTATCTCATCAATTTAATAAGACTTTACCATTCAGCAGCATACTGTGCTATTCACCTGACAGAGGATGTACTATACCATTCTGCTGAATTACACTCACTTTACATTGACATCACAGACTCTTGAGTACAAAAATCATCACTGTACAAGACTGTATCTGCTGCCTTTGAATCTGTTAACTTAAATTGTTGTTTTTCTGTTTTGAATAACAAGGAGCACTAACAAACAAGTATACCATTCTTCATAGGGATTAAAGAGCAAAGCAGCTAATTGTATCTGTCATGTAGAAGGTGAAAGAACCAGAAAATCATAGTTTGGGGCACCTGGGTGTCTCAGTCCACTGAGTATCTGACTTCAGCTCAGGTCATGATCTCATGGTTCTTGATCTTAAGCCCCTCATCAGGCTCTGTGCTGACAGCTCGGAGCCTGGAACCTGCTTTGGATTCTGTGTCTCCCTCAGCCTCTGTGCTGACAGCTCGGAACCTGGAAACTGCTTTGGATTCTGTGTCTCCCTCTCTGCCCCAAACCCACTTACATTCTGTCTCTGTCTCTCCTAAAATAAATAAACATTAAACAAATCATAGTTTAACATGAATAATCATTTCACATAATAAAACAATGAATTAGAATTGAAATTAGAATTTTATGGAATTGTGTGATGTGGCTGCTCCAGAATGGCTGGAACTTTTGCCAATAAAGTGACGTACAGTATTTTTAACAAGTCCACTCCCAAAGATTTTTGAGACTTTTTCATCTTGCTTTATACAAATCTAAAGATCATATGTATTCCAACAAGGATTGCTTTTTCTATTTATAATAAAGCTCCTAATTAAATTATAAAATAAAGTGATCACTCATTGTGAAAATATATTTATGTTATACTGTTGTAAAATTAGGGTGTACATATAACGCCTCAATCACAATAAGAGTTTATTTCCTAACGATGCAAAGCCAACAGCATTTCCTCCTGTTTGATGGGTAGTTCTCTTCAAAATGGTAAGTCTGGGACCTGGGCTCATTCCAATATTATATGTCAGCTGTGTTTAACTCCTGACTCGAATGGTCACCATGATTTTCTGCCTGAAGCCAGTGGAAAGGGAAAGAGCACGTAGAGAAAAAAATATACACTTTTAGACCACTTCATTTCATTGCATTAGTGAGAACTAATCATATGTTCCCACAAAGATGAATAGAATACTGGGAAGTCCTTGTTATCCTTGAGTGGACAGTGCCTTCTCAGCTAAGCTCTGGATTACATAAAGGGCATAGGGGCTGGGGGAGAGCACACGCATGCACAATGTCTCACACACACACACAAAAAGCAAAGGTTAAAAGTTTTTATTCTGTTGCTAAATATTATATATCCAACCCAGTGAAACAAAAAGTTGTTTTTGTCCCTTATATCATCAGGAAAGTATCCTGTCATAACACAAAATATAGAAGTTTTGAAGTATAATAAGTTTTGAAGTATAAAATTTATACCTGTGAAATTTTTCACACATTTTCTCCCACATTATTAAAGCCATGGATTCCTCCCTCTTTTCATAATTCTGAGAAATCTCTAAAATATAGAGTACACATATAGATATATGAAGATATTTAATTATTAGAAACATACTACGTAACACATAGAGCCAGTGTTATAAGAGGTCACTAGTAATACAAACTGAATCGCTGGACAATCTCAGTCTGGAAGACCTTCTTCCACAGCCACTGACATTTATTCCTATCCCAAAATTCCACACAAGATCAGAAGGAATGCGACTGATCTGGCATTCTTTCAAAAACAACTTTACTCTCTGTGCTGAGCATAGGGAATTTATTGAGTTGAATAGTTTCCCCTCTCCCAAGCTTATGTCCACCTGGAACCTCAGAATGTGACCTTATTTGGAAATAGGGTCTTTGCAGATATAATTAGCTAATTTAAGATGAGATCACAGTGGATTAGGGTGAGCCCTAAATCCAATGATCGGTGTCCTTATTAAGACGAGAGGACACCCAGGCCAACACAGAGAAGGTCATGTGAAGATTCACAGAGGGAAGAAAGCCATGTGACAAGGGAGGTAGAGATTAGAACGGTAGACCTACAAGGCAAGGGATGCCAAAATTCCTGCAACCACCAGAAGCTGGGAAAGGCAAGGAGCAGAGCCTTCAGAAAGAACCGACTCTATCAACACCCTGACTTTCGACTCTGGCCTCCACAACGGCAAAAGTATAAATTTCTATTATTTTAAATCATCCAGTTTGTGGTAGTTTGTTACAGCAGCACTAGGAAATGAATACAGGAAATTTCTCCAAATTACATCTCAGGGTTATGTCAGTTGAACACTCCTGACCCTTCTCATGGGCTTTGGATCCCGTCTGTGGCCACCTGTAGGACTTTCACTTCTTACCTTCAGGAGGCTACAGAAGGGAGTAGCATACAAATCAAGACAAATGTTCCCCTTTGACACAAAGAAAATGAAATAATTCTTTCTCAGCATTTACCCTCACACTCCTTAACTTCTCTCTCTCATTTCACTTGATTTGGCAAGAGAGCTATTTTCTCTCTCTATTGTATAATACGAATGTCTTTTTCATTCCACTCAGTCATCCAACCTCACTTGTTTTTATGTGATACACTTTCCATGAGAAGTTCATTACCGGGGAAGGTGTCTTAGAATCCTCCAGGGGGATTTAACAACACAGTAACTACAATTCCTTCAATGTTTCTTACATTCTGGGCTCTGTGTTACTCGTAAAATTCCAGTTGTATCAAACTTTAGCTGTTCATTCATGGATCAGGGCACCTTCTGGGGAACACAACTTCTACTTTCAATTGCCCTTGATTATATCAATAAATAAATAATCCTCTGCTACACCACAATAACTCTCAGATAGTACCTGGTATTGACAGCATGGATTTATTTGACAGTGTAACAGAATAACTTTGTTTTTAACATTGCTTTTTCAAAATAATACTGCAATAAGGACCTAAGTTCTCAAGGTTGAAAGTCATTTTAGAAGTGGAACGTATGTGAGCCAAGGAATTTTAGAGATCAATGGAACTTTAGAAATCATTTTCATTTAATATATATTTTTCCACCACTAATCATTTGCTCCTCTTTTGATAAAATTAGCCAGACACTCAATGGCACTCTAAATGTAAGATAGATATTGAAATTCTCTATATTAAAAGAGCTTAGAAGTGAAATAAGTTATAGTAATACATCTTACTTGTTCTCTGAAAATGTATTTGTGGTTCTACCTGAAGTTCCTTATTCCTAATCTCCCTGGCCACAAATAGCCAATGCTCAATGAATTATGGAAAAAGTGCTGACCAGTTGTGGAAACTCTATTACAACAAAGAATTCTGCCTATGGGTGTGATATTTCCACCACCACTATTCCAAATCCCTGAATCTTTACATAACACCACCTTAAGGGAAATATCCCTAAAAGAGCAAAATCACTTTTTCACATTGACTAATCCAGATACCTGTCTTAAACCTTTCAATCTTTTAAAGTTTGTCACAAGTATGATTTTGGAAGATCTCCCAATTCCTATCATGAACCCTGCCTTACCTATGACTTGAGATACCTTGTGATTTTATCTTTGCAGTTAAAGTGTTGGAAACTCTTCTTTATAAAACACTTTTTATTTATTACCAACTACAAAAACAACATGCTTTATTATATAATCACAGAAGCTTAGTCCTTTGAAGTGGAATTTCAATTACTCAGAGTATATTGTAAAAACCCCATTCAGACCACGATTACTTGTATTAAATAATATATACTATTGGAAGGATAATACCTTACAGGGAAATCTAGGCTTTATTCCTACAATTAACTTACTCATAATTAATTTTGCAGTAATTATTATAAATTATTTAAATGCACTCTCAGGAGCGGAATACACTTCAGATTATTAGAAAAAGGTGATTGATCTCTCACTGATAGAGAAAAAAATGGAAAAAACATATGAAAATATGTAAATTGTTTTTACTTAGAAAAGAGAACTAAGATGATAAATTTTATTAATTTCTGTGATTCTATGTGAAATAAATAGCTACATGTTTAAGCTCTAAAAAATATTTTTAGGCAATGTATAAAGATATTTAATAAGAAATCTAGTGAACATTTTGAAATAAATAATGAGTCAATGTCTAATAAAAAAGAGTCTTGAGAAATATTAGTTGCCATAAGAACAAAAAATCTTATATTCGAATGCTGCATTCTGTTTTATTCTTTCTTCTTTTAAGAGGAAAATTATCATTTTGGATTTATTTTCTTAAAGCTTTTTTATTTTTTATTTGAGAGAGAGTATGTATATGTGTGCAAGCAGGGGACAGGCAGAGACAGAGGGAAAAGAGAATCCCAAGAAGGCCCCACACTCTCAGTGCAGAGCCTGACTGGGGGCTTGATCTCACCTGAGACAAAATCAAGAGTTGGATGCTTAACTGACTGAGCCAATCAGGCACCCGGGATTTATTTTCTATGGACCATGTTAATGTCATAGTCAAGTAATATCAGGAAAAATAGTTGGAATTACAGGCTAAAACCAGGTGAGATTCCTTGAAATGATCAATAAATAGTTTACAGATCAAATAAATTATACTGGCATGTATTATTTCTATAAATGGATTAGATAGTAAATTTCTACATTATTTTTAATAATAAAAACACATTTTCATAAACACATTTCATAAATACATTTTATGAATTTATTGTGATGGGAAACCTTGGGAAACCTTACTACTTCACCAAAGTCCACATGATTCCATGCAAGAAAATAATTTAAGTGGAATGCTTTTCCAGGATATTTTTGTAAAATTTTATATTGTCTTTTGCTAGTTCTGTATTCCTCTGCAACTCACTTAATTTTTCTGAGTCTTGGGTCTTTATTTCCTGATGAAGTTAATAATAATATCTACTGCAGAGGGAGGAGGGTCAAATTATGTAATGTTTAGTTCACAAAAGTTACTCGTTATATTTATAAAAGGAAGAACGGGAAGGGAGAAGGAAGGGAGGGAGGAAGTTTTCTTAATTATGTACAACTAGGGGAAAGGAAATGTTATATATAAAAAAATAGCAAACTGTATTCAAAATAAAGAAATGGAAAAAACCCAGAGGAGTTTGTGTATGTGAGGAGAGGAAGAAATGGTTTAATAAAGGGGAGCTTTGGAGAAAAAGAAGTTGAGTATAATGAACATGTAGGCTTGCTGTTGAGATGCTGAACTTTTGGATTCTTCAGTCCTAGTTCCTTTATCAATTAACTGAGTATTGTTGTAATAATGTTTATTATGTGGTAATGTATGTAGTAATGCAATAAATGTAATAAGTATGTAATGGCCTGGGAGGCTCTGGCAATAGATGTACATTGAGCAACGACAGGAAAAGGGAAATGGAAATGTGTTGCCAAGCAAAATGGATCACACTTCCTGTGGATTATTCCTGGCTATATCCCCAGCACCTTACACAATGCCTAACATATAATAGATGTTCAATAAATATATGATGAATGCAAATTTAAATGAATGACAGAATGTAATCATTGAGTCTATTTATTTGGCTGAAAATCAAGTTATTAAATTCTAAATGATTTCCTGTACTTGCTCAGGGCTCCAATAGAAGTAAAGAAAAGGAGATATATTTCCCAATAACTGGTTGTACAATTTATTTGGAATACATGTATCTCTTTAAATATCTTCCATCTACCACATCTCATAAAAGTTTGTTGGCATATTTTTCACCAAACAGATATATCTATAGTAATAACAAATCTTGCCACGAGGAAACTGTTCTATTTCAGGTCATGTAAAATAAAACTTGAAATAAATATATGAGAATTTTTTAAAGTTAAAAGTAACCATACAAATAGACTATTCAAAAAGGAAGTGATCCTATGTGGTAAATAAGAGAAAATGTTAGCCCTTTGAAATTTCTCTGTTAATACTGAACCTGAATTTCTTCAGGCTGTTGAAAACAATTATTGCAAAGGAATCAGTAAGGTAATGAGGGTCAGACTAGTACAAGGATTCATGAATCAAGAGAATTTGAATCCATGTAAGAGGCTCTTATTCTTAATAGGAATAACCAAACTAAAATCCACAGAAAATAAACATAATATTGTAGCCATATGGTGTGTCAAAATGAGTCCTAAAATATGATAAACTTGGTGCCATAATAAGGAATAATTTAAAAATAAAACACTGGCAATATGAAACCCAGTAACATCAAAACACATGAATCCTGTAATCATTTTGAAATCCTTTCTGTTTTTCATGGTATTCACAGCCCATATGTTTTAACATCAATTTGTGTTTATTGAACAGCCACATGTCACATGACACTAAAATAGGTGTTTGAGGCACAGAATATTTCATGGTGGTGATGTTTTGCTTGGGAATGGTGAATGTAAAATCAAGCATTTGAAGTCGGCCTTTGCCTCTGGTCCCAGGGTGAATTATATATCAGTTGACATCTTCCTGCTCCAAGGATTATCTCTAAAATGCTAGGCTTCTGAGCAACACATCTTAGAAAAAAATCTTTCAGAAGGCTTTGATCCATGGGCTAGGAGGCACTCATGCAAAAGTTTCAGTTTCTTTGCTCTCTCCATGAAATATGACAGTTTTATTAAGAAAAAATTATTTTAGGAGTTATACCATGACTTTATAATATATTTCTCAATATGTTACAGGATTGCAGAGTGAATCTGGTAACTGTCTCAGAAATATCAGAAAATAATATTTACTAAATTATCATAAAGTGTCATACACACTTTTGTTATAAACAGTCTTGCAAGTTATTATTATCTATAAAAATTCATTTCTTCCAATTCATCCAATGAAATGATGTCTTTAAGTCACTCTATATATTCAACTGTTGTCACTGCACATAGTAAGTTCTAAAAACCGTACCAGAAAAATGCTAGAAGTAGAAAATAGTTTGTAATTGTGGGATTTGTATATTTTTGATTTTTTAAATGTTTATGTATTTTTGAGAGAGAGAGAGAGAGCATGATCAGGGGAGGGGCAGAAAGAGAGGGGGACAGAGGATCAGAAGTGAGCTCTGTGCTAAAAGCAGAGAGCCTGACGTGGAGCTCAATCTCACAAACCATAGATCATGACCTGAGCTTAAGTTGGATGCTTAACTGACTCAGTCACCCAGGCACCCCCCCCCTTTTTTTAATGTTTATTCTGATTTTGTTTTTAAAAATTAATATAACTTTTGGCAATTTGTGAAATGTGACCAATAAAAATTTAAATTAGGTATCATAACTGGACTAAATTGATTTAAGATTATTTTGTAGTGACTTTGGTACAGATTGCTATGCTTCATGGTGGTATTTAATTAACTGCAGAGAAACCTGAGTGAAAAATGAAGGCCCAGCCCAGGGCACTATTATATTACAGCTGAATATATTTCTTAATTTTGAGCTCCTGACAATAAAATTGCTTCCAAGTCCATTTAATAACTTCTGTAATTCAACCCGTGCACCATTTAAAGTCAAACTTGAGAAATAAAAATTTTCCATAGGTTGAAGACTCTCATTATTAATAGCTGAATGCTGATTAAAATGTGCAGTAAATATCATTATCATTATACTTATTTTCTATGACATACTCTGGTATTGTAGTTCATTTTAGAATTATCTATTTCTTTTAGAAAAGTTTGTCTTCAGTGCTCAGTTGTTTATTTAAATGAAAACCCTCTGTTTACCAGCATTTTTTTTTCTTTGAAGGCAGATATAAACATTGGCAGAAAAACTTGAATTGAAATAGACCTTCTATTCAGACTCTGCCTTATTGCTTCCTCTCTACATCTGCAGAGTGTAGGCAAAGTGTGATAGAAATATCAAAAGCGCTAGTCTGATAGACATGGATTTAAGTCCTGACTCTACTATGTCTTTGCTAGGCAAGCATGGAAAAGTAAAAATCTTAGTGCCCATTTCTGCCCCTTAACTCCCATTTCAATAAAGGAGAATTTTCTCTAAGCAAACCTTTGCCTTCTGTGAGCATTGTCCTTCTCTCTGGATAATTTGCACCCATAACTCAGCCCTTTCTTTCTCTTGAAATGAAACTGCCTGCAGGGACCACAACTGCTGCTTTTCTTCCAGGCTAGGCATGTGATGAGTCTCCTTGGCCTGTTCCATGACTAGATGATTAATTCTTCCTAATTCTAGGGTTCAGTACTCACAAATCCACTTGGAGACTAGACCTAAAGGCATGTGCTCCAACCAATAAAAAAGGTTGTGTACATTAGCTTTCATCTTTACTTTTTGCTTTACTTCTCCACTTAGAAGCCCAAGAATGAAAGAGGAGTCCTATTCATTGGAGGTCTTCCTGAATAGCAGCTTAGCCATTTTTTATTTGTTGATCACCCAATACTCACCTGCCATTATCAGGGATGTGTTTCAGAGATTCATTTCATTCTCCCATTGACACTAGCAAGAAGGCACATTTAGCTTCATTTTAAAAATGTAGAAATGAGGTTTATCAGAGTTAACTCATCTGTCCAAGGTAATAAAGTGAATAACTGGCAGAAGTAGATTTAACCTGGGCTTAACTTCAAAGCCCACTTTGGCTTTCTTGCCTCACTGTATTTTACAACATATGGATGGCCCTGTGTAATGCTTGGTATTAAAGAGTGGTCAATAAATTTTAGGGCTCCATATTTACTTGCTATTGCTGTGTAACAAATTACCACAAAATCAGTAATTTAAAACAACATTCATTTATTAGCTCACAGTTTTGTAGGTCAGAAGTCTGCGTAGATTCAGCCAAGTTCTTTGCTCCAAGTATCACAAGGTGTCACTTGGGATAGGCTCTTATCTAGAGGCTCTGGGAAAGAACTTGCTTCCAAGTTCACAGAGTTGTGCCAAATTCAGTTCCCTGGAGTTCTAGGATTCAAGTCCCATTTCTTTGCTGGCTGTCAGCTAGGGACTGTCCTCAGATTCTACAGGTGACCCAAATTTCTTCTCATATAACCTACCTCTATTTTCTTTTTTTTCTTAAGTTTATTTATTTTGAGAAAGAGCATGAGCAGAGGAGGGGCAGAGAGAGAGGAGGAAAGACAATCCCAAACAGACTTCACGCTATCAGCATAGAGACCAATGTAGAGCAGGAACCACGAACCACAAGATCTTGACCTGAGTCAAAACCAAGAGTCAGACACTTAACCTACTGATTCACCCAGGTGCTCCTAACCTAATCAGCAACAGGTAGTCAAGTTCTTCTCTTGTTTCCAATCTCTCTGACTTCCTCTTCTACCACTGGAAAGAAAAAGCTCTCTGCATTTAAAGACCTAGGATGATTAGATTAGGTCCATCTGGATAATCCAGTATAATCTCCCTATTCTTTAAGGTCAACTGATTAGTAACATTAATCACTTCACCCCTTTGCTATGAACACTAACATATTCAAAGACATGATGATTCATCATATGTAGTGTTCCAGGGATCAGGGAGGGAACTTTTTCGACGGGGACATCATTCTTAGAATTCTTTCTGTTACAAAATTTCTGCCACGAGAAATGATGTGCTGTTAGTTTTCCATCACTGCCACAACAAATTACCACAAGTTTAGTGTCTTACAACAGCACAAATTTATTATCTTTCAGTTCTGTAGATCAGAAGTCTGACATGTGTCTTTCTGGGCTAACATCACAGTGTTTGCAGTGTTACCACCTCTCCGGGAGGCTCTAGGGGAGCATCCATTCCCTTGCCTTTTCCAGATTCTCAAGACCATCCCCTCCATTCCTTGGCTCTGGCCTTCTTCCTCCATCTTCAAAGCCAGCAACTTTGCATTTCACTGGTCATTCTTTTTTAGTCACATCATCTTCTCTTTCTGAACACAAGTGGGAAAGGTTCTCTGATTTTAAGGATCCATGGCATCAGAATCAGCTCAACCCATTGATCCAGGGGCCCTTCATCTCAAGGCCCTTAACTTGAGCACATTGCAAATTCCACTGTGTAATGTCATTAACACACTCACAGATTCCAGGGATTGGGATGCATATTTTTTTGAGGGGAAACAGTGTGGGTGTTGCTCTACCTACCAAAAATGATGTTGTATCCCAAGATCTTGAGTCATAAGTGAAATTGCATTATGTTTATTACCAAATTGTTTGATTCATTACCAACACAAAAGTATTCACATTTTAGAAAGATTTTAAATCTTATTAAGCATTAATAAATTTCTGAGTTAATAAGAATACTTAGAGTACCCATTCTTCAAGCATCATTGTTTATATGTTCATATCGTCCCTCCAAAGATTCTTCTATTTAAACTTAGAATCTGACGGTTTCTTTATTTTAAAAGTTTATTTATTTATTTTGAGAAGGAGGAAGAGAGAATGAGTGGGGGAAGGGAAGAGAGGGAGAGAGAGAGAATCCCAAGCAGGCTCTGTGCTGTCAGTGTAGATCCTGATACAGGACTCAATCCCACAGTGTGGGATCATGACCTGAGCCGAGATCAAGAGTGGACTGAGCCACCGAGGTATCCAAAAATCAGACAGTTTCAAATCATTCCTTTCACTGCAGTTTTAAGATCTATCATCACCGAGACCTAAAATTTGAATTAGTCATTCAAGGTGTCTTTATCTCTTTTCTGATTGCCTTTTATACTATTCATAATACTTATTAAAATTTCCCTTTCTGTTTGTCTCAATAGTGCATTTAAGAATCAAGTGGTAATCTAATAGAGAGAATGCTGGGGCCAGAAATTATTTTTTGACACTGAAAACAGACTTCCTCACAAACGTTTTTATCAAGCTCAAATGCAGGGGACGGGGAACTCATGACCAGTCAAAAATGAAATAAAACATTGCACATGTCTCATTTTCCTTAGCTGTGGAAATTTACGCATGGTTGAAAGTTAAAGTCAATTTCGCTGTTACCAGCTTTCAGCTGAGAACACTCACTCCTCTGAATTCCTCTAAATATCCTGCCCTTTTCATTTATTCAGTTCTTATTCTTCACTGCCTCAATTTTAGCTACTCTTTCCATTGATGTCTTCTACTTTGCTGTACACTTTCCCCCTCTATTATGATGTCCCTGCTAGTAAACCCCATGTTGTTCATTTCTGTAGTGAGTGTTCAATGGATTTTTGACTAATTGAAAGCCCATGCATGTGAAAGCTACTGATAATTCATACAATTCAAACCATTGAGATCCTAATTTGTAATAATGAGAGTATGTCCTAATGACAAAATGTAAGGATTTAATAGACATCATTGAGAAATTTTGAACCAGTTCTTTCTAGCTTTGATTACATGAGGCATTTTAGCCTATAGGTATTGTTAGTCCTAGCAGAACATTATTTCATAGGAAAGCAGCTTAACAACATTTGTATGTGCTTCTTGTATTAAATAAGGGAGTGATAATCAGGCTTAAAAAATAATGACTTGTTTTGCTCATTAGCTGAATGAATGTGGAAAATGACTCATCAGTTCATAAATTTGTCATAATGCTTGTCTTTAGCGTCAGCCAGCAGTCAGGCCCAGATTAGCAGAGTCCTAGCCGGAGGCCCAAAAGATTATAGAAAATTGCTGTTAAAAATGACTTGAAAACATTTTAAGTTTGTTATTTTTTCAACAAAACAGTGTCGTCAGCCAATTGCTGAATTCTCTGCACGCTGTTAGCCTCTTTTTGAATTATATTCAGTTTGTGGAAACATGATGCGTTTTTGTTCTACACGGACAGGACAGAAGGTTTACCAGCTTGAACTGGTTTTTCTGTGAAAAACTGTCCGGCACCCCACTGATGCTAAATGTGTCATTAACCTTCTACCTGGGTGTTTATTACCTTAACTTAGACAATATTCACAAATGCCCTTATCAACATAATGAGGTCAAGGCAGCAATCAATGTCTGCTGTGCTGTCTCTTATTTCTTGAAAGTACAACTTCTTTTCTTAAGTCAAAATCTATCATCTAGGTTAAAAAGAGACAGAGAGTCTCTTTGTACCAAAGAGAGCTTCATTGTACCAAAAGACCAGTATACATCTATCTCAAAAAAAAGGGGTACAAAAGTTGGGTGACCAAATAATTTATCATCCAAGGGCACTTTTTAGAGTAAAAGGGAGTACCACTAACAGTTACGTTGGAGTAACTATGTGCAAACAGGGGCTCTGACAAATTGAGATATATGGTGTTACCCTTTGCTAAACAAATTTCAAAGATAGTATTCTCTTCTTTGCAGTTCGACAACCATTAGAAGTTTAGGATTGGTCTTTCAGTTAAAACTTTGAACTTAAGGGACCTCCTGAAACTTGTCCAAGGAAACCACATTGGAACATACTGCTTTTAGTAATTTTAGAAGTTTCAATCCAATCACACCCAAAAACAATCAAAGCAAATAACTTAGAAAGATGAACTTAATTTTATGGGGGTTTCCCCTTTCTTTTTCTTCTTTTTAAACTTACCATCAATGCATCAATTTTTATTTAAAAAATGTTGTTTTATTTGGATTTGCAAGAAGTATACCAAAGATAGGAACATTTGTATATCAAGGTTCAAGTCAACCAACTGGATAAGATACCAACTTTTACCACTGAGAACTCTCCATAAGAAGCAAAATATCTGACCCACAGGTACGTTTAAAAGGAAATAGTTTTTATATAAGTTGAAAAAGTCATTTGACTTGTTCTAAATCTTAATTGGGGTGTTGGCTACATGGATATAATAAATATAAATAAAATAAATATAAATATAAACATAAATAAAATTTACCAATCTTTCAAACTATAAAATTAAGATTGTCACTTTGTCTACAATTATGCCTCATTAAAAAACTTCTGCTACCCTGCATAGACTTACATCAGTTAATTGCTAACAAATGTTTTGGGATCTGTATATGTTTTGATCTCTGTACCAGAATTTATTCTTGGCACTGGGGATACAGTAGAGACTTGGGAGTCAAAGGCTTTGCATCAAAGAACTTATATTCTAATGAAATAAAAAAGAAAATAAACACAAAGGAAATAAATAATAAGATAATATCATATAGTAATTATTTCTATGGAGAATATCCCTGAAGAGGTGACACTTGAGTAAAGAGCTTAGTAAAGAGCAGTAGAGAGGAGCATTCCAAAGTTTGAAAGAGTAGAGCACGTGGATACAGTGACACATGTAGTATTTCTAAGGAATAAAAAGTATACTGATTAGGACAAAAGGGATGGAAGAAAATGAGGTTGGAGATATGAGAAGGTGTCAAATAATGTAGGGCTAGATATGGGTTTATAATTTAGTGAATTATAACCAGGAGTCTACACGTTAGTGAGTTTTAAGTATAGTTTTTATGCCTTCTGCCCTCATATTTATAAATGGACAAATTTCTGTCTCATGATTCCTTGAAATATATTATAAATTCTTTCCCCAAAGAAATGCATACTGACATAAAACTAATAACCTTTTTATTTTTAAAAAAGTTTATTTTATTTATTTTGAGAGGGAAAGAGAAAGAGAGAGTGAGAGAGAACACTCACATGTGTGAGCAGGGGAGGGACAGAGAGAGAAGGAAAGAAAGAATCCCAGTCAGACTCTGTACTGTCAGCACTGAGCCCAATGTGGTGCTCAATCCCAAGAAATATGAGATCCTGACCTGAGGCAAAATCAAGAGTTGGCTGCTCAACTGACCCAGCCACCCAGTCGCCACTAGTAATCTTTTGCTAATACGAATTTCAAGTCAGAGGAAAAAGGGCAGGACAGAGAAATGGTTACTGTGGCTTGTTGCCTTATTTCCATATTTTTAAACTTCTCATTTGAAGCTTATAGTATCATTTTATGGACCAGTCTCCTTCCCAAACCCTAAGGAATCATAGATTCATGAGGTACATGTGAAACCAAGATGCTTTTATTTTGTAAAACCACTTTATTGCATTAGACTTTCCATGATAATTAAACATGTATCCTTCAGGATTATAAAATGCATTAATTTCTAAAAAGAGAGAGCAAAACATAACTTGCTGGTGACTTATGGTTCCTACATGGTTATTTGAGAAAATAAATATTATATCAAAGTTTTATAGCATTTTAAGAATTTTAATAAGCATCTATTTAATTTTTAGTACATTTTAAGAACAAAAATTAATAATATATGGGACTGAATTTTGTTATTTTTGTTTTATTCTGATTGTCAATGTGTCATCATCTTCCAGTCTAATTTTCAAATAAAGATTTAAGAAGCGGGTACAAGCTCATTTTAGGAACAATATAAAACACCAACATTTCGATGCCAACACATTTTACAGATGTTCAATTGGAAATGTCAGTATGTTATTAGCTTGCTAAAGGCATCTACATAGATGCAATATGACAATATTTGTTAAATAATTAAATGAATGGAGATGGCAAGAGAAAATGTGTGTATCTGGAAGGGCTTGTACTTTGGGCGGGTTTGTTTACCAATGTGGGTAAAAATGGCTCTCTGCACGTGAATGTACAGCAAATTGTTTTGCCGGATTATCCTTCTCGACAGTGATAATAAATAATTTTCAATGCAAATGCTCCGCAAAGGAGGCTAATGCTGTTCTATTTCCTGTTTAGATTTCACCATTTTGGACTGCCAAAACTATTTAAAGCCTCACAGGATCCTGTTTGTGATAGGCCAATGCAAATTTGATGATCCATCCAAATATATAGAGATGTCGCTTTAATGGTGCCATCATTATTAGAGCTGTCCTCTACACAGAAATTCTTAGCCACTAGTAGTAAATGACAGATGTGTTAATTAAGAGACTGAGGCAAAGCCAAGGTTGATGTTCTAATAAACAGGTCATTAACTTTGGTAATGACCAATTTGAGAAGATGATTGTTATTACAAACTCTATTCCATGAGTTATGAGAGCAACAGTATAACTCTGGAGTACATCCAATGGTCATATTATAATGAGAAGTCTTCTAAAACAATGGACATTTCTAATATGTCACCTTGCCTATTTATAACTTCACACATTTATAAAATGTGGTGACTTTATATAAAGCAAAACTTAGTCAATGCTTAATTGATTAAAATCAGATAAATAATTGGCCTTTCCTTTGAATCAAATGAAAATCCTTGTCAATGGTAATTTTAAGAATCTAACATAAACTTGCTACTATGTAAGAATAGCAACTCTTTCCAGAGACCACAAATGATATTTAAATAGGGTGAAGAGATGTAATGGACACTAGAATTATATCATAAATATGTTGGAAAGACATTTGGGAGTAAATTTGTCTCTCCTTGAGCTAATATAAGAATTCCCCTCTTAAATATGTATTGTGGATTACTCCTAAAACATTTTCTGTTTGAACTTCAAACATCAGAGTTTTCTTCCTTATAAAAGAATCCATTCCATGTGGAATAGCTCTTCTTATAAAGTTTTTTTCTGATAGAGAACTGATTTCTACAGAAAGTATAGATGATCTTTATTTCATAAAACACACTGAAAATATTTTTATGTCTTCTCTAAATCTTCCCTTTCTGGTTAAATATACTAGGCACTTGTAACCATTTGTGACATGACTTGCACATCCCTCACTGTAGCAACTCCTTTTTGTTAGCTACAGCAACCCATCCCAACACTGTTTTCCTTGTCTGCTTCTACTATGGAAACTAGAAAATCTAAATATCCATTTTCCCACTCAATTTTACGATTAAACGTGAACATTCTCAGCCACACTGGGCAATGAGGTATAAGCAAAAGTCTACTAAGAACTTCTGGGAAATATGTGCTTCCTTACAATAGGCTCAATATTAATGTCACTCTCATTCTTTCCTTCCTGAATATGCATAAGATACTGTATCTGAATGAGCTATGTTGCAACCTTGAAGTGCTTGCTTAAGGACAGAGCATCAATATGTTAAGCATGACATATTGGAAAGATAGAAAGGTCTTAGGACCTTGAAAATATCATGGAGTGGATGAGCCCATGTAAACAACCTCAGAATTTTATATGTGAAAAAGAAATCCATGCATACTAAAGACACTATTCATTGAACTTCAGGTCAATTTCATGAAGGTTAAGGGAGTTAGTAGTTTTTCTTGGTACTTCCTCATGGTTTCTCTCCAAGCTTTGCTCACCCACAGGAGGAAGAGTTATCCATAGGTCACAAAGCATTCCATCAAGCCTTAGGTATATTGGCCCTTCCATGTAGTTATCACTTCCTGCCTATATCTCCCCTTCCATCCTTTAAATCTCATAGTCTTAAATTCTATCCCACTTCTATACTACTGTGAATACTGGGGGTGTTTGTAGGATCTCTTAAATCTTTACATTCCCAAGACCACTATGGGGAACATTTGGCACCAGAGGACTCAGAAAGACATAGAAAAGAAACAAAGCATGCCAACATGGCAGTACTGGACTTTCCTCTCCAAAGGGCATCTTTATGGCAATCTAACCACCGGTTCTGAGTGCCATAAGACAAGATCCTCACTATATGGGTGCTATCCTAGCCTAAAAGCTTCTCCTATAGACCTTTTCTAGAAAGAGAGATGGGTAAAAATGTGAATAGTTGAACTTTCTTGAAAAGTTGCCTGGGGACCATAGGCAATCTATACTTTTTCACACAAGAAAAATAAGGTTTAAAGAGATTAAATGACTTTCTCAAGAATACAAAGTTACTTAACAGCAAATGCTAGACTAGGACACAGGCCTCCTAACGCCCAACCTCATGTTCCAACTAACCATGTTTCTGAAAATTTAGTAGATAATTTTGTTGTTATTTACATTTGTTTGGTCATTTTTTCTTTCCCCTCCAAAGTAAAATTCAAAAAATAAACACATTAAATTGACTTCTAATTTATTAAAAGTAACTGATACTTTTATATTAGAATTCTAATATTTCAGAGTAAATAAAAACAATGTGTAGATGTCATTAACTACTTCTCTAAAAGTAAAGAAAATGAAGTCACATATCTGGTTACAGTCAAATATTTATTTTAAGAAGCCCTTAAACATATTTTGTTTTCTATTTATTGAAAAAGTTATAACAGTTCAGATATTCAAATGGTAAAGCTCCACCCAGCATTGTAATTATTGCAAAATTTACCTTTGATTGTATCATGGTTCAAGATAAAAAATAATGTGCCCAATTTTGATTATAGGCAAAGACTAAAGAGAATAATAACTGATATGAATAAGAGTAGCCAAAACAACCAAAGAGTACCATTATTAAAAGGCATAGTTATATTTATTATTGCTTAATGAATGTTTACTATATTCCAAGAACCATTTGAAAAGCTTTACATGCCTGAAACAATTAATCCTTACAAATAGTTAAAATTATGACCCTCACTTTATGGATGAAGAAAGGTTCAAAAGAAAATAGCTACCTGAACCAATGGCACACAATGGATAATTGATAGAGATAAAATTTAAATAAAAAGATAATTTGAATGTAAGAATGAAGGGAAAGAAAGAATCCTTAAAATTTCTATAACATAAAGTGCCACTGTTGACTCACAGAAATAAATGCATTTTAATGAAAATCATTTCTAATTAGACAATTTCACTGCTGTCATCGGAGCTGTGTTTCTGACATGTTTCATATCCATTAAAATGACAGATGATAATAGATAACTGATAACAAATGGGATACCAGAATGTTGGCAACAAAATTAGAATTATGCTTCCAAGATACTTAAAAATGTGGTCTTGGTTTTATTTTCAAACAGTATTAAATATAATCCAATAAAAGTGGCCTGTTTTCTTGAAGTCACTATTACATGTATAAAACATGATAGCAGCAAAAATTCTGAATTTAACAGGTTATAGCCTTTATTTTCCTTATAATTTCCATCTCTTTATAGTGTCAAATCAGTGCTAAGAGTGACACCATTCCATCAATTTACCACTTGCTTTTTTTTTTGACATGATTCCAAAATATTAGCATGTATGACAATTTAGTTAAATTGTCCAGTTTAATTAAATTGGCTGAATGTTTTGTTTTATGGAATTTGTGTGTCTGTGTGGAACTTGTCAGCATCACTAGAAAATATTAGTGAATTTATTCCAAGTGTTATGGATGCTCTTTTGAATGAAATGAAAATCAAGTAGAAATCACTTCTTCAACTGTAGACTAATATTATATATAGGAGAAAAAATCTGCCTGAATATCCACAGTAATATAGAATGTGACAATTTCTGGAAGAGTGGTGGTAAATGGTAAAGAAATTCAAAGGAAGTAAGGATTAATTCTGATCTGTTTAGGGAATTGGATTTTAACTTTTTGTTTATGAAAAATGCATTATTGAAAATTTTTTGGGGTGCCCTTGAATAACAATGGAGCCTGTTATAGAAAGACACAGAGGGAGAACATGATGTTAGGAAATGTGGAATGAAAAGAAATAACGAGTCCGCACAAAAGTATGAGTGAAGCAGAGTAGTGAAAGATAAAGTTGGAAAAATATATTAGTAAAAACCAAGAAAGGTTTATCTATAAGAGAGTAAAATTATTGGAATTATGTCTTATTCATAGAACTATGTGTATTTGTTCATTCAGGCACTTACTAAGTCAACTGACAACTGAGGCTACTGCTGCAAATAATCCAGGTGGAAGGTGGCCAGGGATGACACATTGCGATTTCAGAAGAAATGAAAGATTAGGATGATAGGTATGTGTGTTTGTGTGAGTGGTCATAAAAGTGTGGGTATCACAACTTCCTACAAAGGAAGAATCAACGTGACTTATTATTTGTTAGGTATTATGGGAGAGAGTATTAGATACATAAGGAAAAGTTAACAATAATTTTGATAGGTTAGTTCCTGGTAAAGGGTGAGTTTTATTTATTTTTTTACAGATTTACTGCATTCTAGTAGAGATGCCATATTACCAATATAAAACTTAAATCTATATTTCTGTAATGCAGTTAAGGCTAAGAACATGTACTTGGAGCTATTCTCACTGAGAAGAAATGAAATTATGTTAGTGGATGAAACAGCAAAGACCTCATATTGAGAGAAAAAAAGAACTTTGCATAGCATTTCCACTAGGAAATGGAGAGGAAAAATATGTGTTTTCTGTAAAGAAAAAAATCATTTCACAATGTAAGGAGCATAAAGAAATTTCTGAAGAAATTATTGGCATAAAACACACTACTCCATCCCAGTTCACTAAAGCCAAGCAGAGTCTCAGGCCCTACCTAACCTAAGGAGACTTGATTCTAGAGCAAAAATCTAATCCCTCTGATAAACCAAATTTGGTTGAGAGATTGTTATAGAAAGTTCAAGCAAAAAGTAACCATGGAATAGAGTGGCAATAAGATATAATCAAATGAATTGTTGAGCAGCAGTAGCAGTAGAGACTCCATCTAGGGTTAAATGCTGTTGTATAATTATTACCATATACTAAGAATTGGGCTTGATAAAGCCAATTGTTTTTAGGTTTAAAGTAAATAAGTTATATCATAAAGTCAAGAGATGTAGGCATTCTAGGAACATAAAAGAATCAGGAAAGATGAGAAAGGAGAAAATCAACTGACGGTGCATCAGTCATGCAACGGAGATCATGATAGAAGAATAACTAAGTACAAGTACGTAGTGGAGGAGACAGAGGAACATGAGACTGTGATTAAAGAGAAAGGATATAAAGTATAAGATACACAGTGATCCCAAATGACAGTGAGATCCACTTGAGGTGGCCATGTTTGTAGGTGGCTGATATAGAGGAGAAATGGGTACTCAAATGTTGAGGATAGTACAGGATGCCAGATTGGTAGGGTTTTTAACATGGAAAACAAAATCACTTAGGATAACAGAAGAGAATTAAAGGAGGGTAGAAATAGTTGACTCTTGGTTTCAGAATTCGTTGAGTTGTGTAACTTGGAAGTTTAAAATAAGCTTTATTATAATTAAAAAAAAATTGCTTACACTAGCAAAGAGGAGAAACTGCAAACACTGGAAGGACCATTCTCAATTCATGGAAACTTCATACTAGCACATGTCAGAACATGACAGTGCACTCTGACTTGGCACCATCAAAGTATTTTATACACTTTCAATTCCTTCTTCCTTGCAAAAAAGAAATTAAAATTGTTTTTCCAGATAATGTGTTTTGAAAACATCTATTAACCTCTTTTTTTCTCTTCTCCACTTTTCAATTCTCATTCCTTAAATATTATTCAGAATAAAGACTGTAGACCAGGTAATAAGTTATGGAAATCTGTTAGTCTAGAGTTAAAAACAATTATGTTAAGGAAGAGGAAAGAATAGTACTCAAGAGAGAAGGTTTTTAGTGATGATGATGAATGACTATATAATCATGAGGTAGCAGTAGAATTCAATCACTTTATCAGACCCCTTCCTGAATATATGAGTTGAGAGAACTGGGGTAAAGGATGGTTCTTTTGGAAGGGAAAGGAGGTTTTCTTCTAATAATATAAAAGAAGTTGAAGTGATAGAAGGATATGAAGAAATGATTCAGCATAGAATGGGACATTCAAAGAGCAGAAAACAGTGGCATTTATTCTATAACTTAGTTCTCTATTATATTCAAAAACTGAGAAAGATATCAAAATAGACAGTAATACAATAGTTGTAGTTGACTTTAACACTTCACTTAAATCAGTAGATAGATCATCCAGACAGAAAATCAACAAGGAGAGAGTGGTTTTCAATAAGACATAGACCAGATAGACCTAACAGATAAATTTAGAACATTCCATTCAAAAACAGCAGAAAGCACATTATTTTCAAGTGCACATGAAACGTTCTCCAGAATAGATCACAAAACAAGTTGCAATAAATTTAAAAATATTGAAATCATATTATAATTTTTTTCTGATCATAATGGTATGAAACTAGACATCAATCACAAGAAAAAAAATCTGAAGGAACAGAAATACACGGAGGCTTCGGGTGCCTAGGTGGCTCAGTGGGTTAAATGTCTGACTCTTGATTACAGCTCAGGTCATGATCTCACAATTTGTGAGCTCGAGTCCTGCATCAGGCTCCATGATGACAATGTGGAACCTGCTTGGATTCTCTCTCTCCCTCTCTGTCTGCCTGTCTCTCTCTCTCTCTCTCTTTTTCTCTCTCTCTGTCTCTCTTCCTCTCTCTCAAAATAAATATTCTTTAAAAAGAAATAAATATTTCTTTAAAAAAAGAAATACATGGAGGCTAAGTAACATGTTGCTAAACAATGATGGGCCAACTAAGAAATCAAAAGGCAAATTAAAAAATAATACATAGAGACAAATAAAAGAAAACACAATAGTTCAAAATATTTGGCATGCAGCAAAAGCTGTTCGAAAAGAGATTATAACAAGACAGGTGTACCTCAAGAAAGAAGAAAAATCTCAAACCTAACCTTACACCTAAAGAAGCTACAAAAAGAAGAACAAACAGCTTATACAAGCACACACATACAAGATTGGCAAAAATAAAAAACTAACAACACTATCAGTGAGTACTTGGAGTATTGAGGAACTTCATACCCCGCTAGTGGGAATGGAAATTGTTCCAACTATTGCAGAAAAGTTTGGTATTATTAAATTAGAAGATATTCAAACATTTTAGCCCAATAGTTCCCTCACTAAGTATATACCCCAGAGAAACTTGCAAAGGAACAGTACACCAAGAGTAAAACAGACAAATAAGTGGTGGTATATTTCCACACACAAAAAAATAAAATACAACAACAATAAATAAAACACCATGAATGACCCTCAAAACATAATATTGAAGAAAAGAAGTAAGACAGGAGTATTTTAGGACAATTTTACATACGTATATAAGACTTGAGAACAGATAAACTATATTGTTGAGGGATTCATATTTAGAAAGTAAAGCAGAAAATGAAAGTAAACTATCACAAGAATATAGATAGCCATTATTTCTGGGAAAGGGAGGAGGTTATGATCAGGAAAAAACAAGAGAATCTAGAATCTAGAGAATCTAGGGTGCTAGTAATGTTATATTTCTTGGCTTGGATGGTGACTTCACTACTGATTTCTTTTAAATTATTCTTCAGGGGTACATGGGTGGCTCAGTCAATTAATCATCTGACTTCAGTTCGAGTCTTGATCTCACTGTTCACAGTTTCCTGCCCCACATCAGGCTCTTTGCTGTAAGTGCAGAACCTGCTTTGGATCCTCTGTCCCCTCACTCTCTGCCCCTCCCCTGCTCATGCTCTCTCTTAAAAATAAATAAACGCTAAAAAATAAAACAAAAATTAAATTATTCTTCATACTGTACATTTATTATTGTAGTTTACCAAAAATAAAAAGGAGAGGAGAAGGGAGAATGAAGAAGAAGAAAGAAAGGAAAAGAAGGAGTGAAAAGGAGAGGGAAGGAAAGAAAAAAAAATAAAAGCAGTTGTCATTCAGATCTGGATAAAGCAGACAATGCCTTGCCCAAAATATCCTGAGGTTCTGTAGCCACAGTAGAGAAACAGAATCACTGTAAACACAAGACAGGATAGTAGGCAGGAAGCTAGGGTACTCCTCTAATTGATGAAGCAAATGAGGTCAAAAAAATGACAGCAAGTAGTCTTGCAAGTTAGGTGGTACCCATGAAATTTGAATGCTTTATAGTATCCACTGAGGTTAAGGGTACAAATCAGAACCTTGGCTATGGATTTACATAATATGAAAATTAAGTTCATGGTGATTCAAAAAATAGTCTTTTTAAAAACAAATGCATTGAATGCTTCAGTAGAGCATTTATCACAATGAAATTTAAGATGAATATGTCAATATTTATATCCCTCACACTCTCAAGAAAGTTAAACATTCTGAACAATAAAATACCATTGGAAAAATAATGAACAGAGGTTATAATAGAAAATATTCCAAAATGCACTTCAGACAAATTTGATACACTTGATTTTAAATGCTAGACAAAGGAGGGATGCCTGGGTGGCTCAGTTGGTTAAGTGTCTGACTCTTGATTTCGGCTCAGGTCATGATCTTATCATTCATGAAATCAAGCTCCACACTTGGGTTCTGCAATGACAGCACAGAGCCTGCTTTGGATTCTCTCCCTCTCTCTCTCTTCCCCTCCCCAACTCAGGCACATGCTCTTTCTCTCTCTCTCTCAAAATAAATAAACATTTTTTAATGAAAATAAATAAATAAATGATAGACAAAGGTAAACAGGCATATTGAAAGTAATAACTGGATAGGAGGGATAGAAAAGTTTTTAGATTTTTTTTAATTTTTTAATGTTTATTTATTTTTAAGAGAGAGAGAGGGGGGAGAGAGAGAGAGAGAGAGCATGAGCAGGGAAGAGGCAGAGAGAGAGGTAGACACAGAATCTGAAGCAAGCTCCAGGCTCCAAGCTGTTGGCACAGAGCCCAACGTGGGGCTCCAACTCACAAATCATAAGATCATGACCTGAGCCGAAGCCAGACGCTTAACCGACCAAGCCATCCAGGCACTCCTGTTTTTAGATAGTTTTAACAAACACATATTTAAATGGAAAATTATCATTTTAAGAATATGATGGCAGGAACGATAATTTTTCAGTTAATGGAGGTCTCTTGGGGAAGATGGTGAAATAAGAGGACCCTAAGAATTCAGCTAAATAACACTTACATCAGCCTAAATAACCCCCAAAATGACTCAAAGACTGGCATAACAAAGTATACACCTAAAGGTAGAGAAGTGGCTACATCAAAGATGGTAAGAAGAGTGGGGGCACAATGGGGAGCAAAATGTACCACGGCCATGGGTGGGGGAGCCAAGAATGGAGAAGAGCAAGAAACAAACTATCACACTAGGGAGCCAGCACAGGAAAGATAAATCCCCATAACATTTGACTTTCAAAGCAAGAGGGGCCAAATTTCACAAGTTCTTACAACCAGGGATTTAAAGCGTAGACTTTTAAAAATCAGTGGGCTCGGTTCTGGGAGCCCAGCTGAATCCACGCCCTCAGAGAGAGAGCACCACAGAGATACAGTATAGAAACAGCAGTTTGAAAAACACCTGTGACATACAGGAAGGAGAGCTATTTACTCATCTCAGAGCATGTCCTGGGGTGGGGCTAGGGATATTAACTTTGTTCCCTCAGGGAACAAAGTAGCTGGGAGTCACCATTACCCTTCACTGCTCCTCAGCACAAATACAAGGTCATCTATAGAAACCACCTCAGTGCCTACATTCACTACTTAACTTGCTTACACCAAGTGCCCTGTTCTCCCCCATGTACACTTTGACAAATCCACCCTTTTAGGTACGTTGGCCTCAGCCCCAGTGCTGCAGATCCCCTCTTCCAAAAGACTGTGCAAAACTTGCCAACACCACATCTCCCAAACTATGCATTTTGCATGATCTCTGACCTGGTGGAGGTAACAGAAGCAGTAGTATAGGAGGCCCTACATGAACCCAAGGCTCATCTTGTTAAAATTGTGTGTCCCACTCATGCAGCCCTGGTCCCAGTGGTGGCAGATGCAGGTCTTATTTCACAAATAGACCCGTGAACATCTTGTTGAAACTGTGCACCCCACCCTGCTAGACAAAGCCCCCAACAAGCAAAGACTCTGTAAACAACTAGACAAGGAAAAAAGCAGCCAAGACACAATAGCAATGCACTCACAACACACATAGAAGACACTCCCTGAAATGCCATGTTCTGGTAAATAGGGGATACTACACTGCAGGACACTATAGGAACTCTTCTTCATAAGGCCATTACTTTCAAGAGCAGGAGATGTAGCTGACTTTCCTAACATAGAGAAGCACACACAGAGAGTTAGACACAAAGAGACAGATAAATAAATCCCAAAAGAAAGAACAGGAAAGAAAAGAAAGAAAAACAAGAGACCCAAGTAAAACAGATGTAAGTAATATGACTGATAGAGAATTTAAAGTAATTATCACAAAGATACTCTTGGACTTGAGAAAAAGAGTAGAGAATGTCAGTGAGACCTTTAACAAAGAGACTAAAAAGAAGCAATCAGAGATGAAGAACACAATAAATGAAATTAAAAAAAAATACACTAAATGTAATAGATAGTAGGCTAGAGAAATGAGAGGAAGAATTAGTGATCTGGAAGACAAAGTAATGGAAAGTAATAAAGCCGAGCAGGTGAGAGAAAAAAATATACAAAATGAGAATAGACTTGGAGAACTCAGTGACTCCATCAAGCATAATTACATTTGCATTATAGGAATCCCAGAAGAAGAAGAGAAAGAAATGGGGGAAGCATATGTATTTGAAGAGGGGTGTCCTGGTGGCTCAGTTTGTTAAGCATCTCTTGGTTTTGGCTTAGGTCATGATCTCATGGTTCTGTGTTTATTGCAGCGTTAATAACCAAACTATGGAAGCAGCTCAAGTGTCTACTGATACATAAATAAATGAAGAAGATGTGAGATTATATATAGTTACATAGATATATACATATATTTATATGTATATAAAGTGATATATCATATATACATACATCCACACACGCAATGGAATGTTAGCCATTAAAAGAACAAATTCTTGCCGTTTGCAACAACATGGATGGATCAAGAGAGTATAATGCTAAGTGAAGTAAGCCATCCAGAGAAAGACAAATACCGTATGATTTCACTCATATGTGAATTTAAGAAACAAAACAAACAAAAAAGAAAAAAAAACGAGAGAAACAACAAAACAGACTCTTAACTATAGAGAACAAACTGATGATTACCAGAGGGGAAGTGGGTAGGGGGAATGGATTTGAGAGGTGAAGGGCATTAAGAGTACACTAATCATGACGGGCACTGAGTAATCACTCAGTTGAATCACTGTATTGTACACCTGAGACTAATATAACATTATGTTGACTACTCTGAATTTAAATTTTTGTAAATGTTAATGGAGATAAAATATATAAAATAAAATAATCAGGTGTCATTGGATCTATCAATTGTACATCTTACATTGCTTTTTTCCATGTTTGATATTGATTCTTATTTTGCAAGAACTCAACTTACAGCCTAAATTCTAAAACTGAACCACCCTTCTAAGTCTCAATAAATGTAATAAGAAAATAATAACAAGGTTTAATTAAGCACTTACCGTGTGACGGAAATTTGCTGTGTTCCACATCCTTCTTTCATCAGAGTCAATAAATCTTTTTGAGATAGACATTATCACTAGTTCTTTTAGATCAGAAGACTCAGAGGAAGGTTAAAGAAATTTCGCAGTTCATATTGGAAAAAAATTGTGGGGCAAGATTTCGTGCCAAGGAAGACCAGCAGAAGACCAACTTTCTTTCCTAATTTGCTTAAATATTATAATATGCTGTTTCTCAGCAAGGATTTTTAAAAAGAGAATCCCAAGTTTTATGTTTTTGGAAAATTCAAAAATTCAACATATTAGTACTATAAAGAATATAATAATATTAATTCAGAACTTTTTTATTTTTTCCTCATCTACAGAATAGGTCAAGAAAAAAACCCACTGATAGCCATTAGATTATGTAAGGACAAATACTCCTTAGTTTAAAAAATGGATTTTACTTTTTTATTTTCCTTTTTACCACTGATATTTACAATAAGAATAAAATTGATACAAACACTATGAAATCTAGGGAATAAACAATATATGACTCATTTTACATAATTTTGTATATGGAATTAAAGTAATGTACAAATAGCAGTATTTATTGTTAAAGAGCAGAAAGTGATGATTAAACTTTATCTGGATAAGCACAATGAGCCATACCACAGCAGAGCCGATCTGGTTATTTCTGCTTTCTCAACAGCTGAATCACTTTCAAGAAATGGCCATTTTGATCAATTGCTAGACAATGGTATATAATGCAATCACAAATTTCCAATCAACTATAACAAAGTCAATCAATATGTCTTCCCTTTGGCAGCTTTCATTCCTCGGTGTTTTGACTGATTACATATGCACACTAAACTGAGATGTGAATTCTCATGTATTCACATAACAATTCCATCTTGTTGTTTATGGAGTTTTAAACTCTAATGCTTATACTTAAGCAAAGTCATTACAGATTCTTGCTTTCCTCCAAATTCAACAAATACTGTAAGTCCACAATGTTTATTTTATTTTGTCAACTACATTGATCTCTATATCTCCCTGGCTTTTTCTTCCAAGGAGATCATACTTCTGGCACTGGTGAGGATATACATGATTCTCTGTTTATGCTATTGCTTTACTATAAATGTAATAATTAAACTCTAGGTGTGAAAATACATTTCAGTAAAAACATATTGATTCAAAGGAAAAGAATGGAAAGAAAATAAGACGTGTTAATTAAAAAGAAATGTCTTTTTAAACAAATGGATTTCAGATTCTATGTAAGAGAACAATATGAAACATAAAATTCTCCCTACATTCTTTTTTGCAGAGATCAAAGTTCCTAAGGTTGTTTTTTTCCCTCCTTTACTAAACCATCTCAGTTTTACTATAGGGTGAATCAGCCCACTAATTTTTCTCACCTAACTCCAAGACTGTTATTGAAATAGGAGGGTGCAAATGGGAATTTTTTAGATTCACACCAGAATTGAGAGAAAGTCACAGATTTACTATATACCCAATGTCCCAACGTATGCACAGAATCCTCCATTATCAACATCTCCCACAAGAGTGGAACATCTGTTTCAATTGATCCTACACTGATACTTCGTAATCACCCAAACTCCATAGTTTACATTAGGTTCATTTTTAGTGTTGAACATCCTATGGATTTGGACAAAGGAATAATGACATGTATCCATCATTATAGTAATTATATAGAGTATTGTCATTAGCCTAAAAATCCTCTGTGCTCCCCCCCCACACACACACACACACACATCTCCTGGTCACCACTGATCTTTTTACTGTCTCCATAGTTTGGGCTTTTCCAGAATGTCATATAATTGGATTCACCCTTTTTCAGATTAATTTCTTTCACTTAGTAATATGCATTTAGGTTTTGTATCTTTTCTTGGCTGATAGCTCATTTGCTTTTAGTGATGAATAATATTCCACTGTCTGGATTTACCACAGTTATTTACCTATTCACCTACTGAAGGGCATCTTAATTGCTTCCAAGTTTTGGCAATCATGAATGAAGCTACTTTAAACATCTGTGTGCAGATTTATGTATGCACATAAATTTTCAACTTTTGGCAGGGGGTGGGGGTGGTAAATGCCAAGGAATGCAATTGCTAAATCATATGGTATGAGTTTGTTTAGTAAGTAACTGCCAAACTGTCTTCCAAAGTGACCATAGTATTTTGCATTCCCACCAGCAATGAATGTGAATTCCTGTTGTTCCACATCCTCATGTGCATATTTCACTGCTGTTTTATTTTGCATTTCCTTGATGACATATGATGTGGAGCATCTTTTTATGTTTTTATTTTCTATTTGTATATCTTCTTTGGTGAACTATGATGTGTTAAAGTCTTTGGCCCATTTTTTAATAAGGTTGTTCATTTTCTTATTGTTAAGTTTTACTAGTCCTTTGTATATTTTAGAAAACAGACCTTTATCAGATGTGTCTTTCTAAATATTTTCTTCCAGTCTGTCACTTATCTTCTCATTCTCTTGACATTGTCCCTCACAGAGCAAAAGTTTTTAATTTTAATGAAGTCCATCTTATCATTATTTCTTTCATGTGATACTGCCACTGATGTATCTAAAAGAAGGCATCACCACATTCCAGGTCATTATGTTTTTGCTCATGTTGTCTTCCAGGAGTGTTATAATTTTGCATTCTTCATTTAGGCTTATGATCCATTTTGAGTTAATTTTTGTGAAGGATGGGAGGACTGTGTCTAGATTCATTTCTTTGCATGTGAAAGTACAGTTGTTCCAGCACCACTTGTTGAAAAGACACTCTTTGCTCCATTTTATTGTCTTTGTTCCTTTGTCAATGATCACTTGACTATATTTACATGGGTCTATTTCTGTGCTGTCTATTATGTTCCATTGATCTATTTGTCTGTTCTTTCACCAATATCACACTGTCCTGATTTCTATAGCTTTAAAGAAAGTCTTAAAGTTGGTATTGTCAGTCTTACAACTTTGTTCTTTTCCTTCAATAATCTGTTGGCTATTATGAATCTTTTGCCTCTTCATATAAAGTTTAGATTCATTTTGTCTATACCCAAAAATAATTTTCTGGGATTTTTATTGGGATTGCGTTGAATCTATAGGTCAAGGTGAGAAGAATAAACATAACAATAATGAGTGTTTCTATCTATGATCATAGAATATTTCTCTAGATTTTTTTTTGCTTCTTTCATCAGAATTTTATAGTTTTCCTCGTATCAGTCTTGTAATATTTTGTTAGATTTACACCTAAATATTTTACTTGGAGGGTACTAATATAAATGGTATTGTGCTTTGAATTTCATTGCTGGTACTTAGGAAAATGATTAACTATTGTATGTTAACCTTTTACCCTGAAATCTTTTTATAAGCACTTACTAGTTCCAGAATATTTTTCTTTTATTCTTTCTGGTTTCTACATAGATTAATCATATCATGTGTGAACAAAGATAGTTTTATTTCTTCCTTCTCTATCTGTATACATTTTATTTCCTTATCTTGTCTTATTGCATTACCTAGGACTTCCAGTAGGATCTTGAAAAGGAGGGGTAAGATGGAATATTCTTGCCTTGTTCCTGATCTTAGTGAGAAAGCTTTGAGTTTCACGCCATTAAGTATGATGTTAGCTGTAGCTTTTTTATAGGTCTTCTTTCTCAAGTTGAGGAAATTTCCCACTATTCCTAGTTTAATGAGAGTTTCATCATAAATGAGTATATTACACTGTGTCAAATTCTTTTTCTGCATCTGTTGATATAGTCATGTGATTTAAGGTTTTAGTCTGTTGATTTGATGGGTTACCTTAATTGATTTTTTATTGTGAGCCAGGCTTTCATACTTAGGATAAATCACTCTTGGTTGTGGTATACAATTGTCTTTATCCATTGTTGAATTCAATTTGCTAATATTTTGTTGCATTTTTTACATCTCTGTTCATAAGAGATATTAGTTGGTGGTTTTCTTTTCTTGTAATGTCTTTGTACAGTTTTGGTGTTAGGGTAATGCTTGCCTCATAGAATGAGTTAGGAAATAGTCCCTCTGCTTCTTTCCTCTGGAAGAGATTATAGAGAATTGGCATAATTTCATCCTTAAATATTTGGTAGAATTCACCAGTGAATCTGTCTGGTCCTGGTGTTTTCAGTTTTGGGAGGTTATTAGTTATAGATTCAATTAGTTTAGTAGATATAGGTATATTCGGATTGTCTTATTTCTTCTTATGTTACTTTTAACACATTTGATCTTTCAAAGAATTGCTCCACTTCATCTAAGTTATCGAATCTGTGGGCACAGAGTTGTTCATAGTATTGCTTTACTATCCTTTTAATGTCCATAAGATATGTGGAGATGTCCCCTTTTTTATTTCTGACTAGTAATCGTATTCTCTTTCTCTTTTTTCTTGGTTAGCCTGGCTAGAGGCTTGCCAATTTTATTGATCCTTTCAAGGAACAAGCTTTGTTTTCATTGATTCTTCTCTATTGTTTTCCTGTTTTCAATTTAATGATTTCTATGGTAATTTTTATTATTTCTCTTCTATTGCTTCTGGACTTAATTTACTCTTGTAGTTTCCTAATGTAAAAATTTAGATTATTGATTTTAGGTCTTTCTTCACTTCTAATATATGCATTCAATGCTACAAATTTCCTTCTAGGCATTTGTTTCACTTTATACCAGAATTTCTAATAAGATGTGTAATCATTTTCATTTATTTCATTCAAAATACTTTAACTTTTCTATTAAGATTTCTTCTATTTATGTATTATGTAAAAGTGTGCTGTTTAATCTCCATGTATTTGAGATTTTTCCAGTTTTTTTCCTGTTATCTATTTCTAATTTAATCCCATTGTGATGTGAGCAGATATCATATGATTTCTATTCTTTTATATTTATTAAGGTTTATTTTATGGCCCAGAATGGGGTCTATCTTGGTGAATAAAATTGACTTTTTATAGCTCACCCATTTTTAAAAATATTTTATTAAGAGTCAATGGTAATCTTCTAATATAAAAATTTTTAAAGAAATTAAGTTCCCACAAATATTTTCTATAATCATAAATAAATATTAAGATATTTAGTAGAGTTTTTCAAACATGATTTTCAATCATGTTGTATATTCACATGAGAATTGTCTGATGGTGACTCTAGAAAATTATACTTTTAAATGTTCTTTTCATTGACAAATAGGCTTTCTTTATCCTGTGTTCTTCCAGTAAGACCTTGGAAACCAAACATTAATACTATATCTCTTTCTCTTGGCTGACTCCTAGCCTCAATTTAGTTACCACTGTAAATCAAATTTAAAAATGCAATTTTATAGAGCCAATAAGAAAAAATACAGTATGATAAAGCCACATGGTTCCACACATTTATGGTACCATGTGGATTAATCATGTTAAGAAAAGATTTTTACTGAGATGTATAATTATAATAGTTAATATTGAGTAATAACTATATTACAGGCACTGTCCCAAGTATTTTACATTGAATCTTTTTTAACCTGCAATGCATATTGCGATTCCCTTTTTATAAAATGAAGAAACTGAGACTCAATCTGGTAAACTTGTCTAATCCCTATGACTAGAAACTAGCAAGCTCTTGTTCTAATCAGCCTGTATGGTTGCAGCACCCACGCTCTAGACACTAGGGTATACTATTTAAAATGGATAAACCAAAGAAGATTCCAATATAAAAATAAAATATAGGTATACTATTATTTCTTTTTGAAATTTTTATGCCACAATTTTATAACTCTGGATAAATCAACTCTAACACCATCCTTTCAAAATTAGCATAAACAGCCGCCCCCAAAAATGTGATAAATAGGTGAGAGACAGTGTAATTTCTTGAAAATGTCTCCTCTTTCAATCTCTGCCAGACGATTCCTTTCTAATGTTCTCTATATCTGTCTCAGTAGAGAGTCTCTTATTACATGCTCTTATTTTTGTGTTTGTTCTTCATGTTATTACTGTATTGAATTCTGCCTCTGTCTATCTTGTCTTCTCTGAATACATCTCTGAGAGGTTTTATGCACACCCATAACTTCAACGTTGCTACTTTCTGAATCTATAGCTACAACTTGATTTATTATTTTTTCCAAGCTCCTGACTTATACCATGATAACAAATGCCTACTAACTATACATTAGCCCATACTCCTCTCAACTATTCCTAAACTGAAATTACCCCTCACTAAGCTACAGCCTCAACCTGAAAAACCTGTTAACCTCCTGTTTCCCCTGTCTCGGTTACATGTCATACACCTAGTTGCTTAAGCCATAAGATGGACTCTGAGACTTCTGCCTTTATTTTACCCCACATGCAATTAGTTGCTAGATTAATTTCTCCTACTGACCTTTGAAGTCAAGGTTTCTCTCTTTTCTCTCTTCTTTAATATCACTCCAGGAGGCCCTCTGATATTTCTTACTTAGAACTGTGACAACAGTCAGCTGGTCCCTTTACTTTCAGCTTATTTATTCATTTGCATCCCCACCTTGTCCATCCATTCCTTGTGTTACTCTCGGATACATCATTCTAAAACTCATATCTCATCTTGTTTATTCTCTGGTTAAAATCCTTCAGTGACTCTTAAAAATGAAATCCAAAGAGCCCCTTCATTATCTGGCCCTTGCCTACCTCAGACTATTTTACTATGGATACCTACTTGTCTAGAGTTGCCCAGAGCAGTCTTGTCTTCTGTGTTCTCTTCTCCCTATGTGAATCAGTACTAGCCTTATCAGTCTATGGAATGATTAAGCATCCTTTAAGGCCCAATTAAAATGTCATCTCTTTCAGAAAGCTTTTTTTGAAAAGAGCAAACAGGTTAAGCGTTTTCTCATTTCTCTTCCCATGGCCCTGTAGCACATGTTTGGTTTTTTGGTTTTTTTTTTTTGTTTGTTTGTTTTGTTTTGTTTTGTTTTTATATTTCCACCACTGTGCTATAAACCTGCTTTATTGTTTTTGTTTGCAAAATACCCAGGGAATTGCCTATAATGGCCTTTGATATTTGCCAAATATACCGGTGAATGGGTATAGGAGTAGAAATGGAAGGGAAAAAAACATTTAAACCCTTGTCTGTGGACTGAATTGCATCTTGTACTGGAAGTACAGTTTAGTAGTAAACACAATAACCTCTAAATCCAGATGCATTTGTTATCTATTGCTGCATCACAAAGTGCCACAAACTTAGTGGCTTTAAACAGTATACATTTATTGTTATCCACTTACTGTAGGTCAGGACTTCATCATGACTCAATTGTATCCTCTGCTTCAGATACTCTCAATAGGCTATAGTTAATGTGTTGCCCCGAGACGGAGCTGAAGGTTTATCTGGGGAAGGATCCATTTCCAAATTTATGATTTGTTGGCAAGACTTAATTCCATGTAGGATTTTGGACTAAGTGCATCAATTCTTTGTTGGCTAAAGACCACAGGCCACCTTTAGTTCCTTGACACTTTGTCCTCTTAAACATGGCAGCTGGATTCATCAAAGCCAGCCAAAGTCTGTTAATAAGACGAAAGTCACAATCTTATGTAATATTATCATGGAAGTGGCATCCCATAACATTTGCTGTATTGGTCACGTGAATCACTAGGCCACCCATCCTTAAAAAGAGGAGATTATACAAGGGTTTGTATAGTCAACAAAATTTTAAAAATCTCCCTGTATGATTCTCATGCTCTAATCACTCATTCAAACACTAATCTAGGGTACAATAATGCTGATTCAAACAGGCACATGCACCCCAATGTTTATAGAAGCACTATCAACAAAAGCCAAATTATGGAAAGGGCCCAAATGTCCATTGACTGACAAATGGATTAAGAAGATATATATACACAACCCCATCTTCTTTATGTATGTATATGCATATATAATGGAATTTTACTCAGCAATCAAAAAGAATGAAATCTTGCCATTTGCAACAAGTTGGTTGAAAGTAGAATGTATTATGCTAAGTGAAATAAGTCAGTCAGTGAAAAATAAATATCATATGATTTCAATCATATGTGGAATTTAAAAAGCAAAACAGATGAACATAGGAGAAGAGAAGGAAAAATAAGATAAAAAGAGAGAGGGAAGCAAATCATAAGAGACTCTTAATACAGAAAACAAACTGAGGGTTGCTGGAGGGGTGTTGGGTGGGGGGACAGGCTAAATGTGTGAGGGGCATTAAGGAGGGTACTTGTTGAGATTAGCACTAGGTGTTAAATGTAAGTGATGAATCACTAAATTCTACTCTTGAATTCATGTTACACTATATGTTAACAAACTTGGATTTAAATAAAATTTTAAAAATTAAAAAGAAATTAAAAAGAAAAAGGAAATTAAAAAAAAAGTAAATGGAATGATAGTTGCTAACTAACTGACTTAATTAGAAAGATTATACATTGATTATCTAGATGGGCCCAAGCTAATTACATGAGCCCTTAAAAGATAAGAATTTTTTTCTGGCTTTTAGCAGAGACATGAGGTGGAAGAGGAAAGCAGAAAAGAAGTGAGGCAGAAGACTAGATATTTAGGACTCTGCCTGCTCTTGTTGACTTTGATGATTGAGAAAGTGAGCCACATGCCGAGGGATGGCAGATAATTCAAAATGATCCCTGACTTACAGCCAACAAGAAAATGAGAATCTCAGTACTATAACCATAGGAAATAACTTTGCCCACAAACTTCATAGTCTAGAAATATTCTCTCCTGGGGCCTCCAAAAGAATACAACCCTACAGATAATGACTTCAACCTTGTAAGGCTCACTGTGTCCAGACTTTTAATCCAAAGAAATTATAACACAATAAATTTGTACTTTTAAGCTGCTAAAATTGTGGTAATTTGTTAAGGCATCAGTATAAAACGAATATACATGTATACCAGGAAGTGGGGACCATTAAGAACCATCTTAGAATCTGCTGCCAGACCAAATTCCTTGGGTTTGAGACTTACTAGCTATGTGCTCAAGCAAGCTACTACTTTGTACCTCATTTTCTTGTCTGTAACATGAAGACAATAACTCTATTGTCTAACTCTTAGAGTTGATGTAAAGCATATGTAAATTTATATATGGAGAGAAGAGTGATAGGCAGATTTTAAGTGTTTATCTGTTGGGTATCAGTATGATTTCTAGACAATAATTATTTCCATTTTTATTAAAACCTCAAGGTATAGTTATTTTAGAAATAAAAGAATTAAAGGTATTATCATAGTCCAATATTTCATTTTCTTTGCCCAAAATAGTACGGAAGCCACAGAAAGTTACAATATAGAAAACTTTCCTTATGTGAATAAGTCAGGCAATAGGCATGCCATTCTTACTAACAGTGATCAGATGGTGACATTCATTAGGGCAAATCAGCATAAATGCAACCGGATATTTCATTCATTTCTACTAGAGTTGATTCAGTTCAACCAACAGATTCTTTTAGATGAAAAGCTAAATATTGAACTAATTGTGTATACTTTGCATATATTTAACTTTCAAATGGTTTTGATAATTATTCTACAGGAAAAGTATAATATGTCTCACCATCTCCAAGCATTCTCTGATTATACTGAGTTCCCTTAACCTACACCTGGCATTTGGTCTTTTATATTAGAGTTTTGCAATTTTTTTTTCATTAATTTATGCTATTGGCGTTTCATAAATTAATCATTTTCCTCTTTTTCTTCCTGAATCTAATTCTTTTTTGGATATTATATTTCATTTTTAAGGTACTTAAAATTAGAAAGCAATTTGTGTGTAATTTAAATGTATTCTTCTAGGTGAACTTGTTTTACCTCATTTGAAACTGATTCCCAGGGTTGTAAATTTCTGTAAGTTGTAAATTGAGTAAGTTACATATTATTTTAAGTTGTCTTATTATTTCAAGTTAGTAGATCATGCCCTGAAGTCTGCACCTTGGGAGAAATTTTCTGTTTTTGTAATTTTCAGGTATTGACCATCCTCCCTTGAAAACTTTTCATTCACTGATTTTTCTGATTATAGAAATTATTTTTACACAACTTATAATCAAAATAAAGTTTCTGCCATTTTTCCTTTTGAGATACTTAGATCTAGTTTTATGGAAATATAACATATTCCTATGCTTTCTAAATTTAAAGAATCCTTTTGCATTATCATCATTATCATTATTATTATTATTATTTTACTGCCCCTCTCTCGGGGATACAAATAGTCATGGCTGATGATTTGATCATTTCACTAATTCTACATTAATCCCACCTATGTGTTTACCTTTCCCAAATTCTAACTTCATTAAAAATAATAAACAAATAAGTCTTTAAACCACCTAGGCAGTTTGATATGAGATGGAAATCTATGAACAAATATATTCTTATTCTCTGAATATCTGTACTAAAATTGGCATTTGTGTGTGTGAAATTCCTCTACTTTCAGATCAGGCAAATCTAAGTGAATACCTCACTTCTATTGAAAAAAAAAGGAAGGGATTACAATGCCAATTGGTGACTGGGAACATAGCAATGGAGTGTAGGTAGTTACACAATTTGAATTTCTTTTGGTACCAAAACATCATGGGTGGTCTTTTCCTGTTTCACACTTGCTTCTAATTCACCTCTATAGTCAGGAGTCTAAAGAGAACTCATGAAGCCCTACTATCCTGGGGAGCATAATTTTGTCATCAAGGTATAAGTCAGTACGAGCACATGAAATAATACCTCTATGAATTCTGTGATTACATTGAATACCTCTATGAATTCAAGTGAATACTTGATGTATCCAGTAGTAATCTCAAAGCAAATTGTCTAAATATCATTAGAAGAGAATTTAAAATTTGGTTCAATTATTCTAATAAACAAGTAAAATCACCATAAAGGTCATGAACTTCTCTAATGATGGGGCCATCCATCTCTTTATCGTCCTGTAATTTATTATTGATTTATAAATACAGTATTTTTATAAGAAATATTTATTACTAGTGTTGTGCTTCAAACTTAATTTTGCTATCATACTGAAATGGAGAATAAAATTCAACATTAATCTTGAAATTTAAAATAGGTCTCAGAGGGGTGAAAACTATTCATTCTAGTATGTTTTCATTTATACAAATGACTGGAAAAATATAAACACATTAAAGAAATAAATTAACATAAAGCAAGCAGTCAGAACAATCCAAAAGGGTTCTGAGAGGTTTTGTAAATACAGTTCTATGCTAATAAAGTATGGTCTTGACAGATGTGTAATACACTATTTGGCCTACAAAAGAGATCCGTGGTCGTTAAAAAAAAAAAAAATAGATAGTATCAGAGAGAATTACAGTAATAAAAAAAAGGAATGAATCCTAAAGTTGCTAATAGCTTTGCAGACTTTAGAATGTATAATAACACGTTTTGTTTAATGTATCACACATATACTTTTGTTCTAAGTATTCTCCTTTATTTTTACTTGTAATAATCAGTGGTGATCTTACAGTTAATAATGAGTACAACCCAGGCAGACACATAGGAAGAGTTTTACAGGCCCTGTTATGCTGGTAAATCCTTTAGTTCTTGAATTATGAAGTCCAGCAGGGTGGAGGGGAGGTTCTATGGCAGCCGGGATAAAGAAGGATTCTCAGAGAGACAGAGTGGAGTTTTGGTATCCAGCATGGAAGTAGTTAGTATAACTGTCAGTGTATACCAGCTAAATAACAGCCTGAGTGATAATAGTTAAAGACTACTTTGGGTACATGTGCATTTCTTCTAAAACTGCCAAAACACGATCTATTTATTGACAATGGTCACTAAATAGAATTGATTTTTAAACATAATGTTTTTTAGGACTTTGTAACTAAAAGAAAAAAACAAGGAGTTGGCATTAATTTCATTTAAATCCTTAAATTTGGGGGATGGGTTAATCAAAATAATTGTTGAATGAAATCTTTATGTGTATGGCTACTAGACATATATATGCATGTGTATATATAGGTGTGTGTCACACACATACACACACACACACACATATATATAGCTGCTTTAAATCAAAATTATAATCCCCACATTGCTTTCTGTCACAGCTACCTAACTTTTAAAAAGAAAATATTCACATTTTCCTATTTTCATTTCTAATAATTTCTCATTTAAAACTAGTCAGAACCTGTTGGGAGAAAAAAAAATAAATCAGAATGCATTTATTAGCATGTTTTATAGCAAAGATGTGCAGTGAACATGACTTTAAAATTTCTCAAATATAAAACATGTTGATGGAATTTTATCGCTGATAGAATAATACTGTGAAAACTTAAGAGGGGAAAAAAACCAAGATTTTGTCTAAGCAAGAAAAGGCAAGACATAGCAAAAATGATATTTGCTTAACAACATTCTTAGTAATCTGAGTACCAAAACAAGTGAACCATTCATGAGGATAGAAGTTTTTTTTTCTAGATAAACAAAGTTCTATTTTATATTTTTAAATGTATAACATTATTTTTAAAGAATTACAAATGACTAGAAAATTCTGTGTCCTGTTATACAGTAGTAACATAGATCTTGGGTCACATTATGTATTTTGTCCCTGTGTCTCAAAGCCCCAGATAGCCTTGTTAAGTCCATCAAAATGACTAAAGTGAATTAGTCTATACTTATCGATGGAATTCAAGAAAATATTTCCCCAATATTTCTTATTTTCCTTAATTTTCAATCAGTGCCTATCTTCTATGCTGGTCTAAGTTTTTCAAATATTGGAATAACTAGTGTTTTGAACATACAGTATATAAAATGTGATTAAATGCACCTGCATTTTTACTTTCCACTCCCTCCTTTGGTCTGAAAGGAAACTAGGGTCAATGTCATGACTTTTATTCCTAGGCTTAGGATTGCAACTTTCTAGGCAATTTAATCCATTAATTCTAATATTAGATGTTAATCTATGATTCCAGTTTCATTCAAAGGTAAGACTTTTCTTAACTCCATCCATTGTGTCCTATAGATGACTATCGTCTGCAGTGGGGGAAGAGATGTGGTGGGTTTCAGCTCTTACCCTGCTAACTCTTTTCCCCATTCACTTGGTGATATTTAGATCCCCTCACAGTCAAATCAGGGAGGAGTAAAAGTATGGATAGACTAACTTAGACGAGTGCTTTTGAACTTTCTGGGCCTGGAAGATAGTTAAAGCTGACTCTATCTGGGACACTTTGGGGGATCATTTAGAGCCTTTCACTGAAGTCTTTCATTATCTATCTCATGTCACAGGCCAAGTACTGAGTTACCAACCTGGCCATGCCTGCTTTGTTGCTCTGTCCCTGGTTCAATGGCTGTACCATCTAATAGTTAGACCATGAATTTTTATGTTAAACTTGGTCTTAAATATTGCTTCTATTACTTGCCAACTAGAACCAGCTAATAGCTGGTTAGAACCGTTAGGCAGATTATTTAATTTACTAAACTTACATCTGTGTATGTGTGTGTGTGTGTGTGTGTGTGTGTGTGTGTAGTATTTTCCATCAAGACTGAACACTAATTTCTTTCCTCAGAGACTGGAAGCCTAAAAAATGCATTTTCTAGAACTACTTGTCATCTGAGGTCAGGTTCACATTCCAAACAATGAGAGAATTTGTACAAGAATTGGAAGATAGAAGAGTAAGAGAGACCACTATTCCGTTATAATGGTGACAGTATGTGGAGGGGCAGAAGGTATCATGAAAATTTTAGTAGCTTCAGGAGAGCTCCTGAAAAATCACCTGTATTGGTGTTGTAGGCAATAGAGATTGGCAGCATTTCCCTGTCATTTTAGCAACTCCTAAATTCCTGACATCTGGTAGTGTTTTTCTTGAGATTTTAATCCCCAGCGCTACCAAAGTTTTGTAAGTATATGACCTATCAAATCCGTTACTTCTAAAATACCTAGTTTCCATTTCCTAACTTGACTAATACGTGTGTAATTGGTAAGGAAATTTTAAAAATAATATCATATATTTCATTGGATTGTAGTGGGAAATACATGAGACAAAGCACTTAGCATAGTGCCTGTGCTGTTTTTGTAACCACTGCTGTTTCAACATCAATTGAATGTCCCTCCTGACCCCAACCTCCTTGACTAGACACAGATCACAATCAGCCACTGTGCCTAAGAAAAAGAAGCTGCCTCTCAGACTCAAAATTTCCAAAATTGGTTTCATCATCTGCAACTGAAACAACCTTGACATAGCACCATTAAGAACTTTGGACCTGAAGCTTCAGTATTACCCTTGACTGGAAAGTTTCTATACCCTATCACAGTCAATTATGTTCATTCTCTCTCTGCAGCATCCCTCTCTCATATTTGTCTCCATTTCTAAGGGTACAACCATAATACAGAAATAATGAAATGTAAATGATATGACGTATTTAATCATCCAGGATGCCCAGTAGAGTGCTGGTCCATAGTAGGCCCTCAATTCTTTTTTTTTAGTAAGCTTTCAATTCTAATTATGGTCTCTTTCCCATAGAGTTTTTAATGTTATTGTAAGTACTACATATCTCTAAGCAGTTTCCCTGTAAGAATGTCTGCTTGGTAAATTTGCCTCTGGTATCTCCCAATTCTCATCTATATTGCATTCTATTGCCAAGTTAGTCTTCCTAAAGGAGCCTTCCAAGCACGGCATTCCAATTGTCAGAAAACTTTAAATACCAACAGAACAAATGTTTGCCTTTCTCCCCAGGAATTCAAGGTTCTCCACACTCTGTGTCTAACTGATGTTGCCTCTCACTGCTTCTCTCTTTAGAACTAATTTTCCTAGTAAAACTGGACTGGTTCATGTTCATTGGTAAATGCCATACTTTTAATTTCTTTTACTGCTTGCCCTTCTGTCTAAAATGCCTTTCTCCCATCTTTATTTATTATAATTTTACCCATCTCCCAAGGTTGTTCAAATCTCATGTCAGTAATGAAGCCATAACCAAAATGAAGCCTCTATCCTTCTAGCCTTTCTTATGGTTGAACTAACTATAGTCTGCCTTATGTTATAGTAATTTGTACATTTTCATGTATTCTAGCTAATTATCTTGCCTTTTCTACCATGAGGCAGAGGTGAGAACTACATGTAAATTCTGCTATGAGAAGATGAAGACAATGAAAAATGGTTAAAACCTTTAGCTAAAAATTCAGATCTGGGTTTAAATTTTATCTCCTCTACTTTCTAGCAGCATAACTACATAGCATAGGTTTGTCTAAGCCTCCATTTTTATATTTAAAAAACAGATAACATAATAGTATACTCTTAAAGCCCCATATACTATTGATTGATCAATAAATGGTTCATTTTTCTTAGCTATTAGATTAAAAAAAACCTTGATATCAGAAAAATATATCTGTTTTCATTAGTTCACTTTATAACCTACAAGATGCTTTGCTACTGTAGACTGTTAATGTTTGTTGCATGAATATATATAAACTGCAATCCCTATAATAAATTTACAATGAGTATCACAACAGCTTAACCACTTAGAGCAGAATGATTTCTTTCTTTAGTTTTTATAAAATTTGAGGATTTCCTCTGTCTCCAGATGGCTTTATTTATGTATTTATTTTTAACATTGGCATCTGGTTATTTCCATTTTCCAGTCAAAATCTTTCTTTTAGACATCATGGGTCAACAAACTCACTTCTCCCTCTTCATATTCCCTATGGCTTGGATTATCATGCTGTTCACCTTCCTACATACAAAGTAGTGATCTCAACAGTCTAGCTGATGAAAGGATCACCTTGGTACATGTTTGCCAAACAGAACATTAAACATGGCTTCGAAAAGGAAAGTACATCATCCCCCTAAAGGGAAGAGATGCATTCAATCACACATGAGCAACCCAGATTTTGCTTGGTTAGGGATTTTCTGTCCATAGCAACCTGAAAGGGCAAAGTATTTCTCATGCCAAATTTTATAGGACACAACTGACCAATTAAAAGAACAAAGGAGTCAGCATTTGTGTATCCCTTCAGGAGGCATCATGTCAGCAACTTATTCTTCACTGCAGAGTTTTAACACACCATTAGGCAGCATCCGTGGCCAAACTGATGTTGCTGTGACTTTTCTCTGCTGCTCCCAGCACCTCTGAACCCTAGATCAGCAAAAGAACACCCAATGCCCTTGTAATCATAGAAAGCAACAGAGTTCATTTGAACTTGGAATTCAATTAATTATTCAATTTTTCAACATTATTAATCAATTACTGTATGATAGCTGTTGGGAAAATTCCAATTCAGGAATGTATAACAGATAGTAATAACTCAGAGGGAAGGAAGAGACAGACATGAAACAAGTAATAACAACTGAGTGCAGAAAGTGAGATATGACAAAATACTACAAATTGCCCAGATGTCAGAGCCATCTATTCTCTATTCTCTAGCTGACTTGTTTCTGAAGTTTTTCTACTCACTTAACCATTATGATTCTAGACCTTATCTGCTAGATGCCCACTAAATAGAGGTCCTTCTTTATGTCTGTTCATCTTATACAATACAAAACTAAAGTCTTTACCATCGCTTTGAAATTTTATCTTTATTTTATTACAATACTAGCATGATAAAGCTATTACAGTAGCTCTTTGGGAACAAATTTTAACTAACAGAATTATTATCTGGAATTATTTTTTAAATAAGTCATGTGTGTGTGTGTGTGTCTGTGTGTGTGTGTGTGTATGAAATACAAAGTTTTACCATAAATCATAATTGGACCACATTTTATATCCACTTCAGACTCAAAGAACAAAATCTTCTTTAAAAATTCCATAATTGGTCCAAAAGAAGCAAGTTTTTATTATTCCTGGTAAAGATCACTACAGACTAATCACTACAAAAAAATAAACAAGATAGTAATATTCAAATAGAAGAACTGGCAAAATACATTAAATATAAATTCTCAAAATAAGTGAGAGGATAATAATTATATATTTCTTTAGTCCTACTGGTGATCAAAATAAAGTAAATAAAAGGAAATGACAGTTTTCTTTGCAATGTTAGCAAAGATTCTTCAAGAATAACTTCCACTATTAGTGAAATTCTAGAAGCATTGCTATATTTCTAGGAGAACTGCTATATTTCTAGGGAAACTTCATGTACCAAAATTCCAATTTTAGAACTTTATCAAAAGCAAAAATCTCAGATGCAGAATTTTATACAAGAATGTTCTTTTAAAATAATATTATAATAGTGACAGAAGACATCTATTGGAAACATCTGGGACTGTACTTGTACTTATTTATGTTATCTAATTATAACAACAACAACAAAAAATCCTGAAAACCAAGTGTAGGTAACAAAATGTAAGCATGAAAGGAGCGAACTACATGTGGCAAAGTTTAAAACAACTTAAAAACCTATTAATTTTTTTTTTTTACCAAGCACTGTCAATTCTAAACGTCACTGATAAAATGCTTGCCCACAAAAGTGTTTTCTTAGTTTGTGTTCTAAACAATTGCTGTGATTATGTTGAAATTTTATCTTTATTTTATGTTCTAAATAAATTCTGTGAAAATTTATATAGAAACTACTTAATGATTTTAAATCATTGAGCTCAATTCACGTGTAGGTTGTATCTCCAACTCTTATACTACCCATGTCTATGTCGTGAGCTGCATTTGAAATCAACAGTGACATCACAGTGGTTGTAAAAAGGAAAACACAGACATTAGTTACTTTGAGTCAGTCATTTTATGTCTATTGAAAGGTTCTCATAAGGCAGGTTTCATTTTGAGGTCTTCCCCTGACTTGTAGACAGCTACCATCTTGCTGTATGCTCATATAACTGAGATAGAATTAGTATCCCTCCCTCATGACTTCATCTAACCCTAATTATCTCCCAAATGACCTATCTTCAAATACTATTACATTGAGGGTCAGGGCTTCAATATATAAACGGGAGGGGTGGCAGACAAAAACATTTACTCAACACAAACCAACTCAGGAGAAACAGATTTATAATCTGCTTGTTTTGTAGTCAAAAGTATATTTTCAGCTTCAGTGAAGGAAATTAATATGTAGTCCATTGTTTTTTGCATAGATCATTGCTGATTAAAAGAGTATGCGTATCTTTTTCTCAGACGAACAGTTTCCTAAAATCATAATGTCTGTACCACATTGCCTCTTTTCACTTTGTTGTCTGAGGATATTGATTACACATGACATGCTTAGTGATTATATTGAGGTTGAATGAAACTGTGTTCAAAAACAACATAGCACATTACATACTCTTTTACATGTGGTCAAGTATATTTGAGAATTCATTCGTCACAGGTAATGCCCAAAGACTTTGACAAAAGGGAATTGACTCACTGATGTTTTCCTCATTGTGGCTTGAATTGCAAATCAAGCCAGTGAAGAAGACCACATTAGTCATGAAGAGCTTCCTAGGTCAGACTATATCAAAAGAGATATGTGACATGTGTATATTACTAAAGATATTTAGAGTATCTATCACAGCATGAAATTTAAATGATAATATAGGAATCAGAGCTTTTAGCAAAGGAGATACTCTGTGACATCACTTTTGGGTGACTCATTTTGACAGTTCAAAACTTTCTGAAACCAAACACAGCTGATCATGGAAAAAGCCCAAAGGCTTTTGAATCAAATGAAATTAAGCCTCCACACTGCTGGGAAGTAGATGCATCTTAATCTTTTAGATTAGAAAAGAATAAAATGGAGGCTGAAACATGTTAAATGAATTGCTCAAGGCCACTCATTAAAAGCATCACTGGCCTTTCTGAAGTATTTTATCAGATGAAAGCCAGACAAATTCCATGATTTTATTATATCCATTGTGCTTAGCTAGTTAGTAGATACTTTCCTTTCTCAGGAAAAATTATAGATTTATTACTCTTTTGTTTGCAATCTCGAGGGGATGGAGAGTAATAAAGGGCACAAGTTTTTGTCTTGCAGTATTTAAAATGTCTAGAAGCCACAGATCTTATCTGGCTTTTCCCCATACCAATAACATGTTTTCCAAATTAATGTACTCATGATTATTGAAAATAAAATTCTACTACATCAACCAGAAAAATTTAGTGTGTCCTATTACTTTGTTGTTTTCCTTCATCCTTATACTTTGAAGAGAAGTTAGCTCTTTTCCCATAAGTCATGGAATCTTTTCATTACTTTAACGTATTCACAGGGACTCAGGCCTAGTTAAATCTCCATGTTTCTGTAAAAGAGTACATTTAAATATGCCTGTAGATAGCTTTAATGTGATTCCTATGAAGTATATTTTATAGCTTAACAGAGATGAAGTATTGGGGTTAATTCATTATGGCTTATTATAAAAGGGACTTCAGTGGCATACCCTACATAGGCATCCCAGAATAAACTGTCACTCACAACACTAGATCAAATGCTATGACATCCATTAGGAAACAATTTTCCATTAAGTTTTGAAAAATTTCTCTTATTTAAGTAAAAATAATAATCAGAGCTCTTACAACATTTTTTTAAGACTTTGAAAGTCTTCCTAATACGATGTTTCTAATAATTTGGATCATTATATTTTTATATTTATAGCACCTGAATATACTTTTCAGTTTTCCCAATCCCAAAGTTCAAACTTATTCAATCATCATTGCCTTACTATAAGTAATCATGTGTGTCTGAAATAAATCCTAAGTAAATTTTAGAAAATTCCAGTGAAACATCAAGTATTTGGACTGATATACCATATTCATAGCAATATTATCATGAAATGGACAGAAAGTTATCTTTTTGCAACAGCATAGTGGCAGTAAATCTCAATTCCCAGCAAGCAAACCTACCATTTTAGCCTACGTCTCAGAGCAGAGATACACTAATCATTTCTCCCATACAGCAATGGAGGCTCAAAGGTATTGACAGAATCCCAATCAGAAATTTTGCCGTGATTTACAACAGTCAATGAAATCTATGTATAAAATTTTTTGATATCTTTGTCTCTGTAACATACTATTCATAGGGCGTATACCAGTCAAGTAGACCCATATATAACCCATTTGTAATTAGCTAAAGGTCACATAATTCTATCTGCATGCCCAAATTACCCTTGAAAGCACCTTAGAAGCATAATTTGCATGTGAAAATGTAATATACCCATGTTTTTACTCATAATAAATCAGATTTAATACCTCATCAGATTCCACTTTCAGTTTGTATTATTGCAGATATTATTCTACTTTAAGAAATAAACTGCATTTAAAATTCTAAAAGTCACATCAACTAGTCATCTCCATCTAGCAAAAGTCTATTTACATCAAAGAAAATAGAAAGCCTTCTTCAAGCAGCCCTTATAGGGAAAATAATAGTTTTTATGGAACTACAACAAATAGTTTGAATTAATAAAATATTTGAACTTAAAAAATTGTTAGTTATATTTTCTGTGTTTTAGAATTATATGGTATTGAAATATCATGATATATATATTGAATATATCATGATGATAATAAAGTATTGCTTTATGCATAAAATGAGAAGCATTATGAGATGTATAGAAAATTATCTTCAAGTGTACATCATTTAAAAATTGGTAATCCAAGTGATATGTAAACCATATTATAACTTTAGCAAGATTAAGCAGAAATAATCTCATCATTTGTCAGTATCCTGTGAACCATGTTTTGGTTATTTGTTCTAGTTATGTTCTATAAAGTCACCACAAACACTGAATCAGCAAATACTAGAATCATTGCCCACAAAGGATACACAGAGTTAGGTTCCTTGTGAGCCTTTGGTGTCAACATTTTATCAACTGAGCAATACATAACCCTGTTTTATGTGTGTTTTTGTGTGATTACACCTTATTTAATATATATTGTTGATTAATTAACTTTGAATTCATGGCCAACAGCACTATAACTCATGCCTGAATAAAACTTACCCAACACAAGTATGTTTTCCACAAGACACATCACAGCCTTCTTATGCTTAGGAACACTAAAAGCACTGCAGAACTATGCTTGGGCACCATTTTAAACAGCCAAGTCACTAACATAAAGCACAAAATGGGAAAAACATGGTGCTAAATAGACTGCAAATGGACAGTTGTTTACAGTATGATAGCTGAAACCAGAAGGCAGAGCATCACATCATTGAACCTTGGCTAGAATGTGTGCCATCAAATGACTGGATTTTTGTCACTCTGCATATGCACATGTCTACGACCGATGGGGAAAGCCCTACCCTTACAAGTATTGATTTTAGGGTTGCAAATAATGTAGCCAGCAGAAGAATTCTAAATATAGAATCACTGAATAATAAGAATCAATAGTATATACACTGGGACTTGTGCAAGTGATTTTAGTGACTTTTGTGCTTTTTTTAACATTTATATGATAATTGAAAGTATTTTACATCCTATTATGATGTAATTCAAGCACTTATGAAATGCTCTTGCTAATGCTAGCAATGATGATTGAATAAGTTTGAACTTGGGATTGGGAAAACTGAATGCTAGCGCTAATGCTAAAAAAAAAAAAAAAAAACCTACCCAAACTTTGGAGTAGATGTTAAATGTGACAAAACACAAGGTAAGAACAATCCTGCTGCTCACATAGGAGAAAACACTTTATAAAATGCTAGAGATAATTATGAGAACATTTCAAAGGTATTTAAGTAAACTTGCTATCATAGTTGTATACTTATGTGTTTTGAGACTCTATCAACCCAGGTTTATATTAATCTCCACTTGAAAACTAATTTTGAATTATTCATTCTTCAAACTATGGAAGGTCTCTGGAAGTGCACACCTAACATATAATGCAATGGTCTTGTGTGTGTGTAAACAAATCATTTCTACACTATGGTGTATATATTTGGTCATTTCTCCATTTATTCATTCAATAAACTTTGATGATACCATGACACGTAAGACACCATACCTGTCTTTTTGAAGCACACAATCTAGTGACAAAGTCAAAAAGATAAAATATAATAAAAAGATAATAGTGGCTTACATGCATAAGGATCAATAAAGAGATATCTATTTCAGACTTGGTAAGGGGGCAGAGTGGGAAGCACAGAGGCAGAGGTCATGTAAATGTTTCCAGAAGAACGGATATCTGAGCTGAGCTCTGAGAGATAGTGATAGAGGCAATGATTAGATAGTAGAATATTAAGGGATCACAGATGTGGTAAGCCAGGCACCCTGTATTAACAAGAATGAAATAAGAGCACGAGTGGAAAACACGGAAGGAGAAAGAAATGAAGCTGCAGAAGTAAACTGTGTAAAGAACATGACAAATTATGCTTCTGTGATTGGTCAAAATACTTAAAAGAAATAATACAGGGAGACATTGCCAAATCTGAAACAGAGACGTGACGTGTTGATTGTGACTGTTTTAAAACGTGGCCACACATTCTTTGACCCTAGTCGCATTGAGTGCAAACCCTGCGACTGTGACCATAAAATGCAACAGAAATGAGGATGTGCCAGTTGCCTTTGTAGCCAACACCTACTTCCTGTGTCTGGGGACAGATACTCTTAGAAACAAGCCAGGATCTTGAAGGAACTCCAAGCCGCCCAGAAAGGTGCATGAAGAGAACTAAAGTCCCTGGCCCTCAGCTGAGCTTCCAACCACAACCAACTGGGCCCGCTGTGTGAATTAGCCATCTGCAAGTTCTTCTCCAGCTTTTAATTGAGTGCTCTGCCAGCACTGCTTGAAGCAGAGATGGGTCTTTTCGTCTCATCCCTGACCAAATTGCAGATTTATAAGCTACATAAATTATTATTGATTTTAAGCCCCTGAATTTTGAGATGGCTTGTGATATAGCAATGGATAACTGGAACAATAAGACTTGCTTTTGCAAACGTGGTTCTGAAGTATTTGCAGTATGGAAATAAGACTGGGTAAGGCAAAACTAGAGACAGGAAAGTCACCTAAAAGACTACTCAAAGATCCAGATAAGAAATGATGATAACCAAACTAGGTAAAAGAGTGAGGGTGACTTACAATAGTGAAATGACATTTACCATGAGTGAATTTTATGCAGTAGACTAATAGAAGTTTTTGTTTTGTTTTGTTTTGTTTTGTTTTTAACAATGAAATACAGTGCTCAGGTTGATTATTTAGGCACTTAGGTGGATAATGTTGATTTCCCTGTGGAAATTATATAAAGAAATGTCATCCTTTCCTGAACTTTTGTTTATTTCTGTGCCAATGGAAATGATTTTCTTGCAAGTAAAAATTTGGCCAGGCTCATTATTTTACAACCAATATGATATACACTATTCTGGCCCTCAAAATTAAAAGAATGTTTTATAAAAGCAATATATTATGTAAAGTGTAATTTGTATTGTGTTTGGGTAACAAACTGTTAATAAATGAAAATAAAAGAAACATTCAAAATGCGCAGCTTTTAATTTAAATAGAAAGTTTAATATTGTTGATACCTCCTGATACAGGTCTATATGACAAATGGGAATCATACATTTTATTTGAATTCTTTTCTACTTGAAACTAAGTTTGAAGAAATGATTCAGGAATCAACGATTCACTCAGAACTATTGAAGGTCTACTTTGTACCAGATACTAAGCTAAGAGCAGTATGATTACATATTATACATTTTGAAATAAGAAATAATCTTTTCAAGTAGAAAAACATATTAATAACCCATTTCTACAGATGAGAAAAAATTATGTTCAGAAAACTTGAGATTTGATTTTTTTTCCCCAAAATCACACAACAGAGATGGATTTCCATCATCTTAATGAGTAGTTAGTTGATCCCACAGGGTTCCATGAACATTTAAAAGCTACATTTTAAAAAACCTTCTTGGTAATTAGAGCTTGATCAAAATTGTTAATATAAACTGTCTCCTTTTTATGAGAATGATATATGTATGAAGGCTGACCAACCATTTACTATTTCACTTAGGACAGGCTGGGTCAAAACTATGATGATTGATAGCTATAGGGTGAGGCTGCATACCTAATGGAAATGTTAAACACAAAGCAACTTCTGTCAACATAAATGATTGGCTCTTTAAATGGCAGAACAGTTTAAGAATGACATCCTGAATCAATCCTTAACTAATTGGAAAATTAATTAGTGCCTGTCATTTTAACCCTGAGTATTTTTAAGCTTGAAAATGATTACAGTTAACTAGCTGCCTGCAAGAAGACAGTTTGTAAATTCAATGAAACTGTTCCCTGAATTTTTCACAAGATATCATCCTTTATAATCATGGTATATATTAATGCTTAAAAATCCATCAACCCACTAATGTCCATCAATGATTGGCAAATTAGTAAATTGTGTCATGTTTAATATATCTCTTTCATTGTATGCCTTTTAAATTTGGCCATTGCTGCTCTCTTCATTAGGCTCTACTGACACATTAAAATGATGCTTATCCTAGAAAAGTAATAAAATGTGTTTATGTTTACTCTTTCCCCTAAGGCTAAATGTTGAGTGTTTTAATACTTTGAAGATATGTAAGGACCAAAAATCCATTACATAGGTAAATAAGCATAAGAATAGTGAATTTCTTAGTATTTACAGTCAAAACATCAGTTGGCTATTATTACAGCTCCTTTAGTACTCATGCAAGTAAAGTCCAAGAGCAATTTTATCAGAGAAAAGGAGTTAATATATACTGCACATGTGCTAGTTGCTATGCTGGGCATTTAAATGTTATGTTCTTAACCCTCAACATAGCCTTATAAAGTGTATATCATTACTTCCATCCTTCTGATAAGGGATGGAGAATCAAAAAAGCTAAGTTATTTGTTAAAGACCACATACACATAGTCAATGGTGTATTAAATTACACACAAGCTTTCTAAGCCTTCGTTCATTTCACAGCACTATATTCCATCCCATCTATGGATGGATGATTAAAATAGATAATTCACAAATATGGAAACTAGTATATGAACATAGGAGAAAACTTCTACTCATGAATAACTGAAATGTAAGTCTAAATAATCATTATGCATTATGCTTATTTGAGAAAGAAGTGTTGACTTAAAATATTAATACCTTAATACCTAAGGTTGGTAAATATGGTAGTATGTGTCTACTTCTGCTTTGCTTGAGAAACAGTAAGGTGGTACTATATTTTAGAAGAGTATTGGGAATGATATATCACAAGTCAAAACATGTTCATTTAATTTAATTCAATGATCTAATATAAAATAGGGCAATAAATTTTTTTTAATTTTTTTTAACGTTTATTTATTTTTGAGACAGAGAGAGACAGAGCATGAACAGGGGAGGGCCAGAGAGAGAGGGAGACACAGAATCTGAAACAGGCTCCAGGCTCCGAGCCACCAGCACAGAGCCTGACGCGGGGCTCGAACTCACGGACCGTGAGATCATGACCTGAGCCGAAGTCGGACGCTTAACCGACCAAGCCACCCAGGCGCCCCATGGGCAATATATTTTTATATAAAGATATTTATCATCACATGTAGAAACAGTTATATAAATAATTATACATCTATTAAATAGAATATTATGCAGATCTTATAGTTACTATGAAAAGTATCTTGTTATGAAAAATATCTTAATACAAAGCAAAAGTAAACAGATGGAATTTATATAAACATTGTTATCACAATTTTATAAATATAGAGAAAGAGGAAAAAGACTGCATGAAAGTTCACAAAAGTTTTAGCAGGGCTGATGCTACCATGAGTTGTATGTTGCTTGTATCTACTGTATACTTTACAAAGCCAATACTAAAGGAAAGAATACCACAAGTCTATAACATCATCTGCAAATTGAGGCAAAGAATAATAACTGGGTATAACTGATTCCTTAAAAATCAACAATAAGAGAATAGCAATTATTTTGGAGAATGTGTGTGTTTGACATAAGCAGCAATTACCCTTTCTTCTTATGATGAAGTTTGACATGATTAATCTAGAAGGAATATTTCTACCAATTAGTAGGTCATGTTTGTCAGTAATTGTCTATTAAATCCGATCATGTATAGGAAAGTGCTTCATAAGTATTGGCATGGTACATATGCTATTATTCCTATTATGTAGAGAAAATATATAGAATATACATAACTTTTACTTTCTAAGATGAGATCAGTTTAGATACTCTTAATCTTTTAAAGGTAATTTCAGGATCCATACAACTTAAGCTTATAATCAACACTCCTACCTTTAGACTTTTTTTTAACTTTATTTTTTATTTTTTTTAAATTTACATCCAAATTATATTGCATATAGTGCAACAATGATTTCAGCAGTAGATTCCTTAGTGCCCCTTACCCATTTAGCCCACCCCCCCTCCACAACCCCTCTAGTAACCCTCAGTTTGTTCTCCATATTTATGAGTCTCTTTTGTTTTGTCCCCCTCCCTGTTTTTATATGATTTTTGTTACCCTTCCCTTATGTTCATCTGTCTTGTCTGTTAAGGTCCTCATATGAGGGAAATCATATGATTTGTGTCTTTCTCTGACTGACTAATTTCACTTAGCATAATACCCTCCAGTTCCATCCACGTAGTTGCACATGGCAAGATTTCATTCTTTTTGATTGCCGAATAATACTCCATTATGTAAATATACTACATTTTCTTTATCCATTCATCCATCAAGGGACATTGGGCTCTTTCCATACTTTGACCATTGTTGACAGTGCTGCTATAAACATGGGGGTGCATGTGTCCCTTTGAAACAGCACACCTGTATCCCGTGGATAAATGTCTAGTAGTGCAATTACTGGGTAGTAGGGTAGTTCTATTTTTAGTTTTTTGAGGGACCTCCATACTGTTTTCCAGAATGGCTACACCAGCTTGCATTCCCACCAATAATGCAAAAGAGATCCTCTTTCTCCGCATCCTCGCCAACATCTGTTGCTGCCTGAGTTGTAAATGTTAGCCATTCTGACAGGTATAAGGTAGTATCTCATTGTGGTTTTGATTTGTATTTCCCTGATGATGAGTGATGTTGAGCATGTTTTCATGTGTCGGTTGGCCATCTGGATGTCTTCTTTCGAGAAGTGTCTATTCATGTCTTTTGCCCATTTCTTCACTGGATTATTTGTTTTTTGGGTGTTGAGTTTGAGAAGTTCTTTGTAGATTTTGGATACTAACCCTTTATCTGGTATGTCATTTGCAAAAATCTTCTCCCATTCTGTCAGTTGCCTTTTAGTTTTGCTGATTGTTTCCTTTGCTGTGCAGAAGCTTTTTATTTTGAGGAGGTCCCAGTAGTTCATTTTTGCTTTTGTTTCCCTTGCCTCCAGAGATGTGTTGAGGAAGAAGTTGCTGTGGGCAAGATTAAAGAAGTTTTTGCTTACTTTCTCCTCGAGGATTTGGATGGCTTCCTGTCTTACATGGAGGTCTTTCATCCAGTTTGAGTTTATTTTTGTGTATGGTGTAAGAAAGTGGTGCAGGTTCATTCCTCTGCATGTCACTGTCCAGTTTTCCCAGCACCACTTGCTGAAGAGACTGTCTTTATTCCATTGGTTATTCTTCCCTAATTTGTCAAAAATTAGTTGGTCATACGTTTTGGGTTCATTTCTGGGTTCTCTATTCTGTTCCATTGATCTGAGTGTCTGTTCTTGTGCCAGTACCATACTGTCTTGATGATTACAGCTTTGTAGTATAGCTTGAAGTCTGGGATTGTGAAGCCTCCTGCTTTGGTTTTCTTTTTCAAGATTGCTTTGGCTATTCGGGGTCTTTTCTGGTTCCATACAAATTTTAGGATTGTTTATTCTAGCTCTGTGAAGAATGCTGGTGTTACTTTGATAGGGATTGCACTGAATATGTAGATTGCTTGGGGTAGTATCGACATTTTAACAATATTTGTTCTTCTTATCCAGGAGCATGGGATCTTTTTCCATTTTGTGTGTGTGTCTTCTTCAATTTCTTTCATAAGCTTTCTATAGTTTTCAGTGTATAGATTTTTCACCTCTTTGGTTAGATTTATTCCTAGGTATTTTATGTTTTTTTGTGCAACTGTAAATGGGATCAATTCCTTGATTTCTCTTTCTGTTGCTTCATTGTTGGTGTATAAGAATGCATCTGATTTCTGTGCATTGATTTTATATCCTGCAACTTTGCTGAATTCATGAATCAGTTCTAGCAGTTTTTTGGTGGAATCTTTTGGGTTTTCCATATTGAGTATCTTGTCATCTGTGAAGAGTGAAAGTTTGACCTCTTCCTGGCCAATTTGGATGCCTTTTATTTCTTTGTGTTGTCTGATTGCAGAGGCTAAGACTTCCATTACTATATTGAATAACAGTGGTGAGAGTGGACATCCCTGTCTTGTTCCTGACCTTAGAGGGAAAGCTCTCAGTTTTTCCCCATTGAGGATGATATTAGTGTTGGGTCGTTCGTATATGGCTTTTATGATCTCGAGGTATGCTCCTTCTATGCCTACATTCTTGAGGGTTTTTATCAAGAAAGGATGCTGTATTTTGTCAAATGCTTTCTCTGCATCTATTGAGAGGATCATATGGTTCTTGTCCTTTCTTTTATTGATGTGATTAATCACGTTAATTGTTTTGGGTATATTGAACCAAACTTGCATCCCAGGTATAAATTCCGCTTGGTTGTGGTGAATAATTTTTTTTAACATATTGCTGGATCTGGCTGGCTAATATCTTGTTGAGGATTTTTGAGTCCATATTCATCAGGGAAATTGGTCTATAGTTCTCCTTTTTAGTGGGGTCTCTGTCTGGTTTTGCATCCTTTAGACTTTTTCATTTCTAACTCCCTTCAGGGAATACAATGCCTTCTTAATGTTTATACCAAATATCTTTTCCTTCATTATACATTGTGCTTGAAATAATCAAACCAAGGAACAAGGAAATACATTACTGTGGAACTTCCAATATTATGGGTAGTGAGCATAGGCAAGAAATTGTACAAGATTAGATAGTAGATTAATAAAGATTAATAATATAAAGAATTAAGTACTAAACATTTTCACAGGACATTCATACAAAAATAAGTTCAAATCTGCAGTCGTATCTGTATTTTAAATATTATGTTAAATTGAAATTAAGAAATTTTAAATTACTATACAAAATGTTTCTCATATCACTACTATTTACTTTTATATCTGTCCATGGTTTCAGAATGGATATAGGTGAAACATTATCAATCTTTAAACATAAAAAATGATTTTTCAAATATCCTTTTAGATTCAGGAAACTGGCAAATTTTAATGAACAGAAAGCAGTAGAAAAAATAGTACATTACTCCAACAAAATACAAAATGGGAGATATTGCCCATAGCATTTATTGTGCATCTCACAATGATTTCAACTTTTTCCGATTGTTTTTCAGTCAAATTTATTCAAACCTTTCACATGAGTTAATTTTCTCCTTCAAACCCAGAGACTACTTCTAATATCTCTAGACAGCCTACTGTCTTTCCCCATGCTAGCCTCCCTTATATACAGGAATCAGTAGACTTCTTGGAGACATTTTGTAGGTAAAATAGGTTTAACTGAAATTGCAGGGAGAGTGGGAAAAGATAGTTTTATTTGGTATATGTTGGTTTTGAAGTAATTTCAAGGCAGAAAACAGAAGGAAATCTAGCACTTTCAGAAAAGGCAAAGGAGAAAGATTTCTGTAAATATGTGTACCTCTTCATGTACTTTTGAGTTTTCCTATTTTGTATACTTTACAAGGCTCTTAAATTTATACATGATTGTCTTTTTATGACTTTTGTTGCAGCCCAAAATAGCATTCATTTTTAACTCAGTATATAACATCCTTGATAATTCTTTAGAGATGCATTGACTCAGTAGGAACCAGTTACCATCGGACACTAATAAGCACGTAGCAGTCTTAGGCAAAGGAACATTAACACAGCAGCTTGGGAAATGTAAGGCGGCCGTGACTCATAATATATCTGATTCAAGCTATTGATGCATAATGGGCATGAAAATGAAATCTGTGCCCTTGACTATTAAGAACAGACCCTGGAAAACTGCTTTCAAACAGGCAATAGATACGGAACAAAGAGGTGCTGTTGCTTTTTCTCCCACATATATGAAGAGTGGGAAGATAGTTAAGAGGCTAAAAAAGTAATGCTTGAAAATTATACATAGGACTATATGTCCTAACTGTCAATTTATGTGTGAAAGGTAAGAAAGGAGTTGTAGGTAAACGAAGCCCACATGTGGATAAACTAAGCAAGGATCCTGGAATGTCATTGCCTCCTTTCCTATCATGTTCCTCCTCTGCTATGCATGTCAAGCATGCAGAACAATTCTTGGCACACAGCAAGCATTTAATAGATATCTGTTACACTGCTGTTGTTGCTGCTGCAGCTGTTTCTCTTACTACCACTATTGCTATTACCACCGCTTCTAGCTAAGAACTTTGTAAACTTTTTGGAGGAGAATACAGAATTTTCTCCAACAGGACAAAAGAACAAAATAATCCACCTTTGAAACCAGGATATCTGAATTAGACTTCTATCTTACCATTTACTTGTGTGTTCCCGGGAGAGTCAAATAACATCTGCCGTCTGCAACCTTCCTTTCTTTGTCCTTAAAGTAAAGGTATTGACAGTAATATTTCACAGAATTATTATAAGGATGTTATGAAATTAAATGTAATGTATACATATTATCAGTTATTAACAGTCTTCCTAGAATGTTGCAGATGTAGAATAAAAATGGCTTTTCCTGTCTTCTATTTGGGCTCATTTTGATGTGATAGTTTCTAAACGATTAATATAATGAACGTAAGTCACAGGGTACAATACAGTTACTCTCTCAAACATTTATGTGAGACAGAGGATGTATCAAAAAAAAAGTCCTCTCCCACAAAAAAATTAAAAATAAATAAAAACAAACAAAAATCTGTGCTACCGTTCTCAAAATGTACTCATTGCTTTTTACACCTTGGTTCAGGACAAGGATGTGTTAGCAACATCATATTTGGTTAAAATCCTTTCCAGAGGATTCTCAGAGAATGTACTAATGAATCTTTATGGAAGTAGAACTGATACAGAAACATAATTAGCAACTATAACCTTTCCTTTATCCTCTCCTCGTAGATTCTGTTTGGACATCTTTGCCTTGCACTCAGTAATTCCATCAGTCAATTCTTTAGGCAATATCCATTCACTGCACACCTCCTATATGTTCAAACAGTGTTTTAGAAACTGTGAATATGAAAGTAAAATGCCCCACTTTTGAGGATCTTACAACTCCATTAGTAAAGCAAAGTATACATTCACAAAACAACCCAAAACTTAAAATGAATGTTATTAATTGCATAGAGCACAGGATGCCGAGGTTGTCTAAACCAAAGGCAAATATACGAGGGGATGGAGGAATGCAGATGAAGCAGAATAAATCAGAAGTGTTATGAAAGTGAGAAATATTCAAAGATCTAAGTCTAAATTTAAAGCCTAAAGCACTATTTTGAAAAGTCTATTTTCTTTTCCTCATGTCCTCTTGTTCTTCTTGACCACTTTACTTAAAGGACATCGCCACTAGACAACTGCTAGAATTGGATAAGTAAATATAGTTGTATTGACTATGTGGCCCTAAAATGCTTTTCCCTACTTCTTGGATAATGTAATTTATGTTTAGTGATCTTTCCATGTTGCCTGGCATGTGATATCCATGTGGGACTCCGTCAGAGCTTACACTCTGAGAACCAACATTAATATTCTCATTCTAGAAAGTCTACAGATAAATGTATTCACCGAAATATAGATGATTCTATATAGACTCTTTATACGTGATCCTATAGCTAAACATCATGTTATTATTAATAGTTGGTTATCTTTCCTTATGACTTCCCCTCTTTGAGGATTTCCTTTTTTGTGTTTTTGTTTTTGTTTTTGTCTTTGTTTTTTTGTATCTCATAAGATTCCCTTAGGATTTGTTGTCAGTAAACCGTAATGTTCAAATACACTGAGTGGGAAATTATTTATTCATTGGAGATTATTTACTCTCTGGTGGCCAAGCAGCTCATAGATAGAATGCAAGGGAGACTCTTTCTTTTCCCTACTGTTCTTTCTATACCATTGTGATTTTGTTCTTCTTCCAGAAATCATCTTTTAAGATGAGTGTCACCTTAGCTCACCCTTTCTGCAATACTTGAAATTATCTACCAACCTTGAGATCACACTTCCATATTCAGTGAACAGTCACACTCTTTCACTCCCACTCCTAATTTCAAAATCTAGCTTGATAGTTTCTTGTGTCCTTTTGCCTAAATTCTTAACCTCTACTCCTCTTCAGCACATTCTTCTACTGCCCTAATATATCGTCCTCATCCATAGCTACTTAACAGACTTCTAAAACTATCAAAATGAAAAAAAAATTCATTTCATGTCATCTTGTTAACAACTCTCTCATAAAGTTTCCTATTATTTTACCTCCCTAGAATATCCATTAGCCCTAAATCTCTTCTTTGACTAGTGAAGACCTCCAGTCCTTTGATCTAGTCCTTCATAAGACCCCTTGGGATTTAAGTAATGCCAACTTAAACTAGCTCAAGCATAAAAGGAAAATTTAATATAAAATGCAGGCATATCTCCCAGAGTCAAATAACTAGTATGAATGAATAAAGCCAAACTTCAAAAGGTATTAGAATCAGAAACTGCAGAGACATCAGGGTCCCAACTAGTATTTTCTTTATTTGTTCATCTTTGCTCTCTCTGTGTGTTTCTTTCCTTATTGGACATCACTGTTCTCTGCTTTGCCATGTAGTAGTAGCAGAATCTGACTTTAAATCTCCTTTATTTGCATTACTTTACCTCAAGCCAGCCTAACCCAGATTTAATGACTGTTTCTGAATTTTAATTCATGGAAGAAAAAAACTTATTTCTCAACATCTGCTCTTGATTCCCAGGCCAATGAAAACCACCAAGTGTTGACCTCTGGGCTAATTAAGTGTGGTCAGATAAATAGGACTACAAAGTACCGGAGAAATAGGGTTTTGTTAGGAAGATGGGCACAATATAAAAGTATGGACCTCTCCTACTTTTCCTGTCTAATAACATCCCTTGTAGGTTCATTTTTCTCATTTTACACTCAACATCCTGATCTCTCTTTAATGATATTCTAGGTTGCTCTATTATATTCACATCCTCTATTCCCTGATAGTGTTTAACACTGGCTCATTCAAAGTAATGGCTTTATCTACTTGCGCTTACTGGCTATTGAGCACTATGAAGAAAATGTACTCATATAAGTCTGCATTATTTAAAGGTATGTTTTTAATGACAGCCTGTTACTGATACATTCCAACAGTCCTTTCACTGATCCCTAATAAAACTATTTCTAATTTCATGCTTTGGTTATTCCAAATTTATACCCACTGCTTAAACTATTCTAGCCCACCATTACCACCCATCACACCCTCTCCCCTTACACACACGGACAGTTTCAGTATCAGACAGTATCTCCAAATTTTCAGTAGAAACAGAGGTCATCATGGAGAAACTCCTCTGCTCCATCAATTTCCAAACTCATCTATGACTTTATCTCTGCTCTAGTCTTAGGCTAGATTTTAATGATCATCTATACACTAATTATGCCTAACTCCATATTTTAGCCTCCTTTTTCTCCTGAATTCAATAATTCCTCTTCCCTATTCATCTATTATAATCAAGTCTAGAACTCTAAACTATCAATCATCACACCCACTTCTTGTATTTAATGTGCCCCTCCCCATAACATGTAAATATGATTAATTGTCTCCCATCTGCTGACTAAAAATCATTTCTTTACTCTCCCTCCAATACAGATTCCTTCCTTCTGTCCTCTTTACTAGAAGTTTTATTTTGTTTTGTTTTGGTTTGGTTTGGTTTGGTTTTAAGGAAAGCAGCTTCTATATCTATTTCCTCACCAGCCATCTGCTTATTAGCACACTGAGTTTTGGCTCCTAATAGTAAACTCTACTGAAATTTTCAGAGTAAAAGTCAGCAGTGACCTCCTATTTGTCAAATCCACCACTGGCATCTGGTTTTCTCCCTATTTGTGCATCTACTTCAACATTACCTCCTCTTCCTCTCAGTCCTTAAATGTTAATTTTACCTAAGAAGAGTCAACCACCAATGGTTGCTAATTAAACATCCATTTTCTACCCCCTTTCCCTCACTGGCAAATTTCATAGCCTATAATAAAGACTGAAAATAAATATTATTCCCTTTCCCTAACCTAGCAGGAAAACTTTGATATCAGTATAGTAAGTTGTTTCCAATGAAACAAATGAAACAGAGAAGACTCCCAGAAAGTTGTGTCTTACAAATAAAAGAATAAAACTCTCAGCCTTTCTCTTGTTCCTTGCTACATGTGGACTGGTTGTATAAGTGGATGATACTTGCAGCTCTAAGAGTCATTTTTTCACAATAAAAGCATAAGCTAAAGATAAAAGATGGGAAGATCCTTAGTCCTGACAACAGCGCAAAAGCTCCTAAATCGACCCTGGCATTGCTGATGTTTGATTCATTGATCTGTGGGAATAACCTGTCTTGTGCTTAAGACTCTTTTAGTTTTCTATTACCAGTCATTTTCTCTTCTTCCTCATCTAACTGTCAAACCTGTTTAATTCTTTGGCTCCAACATTAATATACTATGTGGCACATAACAATTACATGGTAGCCTGGAACACAGTAGATGAGCCATCAATATTCATTAAAATTTTATTAAACCATGTTGATTGTATCTATAAACTGGGATATCTTCTTATTTTCTTCGGAAAAAATTCCAAACTCTTCGGCATCATAGAAAGACCGTTTCTCAAATTGACTCTGTAGTTATTCAAACTTTGTCTATCTTTGCTGATGATGCTAATGCGTTTAAGTTGTTTTTCCTGTCCCTTCTTTTTCACCTTTGTGAAGTCTTGTTACAAGGCATGTACCAGCTACTCTGATAACCCTTGCTTTCTGCTGGAGGCACTTAAATACTCCCTCCTCTATGTTCATGGCATCTGTTCATACATTTATTATAGCATTTATCAACTTATATGGCAATGATTTGTTTACCTGTCTCTCCCCACACTGTGAGTGCCATGAGAGAAAGAACTGTTTCTTATCTAAGTGAGCCCAGAGCCCAGCTCACTGTCTGGCACAGAGTGGAAACCCAATTAATTATTCGGTTATGAGTAATGACTCTTGCTCATTAGTGTCTCAGGAACAAAAGCCAGATAATAGCCTGATTTTTATTTCTTTTGTAAATTCTAAAAAGATGACTGTCCTAAAAAGTCATATGTTGTAAGATGAGATAACAACAACAATAACCCTGGCTGAAATTGGGCCACACATGTATTAGCAAACACTACATTTTGCCAATGTTTCAATACATCATCTTAATTAATTACAACACCCGCAGGTTTACAAGGCCAGTATGGGATATTGCTCACACTTTACTACCTCACTGCAAATATATAAGCAAGGCAGACATCTATCAAAGGATAATTTCAATTCTATCATTAACTTTCTGGATTAATATAGTTTTTCCTCTAGGAATTCATATTTTTGGCAGAATCCCTAACTTTTCTCTGACCAAACTAGCGAGCAACACCTTCCCTGTGATATTACTTTGTTTCAGATCCCTTGTAATATGCCACTGGCAGGAAGAAGTGGTCATCATTTCTTTCTTTCCTGGCCAGCCATAAGGTATACCCATCATATGTGTGCCCCTCCCACTTTTCCCTTGGAATATTTCCTCTAATTTGGAAAAGAAATCAGGATGAAAGGACAGATGCTCACTCAGCTCTAGCATCAGGTTTTGTGAGCAAAGCTAAGGTTAGAGCCAGGCATTACGGTTCACATGAGAGAGGCTTCTTATGCTTATCTTGCAGATCCCTAGCAAAACTTCACAGTTTTCATTTGCTTCTATGAACTAACCCCTGTTTTGAGGTAAATTTTTGTACATATCCAAAAAAGTCAGGTTGTTTCTCATAAAGCCGACTAATGATCTTTCTCAACTTCATTGTCTAAAATAAAAAAGATACTGATCCTCATCATAATTGTCACTCCTCTGGGGCACCTGGGTGGCTCAGTTGGTTAAGCATCCAACTCTTGATTTCGGCACAGATCATGATCTCCTGGTTGGTGAGTCCGAGCCCCACATTGGGCTCTGCACTGGCGGCATGGAGGCTCCTTGCGATTCTCTGTCTCCCTCTCTCTCTGTCCCTCCCTAGCTCATGCTCTGTCTCTGTCTCAGAATAAATAAACATGAAAAAAATAATAATAATTGTCACTCCTCAGCACCATCCACTGAGTAATGTGACATGCTTCCTAAGCTCTGGCTAACCTGTATCTGCTCTAATCACATTTCCAGAAACAGCAGCTAGTAAGAGCAGTTTTTCCCCTTTTTCCATAAAGATGAAAATGGATTAAATAGCTGGTGATAGATCACACTGAAATTTCACTGCAGAATACAGATCTAGAACCAAGCACCATAACTATCAGCTCAAATAGTCACAAAAAAACAAAAACAAAACAAAACAAAACAAAAAATACACTCTAGGTAAAAATAAATATCTCCATAAACAAAACTTGAAGAATTTTGTGATAAACCTAAAATATACACGATCAATAAGTGTTTCCTGAATGGGTGAAAAAATGAATATATTGTGTTGGTTTTAACCTTTGGCAAATTCTTTGTTAAACCTATAGAGTAAATGGTTTCATCCCAGACCTGCTGAATCTTAAGGAATGTTCAATTTGAGTATCAAAAAAAAAAAAATGCATCCAGGATTATACTAACAATCTGCTATCAGGTTAAATACCTGACACTATTATTTCCGTGAGTTTATTTTTCATTAATAACATCAGCCTGAGAAAAATCCAGGTGCACTACATCTCTTATTTCTCACATAAAATTCTCAGTTACTTGTGCCTAATAGTACTACAAAATGAAAATCCCTCCCTGGCCCCCAAATGTCTGCATGGAATTGCAGAGAAAAATCAATAACAGGCTTTTTCTTATTTCTTGCATCCACATCTGCATAGGCATCTCAAAGAGTACTACGTAAATAAGTAACTACATCAATAAAATTCAAAGTCTGTTTTCCCTTTCCAACGGAATCCAAATTCATTTAGAGGAACAATGAATTAAGTACTCAGGATGAGGAGTACTTACTTGGTGGCACATAGGAGCATTTCTCTGTTCACTGTGCTTGTGTTAGCAAATAAAGACACATAGCAGACTGAGACAAAATTCCTGTAAGCTTTTATAATTAATATAATGACGAATTTTTTTCTATTGCTTATTATTTAAAAAAAAGGAAGAAGTAGAAAGTCAGATTTACATTGGAAATCTGTCCATAGTATGCAAAACCTAGCCACCGAGGAGGGGGGACAATCTCTTAAAGGAGCAGGAATTCACTTAAGCATTTCCTTTTAAGAAAAAATGCATATAGGTAGTTTATCAGAAAAGGCAGGAAAAAAGAAATATTCCAATTGCACGAACATTTAGAGTTCTTTTTTTTGTCATCTCACCATAGCAACTTGACAAAAAAAAAAAAAAACACTACCTTGTTTGAATCATGATTCATTGCTCTGTGAAAGTGAGGTAAGAGGGCTTTAGCAAATCATGTGGAGATAGCTTTTTATCTGCAGGGATTGGGATGAAAGACCACCATAACAGCTCATTTTTATGAGTATACACGGTCTTTCAAGCAAGTACACGTTTTCATTTCCTTGCCTTCCAATTTGGATCATTTCACAGTGCTCTACGAGTTATCTGTGAAAGCCTTCCCTTGTCTAGAAATGGCTGCCACTAATACCATGAATAGGCCAATAGTCGCCTATAGCCTACAACAAACACCCTACCTCTAAGAATTGCCTCCAAGTAAGTGCAATGCTCTCCTTTTTATTCTTTTTCGTATTTCCATCATCTGAGTAAAACTGTCCTTTAAAACACTTCAAACTTGATCCTTTGAAGGGAAACCTGAGCATTCAATCAGTCAAGATAAAGTTTTTTCCCCACAAAATTGTTTCTGCCAGGGAGTCTTATGACTCTGAAAGCTGTATCAGTATTAAAAAAAAAAAAAGGAATTTGCTGCTTACTCTGAGGTAAAATTCATATCAAATTATTTCAAGATGAACCTGGGTCTCATAGAACAATAGTACCTATAAAAGACCACGAACAGTTTCAGGTTAAGGGACGGTAATTTTTGGCTTTAATATATTAACATATATGTATATATTATGTAACTCTATAAATATAAAAAATAATTTACTGAGGATAGTCAATAGCTGTCAGGCAATTAAAGGCACGTATTGAAAATCTACATAGGAGGGAGGATTCTGGGAAAATGGCAGGAGTGGCTATGTAGTCTTTTAATCCCACCAAATCCCCATATAAAAACAGAGTACTTTGATAGCAAAACTGGTAAATCAGGGCAGCATTTAAAATAAAACCAGGCTAATAGTTATCCCCATAAGCTCCAAAACACATGGGGTAGAGGGAAACCACCTAAACCCTTAAAACTTCATGATACCTGCATCTCTGAAGAAGGAAGAGGAAGAAAGCAACAGAGCAGTATCTTTGGAGTCTGGGAACCGGATGCTAAGATTGCCCACAGATATTCACTGGGAAGCAGGGACCGATGTGGGAACAGCTGCTGAAACTACATGGAGTTTGTGAATGTAAGCCCTCCCCTTTCAGGAAAGACTGAACAATGCGGATCAGAGAACACTCATTAACTCTCAGAACTGGCCCACCAGAATTGTCTTTTCCATGACAGGAACCCACACTGAAAAGAAATTGCTGGAAGGGGAATCAAAACTGAACAGAATGAAAACAACAAAGAAAAGGCAGGGAGGGGAGTCCAGATCAAATCATAGAAAGCACATTACCATATTTTTAAAGAACATAAAAACAACAGAAGAGGGATCTCTGTAAAGTTATATAAACTTTCCTAAACACTGCCTTAGAAAAAATTATTTCATATAAACATGAGCAATGTAAGTATCAAGGTCATATCTCACAGAAATTTATCATAAGAAAGAGTAAAAAAGCAAAATCGTGTACTAGTAGCAGACAATAAAAGCCTGCTAAAAACATGCCCACAAAACAGAACAAAACTGTAACCTACTATTTCAAAACTAGCTAAGAAACATCAAGAAAATGCTACAAAACATGAACGAAAACAACATAAATCAGAACTAGAAAAGCTCAGAAACAATGTTCCATAACTTTGGATATAATTAGAAATAAGAAAAGAAAGGATTCCAAAATTGCAGGAAAAAAAGAGAAGTCACATAATAGGGAAAAAAAAATGCAACAGATGATAGCCTAGGCAAAATAAAAAGTGAGAGAGAAAAACTTTAGAACTCAGCAAGTAATGAAGGAAAAGAAAAGAAAGAATCAAAAGAAAGTTAAAAATATTGAAGACAGGCAAAAAATTTTGAGCATATGGATAGTAGGAGAAGAAAGGAGATGAAACCAAAAGTAAGAAAACAGAACAAATACTAAATCCAGTAATTGCAGAGCAGTTTCCGAAAATAAAACATGTAAAACTGCATAATGAAAGTGTACATAGCATCACTGAGAAAATGAGCCATAACAACAAAGACATATTCCTGTAAAATTAAGTGACTTTAAAAAGAAAGGAAGGAAAGGAGGGAGGGGAAAAAACTCTTTTAGGTACGTACAAAATTAAGGGAAAAGAGTACATGACTTATTTGGAAAAGAAAATGCAGTAACATATTTAAGATATTTAAGAAAAAGAGAAGTGGGAGCCAAGAGTTATTTTTTTTCCAACAGAACAGATTTCGAAGTTCAAAGGGTTTAGGTAAATTCTTACCAATGTGCAATAATTCCAGGAATATTGTTCCCTTGAGTCCTTACTATGGAATCTACTGGAGAACAACCTTCAGACAAGCAAAATGACTAGAGGCATACTAATGTAAGGACTAGTAGGGGACAAATGCATTGTCACCTGTGGCCTAAGACTAAATGAGGGACAGGGGCAGAGAATATGGTATGGAATAGCTATATTCTCAGACAATATAGGTATTGAACAACTATAAAAAAATGGGAAATGACAGAAAAGAAAAGCAAAACAATGCTAATAGTTCAGCCATCGTTGATGGTAGTATTAGTTTTGTTACTCTAAGACTATTGTATGTGCAGCATTAGATAGAAAAAAAATGAACAATTATGAGATTCCCTATTATCTCCCATGCCCTTAAAGACCACTGTTCTCAGTGATAAAGATACAGACACATTTTTAAAAGAAGTTAAGCAAAAGCCCTGAAGTCTAGAATTTGAGTTGGAAGTATCACTCTGAACTTAAGTTAGGTGGTCATTAGTACAAGAGAGAAAAATAAAACAAATTCAAGGAGGAGAATAGAGGAATCCTACTATGAATAGGAAGGTACAAGAGGATGACTTTTGAAAAGATATGGAATGATGTAAGTGTATGAGCCTTGTCACATCTGGGGACAGAGCAATCTCAGGCAGAGAGAGCCCCGGGTAAAACCATCCAGAAGCTCAACGTTGGGCACATTTCCTTCTCTATCATTCCCATTCTCCATCAGCATACTAGAAAATTGTTTCAAAAGTTTTAAAAACTGGGCTGTAAACATAAATCAAGACCTCAAATGTGAAAATATGAAAGTTTAGAAATCGATATCGTTATATAAAACAGATTCACCATTAGAATGTGGTTTGTGAGATATGTAGAAAATCCTGTCCAGAGAGTCATGGAAATTCTCCCTTACCATTCTTTCTTTCTACTTCATAAGGCAAGTACTAACAAGAGGCCCCAGTTTTTGTCTCCTCTCTGGATAGTCAGTGGATATTAAGGGAGACCATGTTAGGTAAGTATAGTTTACTCTAGGCCCCAAGTAGCTAAATTAGGGCCCCAACTGTGTCTCCCATTATTTTTTTATAACCTTGACTGTATGTCTAAGGTAACTCTATCTCAACTGCCTCATCTATGCACTAGATAATAGCATTTACTTTATAGAGCTCTCATAAGGACTATATGAAATGCCACATGCAGAGAACTTAGAACCTATTGTCAGAGTTGATGGATCACCACCAGATAGAGAATCTTCTATCCCAATGTGATGTGAATCAGAATATGTGAGATCACATCCCAACTCCAAAATGTACCAGTCCTTTCCCTCAGTTGAGTTTCTTAACCTTGAGGAAGTGTCTTCTTTTACTTATAAAATATGGATTATAACTACATACTAAAACTAATTTGAAGATTCAGTACACTTTAGTCGGATCTCATTATCTATCGATATATTTTCTTAAATGCTTCCCAAACAAATATTAAAGATACATGCAGAGTCCATCATAAAATAAATACTAACATTTCCGTCCCCTGTGTTCTGAAGAACATTAGATGGCAATTTTCTGCCAAAAATTTAAATTCTGAGAGTTCTTCACTTGGCAGAATACCTTGGAACAAAAATTGGAACAACTCAGTGAAGATTAGCATGGCTTTGCACAAGAATGACATGCAAATTCATCAAGTGTTCCTAGTTTTTAAAACTCATTGAACTGTATACTTACAATGGGGAAATTTTATGTTGTGCAAATTATATCTCAGCAAATCTGTTTTTAAAAAAATGTTTTAAGTTACTAGAACCTGAGGGAAACTTTCCTTTTTGTTGATTTGCCAGATGAAGGATTTTTCCCTAGGCCTGTTACCTACATTCCCAAATTTCCCCAATTTCTCAAGGATGCTGTGCATGTAATTATAGGCATATTTTCTTCTTTAAGAGTCCACTCTGGGCAGGTTCACATAGTGAAAGTCTGTGTTTCGTCCAATATGCGGTCCTCTGTTATGTATACTAGTACACTATAGATGCGATCTTTAGTGACTGTTTGGCTGACCATACACAGGGGGAAATGGAAATAAATCTTCCTTCCTGAGCTGCATATAAAGAAGGAAGGCAGATTCTATCTACTATTCTTCTTACTAGTGCAAGGAAGTTAAAATAATATATACTTTAAGATTTACCAAATTAAAATTATTTCCTACATTTTAAAGCTTACTGTCATCAATTGAAAAAAAACGAACAGCTGAACGCATTTTTATGAAGAAAAAATTTCAGCACAGAATCCTCTGATACATTTGTTAAAGCTTAGTAAAAGTAGTCCTCATTTTGCACAGTATTTCAGTTATTCTGGTTTAATTAAATAACACCAGTTCCCAGAAAACACTGTTCAAATTTCAGCTACCAGCCTATATTCACTGAGAGTGACTGCATAAAAAACAGTCGGCTGCTATCTCTTCAATGCACAAGTCAGGACATAAATAACAAATGCAAAACACGGCCAGTGACAAATCATGTCATTTCTTTCAACGTCTGGTACTGATTGGTCCCTGTATACCTGCTACTCAGGCACAGACAACAAAACATGCACTTGTGTCGCCTCCTTATCTTCCAGGGGTAGAGAGATGCAAAAGACAAAATACCCTGTAACATTTAAAGCACTAATACCAATACTGGTGGACAACACTGCAGTTCACTCTAATTTTCTAGGCTACTTGCATGAAAATGGGAAAATTGCCTTTATACACGACTTGATTAACCCAGCTTCTGGTCCAAGGAGGTATTTCGACTTTTAAAGGTTTTTTTGTTTTTTTTTTTTTAATCTTAGATGGACTTTTGGACAGACTACTGAAGCTACAGTTGGAGATCGTGTCATTTCTTTAGCTGAGTTCGGGAAGATACATGACCTACAGCAGGGCAGCTGAGAGTACTCAAGCATCATGGCAGGAAGTAAAATGCGTGCAAAATGGTAGAAACTTCTACCTCGCTGTGAAAATAACTTTGCTAAATTTGAATTCTGTGTAAATGAAGTTTTAGATGAAAGAGCTGACCGTGGAAATGTTGACAGTGCCGCTAACATACATAACTATGCATATCCAACCAGAGGAACTCAGCAAAGCGTCTGACTCTTGATTTCTGCTCAAGTCATGATCCCAGGGTCATGGGATGGAGTCCTGCATCAGGCTCCATGCTGAGTATGGAGCCTGCTTAAGATTCTTCCTCTCTCCCTCTGTCCCCTCCCCTGCTCATGTGCTCTCTCTCTAAAACAACAATAATAATAATAATAAATATACTTCACACTAAAGAAACTCTCAAAGATATTTCACAACATAGAAAACTCAAACCATATTGTGTTGAAAGCTGATCCAAACTTAGAAAAGAATCTAATAATTGTCAAGCCATTAAAAAAGAATCTATATAACTTATACAACAAAAAGAAGGCAAGTGCTGTTCAGACTGTTCTTGATAAGGTTTTTACAAAAAGAAACCTTTTTGTTTCTAATTTTTAAATAACAGTATACTAAATAAACACTAGTTTTAATATTTTATTTATTTCTCTATAGATTTATAACCTTAAATAAGAGAGTTTTTAATATCTTTGCACCAAAAAATTTTAAAGATCATGAAACAATCGTAATTTTCTCCATTGTTTTAGAATCACTTTCCCATTTCCAGCTTGTACAGTCATTTTTTAATGTTTATTTATTTATTTTGAGAGAAAGAGAAAGAATGGGGGAGGGACAGAGACAAGAAGTGAGAGACTCCCAAGTAGGCTCCTCTCTGTGCAGTAGGATTGAACCCCAACCTGAGGTTCGATCCCACAAACTGTGAGACCATGACCTGAGCCAAAATCAAGAGTCAGATGCTGAACCCACTGAGCCGCCCAGGTGAGCCTGCATAATCATTTTTTGTGGTTCGGCACTGCTGTGCAACGTGTGGACCACCCGCATATGTTTCACATACGCAACAGTCAGAAGCAGATATTTGTATTCAAAATTAATATAATCTACGCAAAGCTAACTGATGTGCCTTCAAGATGTTGGAGCATCTTCCTCAATTTGGGATGCCTGAAAAGTAATTATTGTTACAAAAAGTTGTTATTATTATTAAAACTGTTATTAACTCACATGGAAATAGGTTTCTCTGCTGAAGGAACCATGGTCTTTGCTCTAAATTTTACCAAAGACAGTTAATTAAATAAGCTTGCCCAGATCTCACCTTTGATATGAACTTTGTGCTTACTGCCACACAGTTAACTTGATAAGGCCTCACATTTTTTCCTTCTCACCCAGAGGTCCTAAATTACCTACCAAATGGGTTAGTGCGAAGTAATCCTGTTCCTAAAGACTATTTACCGGGCAAGTTTATTCCTGTTCTGTTTGTTGAGATCAACCTTCTCCAGGAACATTCCATATTTTCTATGATATTTAAATTCTAAAATGTCCTTCTGATAAAAGTGGTGACTAGATACACTCCTACTACACAGGAACATAAAAAAGTTGAGGTTAGCAGGCTTTAAACTAAATCAGGAGGCTTTTTAAATAGACTCCAGGAAGCATTTGAAAACAGTAGCATTCCAAACACTGGAGAAATTTACGAAAGATCTCAGGAAATATGTAAAGAAACATTTCCCAAATATTTTTTAATTTGTTGACCAACGGGTTTGTAAGTAGCAACTCAGCATCAAAATTCATGCCAAGAAATTTCTAATATGAAGGTCTGTGAAAAGGTAAACTGAGGTACCTTAAAATTTTCCAGTGTTTATTTGATGATGCACAGATCACAACTAGGCGGCACCAAACCAAAAGTGGCTAGGGACACTCCCAGAAAGGAGCTGGGGGACAGGTTTTTATAGAAAAGATGCAGAAGCAGAGCAAGGAAACCGACTGGCTATGGCTTCAGCAGCTGCCATCCTGCGGGAAAGTCTACTTGTCTGTGATTGCTTGTTCTTAAATTTGATATTCTCATAAGGAAGAGCGTTGATTCCAGCTGAGGTTTTGGTTGACTCAGGTAGGCTGCCACAGAGGCCTCTCGGCGCTACCTTGGTATCCAGGGCCTCTTGTTTGGTTACTTCAACAGCACTCACTCCTAAAAACTAATAAATCAATAGTTCAAATGCAATGCATTTAAGGTAGCACGAGCAGTAAGATTTTAAATTTTTAATCACTGTTTACAATGCAAGCATTCTGGGTTTATTTCCTTACATTAACTAAAAATAGTTTGCTCATCTCCATAGCCAAAGGTGGAGAGCACCAAACTTAGCAAGAATATATTCCCATGGGATCAAAGTGAGCCCAGGGAGATCACTTCTTAAGCCACTTAAAATTGTGTTAAGGGGCACCCGGGTGGCTCAGTCCATTGAGCATCCTACTTGGGCTCAGGTCATGACCTCACGGTTTGTGAGTTCACCCCGCTTCGGGCTCTGTGCTGCCTGCTGGGAGCCTGGAGCCTGCTTGGGATTCTGTGTCTCCCTCTCTCTGCCCATCTCTCACTAGTACTCCATCTCTGTCTCTCTCTCTCTCTCAAAAATAAATAAAAACATTAAAAAATAAATAAAAATTTAAAAAAACTGTGTCAAAAGAGCAATGTCTTTTAAGCTTGACTTGGAAGAGGGGCTTGACTGTTCAGAAACCATAAGTGGACAACTGTTACTAACACAAATCAGTTAGAATACTAATCAAAAGTGAAAAATATTTCTTACCAGTGGGTGTGTGTTGTTTGGGGAGTATGGTTTCACACAGTTAATTATATAACCAAATTACTCAGTGTTTGTGCCATTGTGTTGATCCTTGTTGTTGTTCTATTTTATGAAGTGTCAGAGAATAGGTTGAAAACTATTTTCCTAGTGATGTTGGAAGAAGTGGATGAAAAGTAAAAACCCAGAAATATGTGGCCTGGCTCCACAACAGAAAATGAAAATAACGTATATGTTCTGAAACAAATTACATGTGACCTGACTTGATTTAATTTATTGGTTCTTTTATCTCCCAACTAGTGTTTACATAGTGATTCTTCACATGGAATCTACAGATAGATAAAAATTATTTTTATTGTGTGTCTATTTGTACACTGCCAGTATCCAAAAGGAACTGAGACAACTGTTTTTCAAATTAATCTCCATACCAAGGTATTACTACATGGTAAACCAATGTCCAAATGAACCTATCTGAACCAACTCAAATTAAGTTCTAATAAATGCTTGCCATTAACTAGGTAGTAAGTAATAACATATCTTTCACTATCAATTAAATTTAAAAAGCAAACTCCTGACTCAGATTTTGTGCACATCAGAATCACTAGTGACACAACAGGCATATGAAATGAAGATCTCTAGAAATAGGGCGGGCATATGTATCTCACCAAAACTTCACAGAGCTAACTGAGTCATATGCATTCCGAAAGAACCACACAAGATAAAAATGAAGTAAACAACATAGGCTCAACCTCAAGAAGTTTAGAATTTTGTTGGAGAAAGAGATTTAAAAATATATATTTTTTATGTTTATTCATTTTGGAGAGAAGGGGGAGGGTGAGAGAGAGGGGGACAGAGGACTGGAAGCAAGCTCTGTGCTGACAGCAGCAAGCCTGACACAGGACTTGAACTCACAAAACAGGAGATCACAACCTGAGCCAAAGTCAGATGCTTAACCGACTGAGCCACCCAGGTGCCCAAAAAATATTTTTAAAAATTAAATAGGACCATATAAATATACTTAACCAACTGAGCCATCCAGGCGCCCAAAAAATATTTTTAAAAATTAAATAGGACCATATAAATATACCATGTAAATATACTCACTCACTAGAGGTAAATTTTAAAGCTATTTAAAAATACAATTTTTTGTTATGCTTGTTCATTTATGATAGCTCTTTTCTAATTATTAAAAAAAAAAGTGGTCCTATTGAGATGTGTAAATAAAATAAATCAATGAACAGGTAAAAATAGCACTGGAGATAAGGACTGCTAATGCACTGTCCTTCAGTTCAGTATTTCTATAAACACATATGCAATGGGTTGGTTTGCTTGGAAGATTTTTCTCCCTTATGTTACCATATCAAGAAAATTTCCTTTGGTACAAAACATTAATTTATACTCCTATCTTTGTTGCAGCATTATTTACAATAGCTAAAATATGGAAGCAATCTAAGTGCCCATCAATAAATGAATGGATAAAGAAAATGTATGTGTGTGTGTGTGTGTGTGTGTATACACACACATATATATATATATGTGTATATATGTATATATGTACATATGTACATATGTATGTATATATGCGTGTATATATTTATATATATATACACACACACATACACAATGAAATATTACTAAGCCATAAAAAAGAATGAGATCTTGCCATTTATAATAACATAGTTGGACCTAGTGTGTATCATGCTGAGTAAAATAAGTCAGGCAGAGAAAGACAAATGCCATGTGATGGTACTTATATATGAAATTTTAAAAAACAAAATGAGTACATAAATAAAAAGAAAGAGACTCATACAGAGACTCATACAGAGAATGAACTGATAGTTACAGGACAGGGAAATAGGTAAAATTGGTGAAGAAGATTCAGAGGCAAAAACTTTCAGGTATAAAAATAAGTAAGTCATGGTGATGAAAAGCACAACCATAAGGAATATAGTTAATAATACTGTAATAATTTAGTATGGAGACAGACAGTAACGTCACTCACCAGGGTAAACATTTTGCAATGTGTACAACTGTTAAATCAACATGCTGTACACCTGAAACTAATGTTACATGTCAACTCTACTTCAGATAAAAATTTTAAACTTAAAAATAAATAAAACGTAAAAAAAAAAAGAAAATTTCCTTTGGCATCAGTCTTCAATACCATTGTAAACAAAGCATTTGTCTCTCACATGGATGAACTGATGTATTGAACGGTTTTCGCATTATGACTCATTTAAATTTCTAAGTTCTGCTGTTTTAAATAACACTATGATAAAAAAATAACACGATGATAAATATTTTTAATGACTATTTGTACATATCTGGTTATTGCCTGTTACACTTTTTGAATGAAACTGAAACAACAAAATGAAAATATCAAGGCACTCACTATATGCTGCCAAATTATGTTTTAAATATTTTGCCAATTTGCACTCACATTAGCGGTGTTTGAGAATGCCAACACTGATTATTATCTTTTCATATCAGTGACAATTTGAAAAAAGGGAATGGTATTTGATTGATGTTTTAGTTTGCATTTCTTTCCTTACCAATGAGTATTTTTCCTTTTCTCAAGGATTCTTTGGCTAAAAATATTCTGATATTCACGAGCAAGAGTACATTTAAAGGAAAACGTTAAGGGAAATCTATCAGGGTTATAAAGAGTATTCCAGTTTGGCCAAGTTTAGAACGCAGCTGATATGATAGATTTGTTGTCGTTCTGAAGCAAAACCAGACAGAACATAAAATTTTAGGTCATATGTTTGGCATTTGGCAGGTTAAAAGAAATGTATACATTAATTCTCATAAAACATTAGAAGTCTCCTCAATTGGTTAAAGAGACATTTCAGACTTTTAAAATTTATGCGGCACCTACAACAGAATATTTTAATTAGTCAAGCCTAAGTGACACAGAAACATATGGAACTGGCAGTAATCCGGTTGCAGAATGATTGAGCAGTTGTGGGTGAAACAAGTTAAAGAGGGATAATCAACATTAATGTTAATTTTTTTTTAGCATTAATGGCTCCTTAGTTCAAAGCTTCACAGCTTCCAGGTGTCCATCCAGATGCCACACATTAAAATGGTCCTTAGGTGCACACTGAGTCACTCATGCAGGGCACAGAATAGCAACCAGCATGGAAAATTATTCTCAGAATGAAGGCACTGATGGGACTTGCTTCAGTTTCCACATCTTTGACACTCATAAGGATTAGCCCCTGTTCTAACTTCAGAATTTTAAAAAATTTCAAAACCCATTACATATGATAAAATCTTTTGTTTGAGGAAAAACACTTTTGTACTTGTATTCCACCATTTTTGCCAAACCCACAGACTGATCCTACAAATACTGCAACAATAATGTAGCATGTTATCACACACATGTGTGTACAGGCGCGCGCACACACACACACACACACACACACACACACACACACCATAAAGCAAATCATACCTCCTCATCACTGAAAACTATAAACATAAAGCACCTTACACCAAGCTGATTGGGTTTTAGTACTGCCCTAAAAAGACCATTATTGAAAGTAGGATTCAAATGCAGGTCAGAATGGAAGAATTTGAGCAGATTGGCCTGAACAGCCTCACTGTACAAACATTAGGGTCCTTCCATTATCATCAAACACAGTGACTATTCCAATGCATGTTCAACATTATGTGAAATACCTGTAAATGTAAGAAGGAATTTTCAAAATCAGCAGCTACAATAAGCAGAATTGATCCAATGCTTTGGGGCTTGAAGATGTCAACTAATAGAGTATAATATTGTCTACATTTTTTAGAAGTAGCCATTTCTGACCAACTTGTAAAGTGAGTGATGAGTAACAAATGGGAACTACAGGAGAAAAACTTTAAAAAAAATGCCATACGAGAGAAATTGAGACTAAAAATATAAGTGCATTAAGAAGCTTTTCAGACAAGAAAGAAATCTTGGCCAGGATGTGGAGTAAAGGGAACCCTGTGCACTGTTGCTGAGAATGTAAGTTGGCACAGCCACTAGAGAAAATAGTATGGAAGTTTCTCAAAAAATTAAAAATAGAACTACCATATGATCCAACAATTCCACTTTCGGGTATTTATTCAAAGGAAACAAAAATACTAACTTAAAACATCTGCACCTCCATGTTCATTGCAGCATTATTTACAATACCCAAGACAAGGAAACAACCTAAGTGTCTACCGACGAATAAATAAAGAAAATGTGGTATACATACACAATGGAATATTGTTCATCCACAAAAAGAATGAAATCTTGCCATTTTCAACAACACGGGTGAATTTTGAGAGCATTATGCTGAGTGAAATAAGTCAGACAGAAAGACAAACATTGTATGATCTCATTTATATGTAGAATCTAAAAAAAAAAAGCTCAGAGATATTGATTGGTGGGTTGTCAGAAGTGAAGGATTGTGGGGGATAATAGGTGGGAGAAATGGGTGAAAAGGTCCAAAGGTACAAATTTTCAGTTATAAAATAAACAAGTGTTGGAGATACAATATAGCATGGTGAAGAGTTAATAACACTACATTCATATACGAAAGCTGCAAACTTGAAAGTTCTCATCACAAGAAAAGAATTTTGTAATTATGCATGGCATAACAATGTTAACTAGACTTACTGAGATGATTGTTTTGCAATATATGCAAATATCAAATCATTATGTTGTACACCTGAAACTAACATAATATTGTGTATTAATTATACCTCAATCATAATAAAAATAGAAGAATTCATGGAAGAGAAGAAAAAGGGTTAAATGCTTGTGCAGGGAAAACTGGAACCTGACACTGTCTCCCAGGTATAGAGCTTGAGGAGAAAGAAGGGTAAGAGAAAATTGCAGTGTTCCAGATGTACCACATCAACCTAGCACTCCAGTATCAGGACTGGAATATTTAGGAGCACAGTGTCCATGTTACAGGAAAGTTCTTCTTATATTATTGAACCATATATCTATTATTCTTTTTTTTTAATGTTTATTTATTTCTGAGACAGAGAGAGACAGAGCATGAGTGGGGGTGGGGCAGAGAGAGGTAGACACAGAATCCAAAGCAGGCTCCAGGCTCTGAGCTGTCAGCACAGAGCCCGATGCGGGGCTCAAACTCACAAATCGTGAGATCATGACCTGAGCCGAAGTCAGTCGCTCAACTGACTGAGCCACCCAGGCGCCCCTCTATTATTCTAAATCATAAAAAGAATCAAAATAACTTTGAAGCCAATAATTAGTTTACTTTTTTTGAGTGAATTTATTTTCTTTTTAGATTACTCCCTATTATTGTATAAAGAATTTCTTAAATTAGTTATCTATGCCATAATATTTTTACCTAAAGGTTATATAGGACAAAATAAGTACATTCAAATATGAGGTGCATGCATTTTTATGTCAAAGGCAGCAGCCATTCACACCCAGGTTAAGTCTCTTGGGTTAAATTAGCCAAACTTGCAGCGACTAGAACTTTAGACAGAGTTGTAGTAGAAAATAGCTAGCATCCAATAAGTTCTTTTGTTAATTCACCTTACTTAAAAGGATGGCCAAAGGCTCATCTGTTATTGCATTTGTCCTCATAGTAATATATATCTCTGCTGCCCCTATTAAACCTCGAGGGACACTGATAGTAGAGAGTTAAATGGCCCTCCTCGGATTACACTGTTATTGGAGTGACTAGTCACCAGTGATGGTGAACTAGAAGCTGGCGCCCTGCCTCTTAAACTGATGGTTTTTGGACATGCCTATGCTTTGTGGATTGATTATCAGTATGCTTCATTTACTGCTGCAAATGCATTGTTTTTGTTAAAATTACATTTCATCGTAGGGAAAAAATACATTTAAAGGAAATTTTTACAAGATCTTTCTGCTTATGATTTACTTGTTCTCGTGAGAAAAAAAATGTGTTTTTTTTTTTTAATTTAATGTGCATTTATTTTTGACAGAGAGTGAGACAGAGTGTGAGTGGGGGATGGGCAGAGAGAGAGTGAGACACAGAATCCAAAACAGGGTCCAGGCTCTAAGCTGTCAGCACAGACCCTGATGAGGGGCTCTAACTCATAGACCATGAGATCGTGACCTGAGCTGAAGTCGGACGCTTAACCTACTGAGCCATCCAGGGGCCCTGGAAAATGTGCTTCTTAAAACCAAAATGTTAAAAACATTAAAGTTGAGACTGGCATTGGTCACAATGTATATAATCCTAAATAATTTTTCATCTCTTACATTTGACCATCAGAGCAAAATGTACTTTAAATTCAAACTCCATTTCTTTTTTTTTGACGGCATATATAGATACAATTAATATAGGGTAACTGTGTACAACATTTTTAGTTTGATTCGATTTAACATTTGTATACACCTGTGAATGCATCACCATAATCACGGAAATGAATGTATCCACCACCTCCAAAAGTTTCCTGAACTTTTTTTTTAATGCCCCCATTCCTGATCCTATCCCCACTTCCAGCCAGCCACTGACCTACTTTATGCTACTACAGATTAGTTTGTATTTTATAGAATTTTATACAAATGAAATAATATAGCATGTACTCTTTTGCCTGGCTTTATTTTGCATAATTATGTTGAGACTTATCCATATACTTATATGTAGCATAATTTATATATATTTTTTAGTATTGAGTGTATTCCATTGTACAGAAATACCACAATTTATTCAAGCATTCATTTGTTGATAAACATTTGAGTTGTTTCCAGATTTTTGGCTATTACCAGTACAGTTTCTGTAAACATTCTTGTGTATGTCTTTGAACGGATGGATATATGCCTTCATTTATCCTGAGTAAATATCTAGGAATGACATGACTGGATCACGTTTAGCTTTTAGAAAAAGCGCCAACTTATATTTCAGAGTGTCTGTACCATTTTACATTCCCACCAGCAGTGTTATGAGAGTTATTAATCCTCCACATCCTTTCCAATATTTGATATATCTTTTTAATTTTAGCCATTCTAGTAATTTTTGAGCAGTATCTTATTGTGATTTTAATTTGCATTTCTCTATTGACTAATTATATTAAACATCTTTTTATGTGACTGTTCACTATCTATATACATTTTTTTAAAGTGTGTGTTCACATCTTTAGCCCATTTTTTATTGGGTTGCTGTTATCTTATTGAGTTTGGGAACTCCTTACATAGTCTGGACACAGGCCTTTGTCAGATGCATAAATTGCAAATATTTTCTCTGAGTCTATGGATTGCCTTTTCATTCTCCTAGCAGTGCCTTTCAAAGAACAGACATTTTCAGTTTGGGTGAAGTTCAATTTATCAATTTTGGATGCTATATATTATATATGATACCTAAGAAATCTTAGATTAAACAAAGGTCATAAAGATTTTTCTCCTAGAACCTTTTAGTTTTAGGATCTACATTAAGGTGTATAATCCAATTCTGGTCAATTTTTATCCATAGTGTGAGATATAAAGTGTGTTTCTTTGTTTTGCCTATAGATAGGCAAGCATTGCAGCATCACTTGTTGGAAACAACATCACATCCACAGAATTGCTTTTTTATATTTGTCAATAATTAGTTGTCCATAGACATAAAAGTATATTTCTGGAATCTCTTCTTTGTTCTATTGATCTATTTGCCTGTCTTCATGCCAATCTCACACTGTCTTGATTAATGTAGCTTTATAATGAGTCTTGAAATCGAAGAGTGTTATTCCTTGAGCTTCAAGATCTGTTTTCAAAGTTGTTTGGCATGCCACATGCTTTGCATTCTGATACGATTTTAAAATCAACTTCTCAATTTTTACCCCCAAAATAATGACTTCTGGGACTTTTATTGAGATTGACTTAAATCTAAAGATCAATTTAACCTATGAACAGGGTATGTGTCTCTTTTTATACAGGTCTTTATTGATTTTTCTCAGCAATAGCTTCTAGTTTTCAATGCACATGTATTCTACATCTTTTGTTGGATTTATCAATAAATACTTCTTATTTTTGATGCTATGATAAATGGCACTATTTTATAATTTAAATTCTAATTTTTAATTGCTAGAGTAAAATTTAACTTAGAGTAAAAGTTACTCTAAGTTATATATATATATATATATATATATATATATATATATAGTTGATTTTTGTATATTGATCTCATATCCTGCAACCTTGCTAAACTCAATTATCAGTTCTAGCCTCCTTGTATATCCCATTTTTTTATATACACAATCAAGTCATCTGTAGATAAAACAGTTTTTATTTATTTCTTTCCAATCTAGGTATTTTTTTATTCTTTTACTTGAATAACTATACAATGTTGAATAGAAGTGGTGAGATCAGAAATACCTGTCTTTCTTAATTTTAGGGCGAAAACACTCAGTCTTTTACCATTAAGTATGATTTTAGCTGTAGGTTTTTCATTGCTGCCTTTTATTACATATAGGAGGTTTCCTTCTATTCCTGGTTGACTAAGTGTTTTTGTCAAGAATGGATGATTTTATATATATCTATATATACATATATACACGTGTGTGCATGTATATATGTATATATAGATATATAGATATATTATTTTGAGAGACAAAGAGAGAGAGAGAGAGAAAGAGAGAGAGAGAGAGAGAGAGAGAAAGCAGGAGCGGGGAGGAGGGTGATAGAGAGAGAGGGAAAGAGAGAACCCCAAGCAGGCTCCATACTGTCTGACATAGGACTCAATCCCACGAGATGTGAGATCATGACCTGAGCTGAAATCAAGACTTGGGCACTTAACTAATTGTACCACCCAGGTGCCCCAGGAATAGATGTTGTATGTTGTCAAATATTATTCTGTATCTACTGAGGTGATAATATGCTTTTATTTTTTATCGATCTGTTAAGTTATATTGATTGGTTATTTTAAATATTAAAATGGCCTTACATTCCAGGGATAAATTTTATTTGGTCATCAGTTAATACTTTTCACATATTATTAGATGTTATTTCCTAAAATTTTGTTTAGAATATTTGCATATGTGTGTTGAGGTACGCTGGCCCATAATTACCTTTTTTTGTAATGCCTTATTATGATTTGGGTATCAGAACTTCAAGAACACCACTGGAGCTGAGCTCACATACTTAGTGGTGGCCTCATAATTAGATCTAGGCCCTGAACTCCAGATTGTTATAACTAACTGTGTCCTCAGCATCTCCAGTTGATATTGAAAAGGATTCTCAATCATAACAGTGTAAGCCATTATAAAAATGTTAACTTTTACTCTAAGAAAGATGAGAGGAAAAGCACATGATCTGTCATAGGTTTTAAAATATTCATTCTACAGCTCTTGGGAGGATATACTATACAGGAGGTGATATATATGAACAGATAAGTAGAGAGATTGTTATAATAATCTAGGTGAGAGATTATGGTGCTTGGACTCATGGTAACAATGGATGAGTGAGACATAGATTCTGGTTACATGTTCAAAGGAGAACTGACAATATTGTTTTGTGGAGAGGATGTAGGGTGTAAGAAAAATAGAGACAAAGGTGGCACTCATTATTTGTAACCTGAGTGGTTTAAATAGAGTAGCTACCATTAAGTGTCTGGGAAAGTATGCAGAAAGAGCAGATTGTGACATTATGATTGAGATCCCTTTTTAATATCAATTGGAGATGCTGAGTACACAGTTATAAAAACCTGCAGTTTGGGCGCCTGGGTGGCTCAGTCAGTTAAGCATCCAACTCTTGATGTTGGCTCAGGTCGTGAACTCATGGTTCAAGATGTGTCGGTGCAGAGCCTGCTTGGTATTCTCTCTCTTTCCCTCTCTCTCTGCCTCTACCTTGCTCACTCTCAGTCTCTCTCTCTCAAAAATAAATAAATAAAATTAAAAATATAAAAGAATCTGGAGTTCAGGTCCTAGATCTAATCCAAGCCATATATTTGAGTTTAACCTGAACATGGTATTTAAAACAATAACACAGTATGAGATCACTCCGGGTGTGAGTATAGATAGAGCAAAGAGGAGTTCTGCAAATCTGTCCCTGATGTTTACAAGAGTCCAACCACACTGTGAGAGTTTTGCATATGTTATATTGTAACCATAACAGTATTTTAATATATTTTAATATAGCTTGAGATTGCATTAACACCACATAAAAGCTGACTCAGAAGATACCAAAGAAACAAATTGACAGTAACATTTTAGATATCTATTTTTTCATCAGGAATTATTCTTATTTGCAGCTTCACTGTGTGTGTGTCATGAACTACATTTAGGTTTTGGACACTCGGCAGTGTTGTTGGCTGAATACACAGAGTGGGAAGTTTTGTTAACTTGTGAGTCACCAAGATATTCCTGATTAAATGTGATCGTTTAAAGAGGAGCTCTTTCCTTTCTGCTAGTCATGATGGTGATTGTGCCATCCACATTCTTATTACCAGTAACATGACAGGTCACTGAACAAGATAAATCAATCTGTCAGATAAAATGAAAATGGAAGTAACATTCAATTCAAATAAATATTCTCTAAATTATATACAAGTACAATAACAATACCTACTGTGGTGAGCAAGTCTCTTTACATTGTAATGATATCTAGATAACAGATTGTTCAAGTTTCAGGCAGTCTTCTTGTTGCTCAGTCAATTGCTCAGACAAGTAAAGTCCACCACTGTCGTTTTGTCTTAAACATGCCCAACTGAGGAAAGTCTTCCTTTTTTTTTTTTTTTTTTTTTTTGCATTCACTTGACCTGAATTCTACCATTCACCAAAACGTTGCATAATTTCAAAAGAGCGACACTTACACTATTGTCTGAATAAATGGGGACGCTGGGAGAGTTATTTAGAAATAGGCAAGTTAGTATATTTTTTTAGTGTTTACTTTTGTTTTTGAGAGAGATAGAGACAGCCCCAGCGCGGGAGGGGCAGAGAGAGAGAATGACAGAGAATCTGAAGTAGGCTTGCTGCTCTCAGCATGAAGCATGTGGGGCTCGAACTCATGAACCTGACCCGAGCTAAAGTCAGACACTCAACTAACTGAGCCACCCACGTGCCCTGACAAGTTAATAGTTTATAGTACATGGTACTAATTTTCAAAATATAAAGTGACAATATTTATTAGTCAAAGATAACTATAGAAAAAAATACTGACAGCCACAAAGCTCTACTTCACAATAGTTGCATTATCTTTCTAGGTCAGTGGCTTTCAAAGTGTTACCTCTTCACTTGACAAGACTGGCGACTTCTCAGAAGTAGTCTCAATCCTACCTCACAACTACTGAATCAGTAACTCTGGGCCAGGGCCCAGTAATCTGTTTTCATAAGCCTTTAAGTGATTTAGATTTACATTAAAGTTTGAGAACCATTGATCTAGATCAAGCACGTAAGAAGAAGATTGAGAAGGAGAAAAAGAATGTCACCCAGTATTAATGAAGACCGAGGGGTACTAGATAGTGCATTACACACTTCACACATATTTCTGATTTTACAATCACTTCCTGGGGTAGTGATCATTAGTCCGATTTTACAACGAGGAAATTAAGTCTCACAGAGGTTAAAATAAAAAGTTTTTAAGTGTTACACTATTCAAAACATGGTGATTGTTTTCTAAAAAACTTTTTTCTAAAAAAGAAAATGGCGATTTTTTTTCTAAAGTTCTTTAACTCTCAGGGGGAGAAATGGATAGATGAGCTTTAAATCTCCAAAAGATGATAAAACACAGCATTTTCTGATGCTAATAAGTTCTCAGAAGAATTTTTCTGGGCTGTTAAATTTTTGTAATCCAATGTCAACTCAATGATATACCATTGTGAAGGATTGTACAGAAATTAAGAATCAAACTTATACATTTGAAATTTTTTTTTTGCTTAACATTATCATCTTCATTCTTAGTGAAAGGTAAAAAAAAAAAAAGGAAGTGAGACTACACAACAAATCTGTTAGATAAAAGAAAAAATTCAAAGACTTTTTAAGCATTTTTTTAATCAGATATGGTAGGTGCAGATTAACTCTTCCTTTAAAACAGTGTATAAAGAGAACACATAAGACTACACACTATGAAGAACACTCACTTGAAATAGAAACAAAATGGGGGTACAGAATATTCATTGCATCTAAAAATGCCACAAACATTAAAAAATCATTTTGCTCCAATCTATCATGTCACTTTTTTTTGACCCTCAGTAAAAATTAGGATGTAATCCCTTTCAAAAACATAATCCTTTAATAATTTTCTGCCCATGTTTCCTGATATTCCACAGCCAATTCACCCATGGGTGAAGCAGATTTCCAAGTGTGCTAATAATGAAACTACAATGCCAGGAAGGTCTTTGAAAACAAGAATTTATTTGAGTCATGTCTTATACCAGTACATATTTTTCTTTTCTGAATGATTTTCAAATAATAATAATAATAATAATAACAACAGAAAACATCATGAGGGGCTTCCTTGCTCACCAACTGCTACTAAGCAAATCACAGGAAGACCTTACACATAATACAGTTCATGACTTGAAGTAGAATGCAGAAATAAAAATCAGACGGAATGATGCAAAGGGTGTACATCTAAGGAAAAGGAACATTTTGGCAGAAAAGCCATAATCGATTGTGCCAGAAATATTTGGAAACATTCTCTGCAGTTTTCTGACTTACATATGTTGGCTTGGAGAAATAACTTGAATCAAATATTATCAAAAACACAAAAATGAACTGAGGAAACCAACACTTCATTACAGGTTAAACATATGTTTTCCCTCTTATGTCTTTGTTTTTGTGCTCTCAACCTGGAAGAAATCCTCAAGACCATGAAATAAATCTATGGAAGTGGAATAGGTGAATAAATCCCTGTAAGTGTCTCTTCATCAGTTTCTGTCTTCTGAAAAGTAACTGAAGGGGGCAGGGAGGGATGAAGAGAGCACAGGGAACTATAACTACTCAGTGCATTACTAAAAGGATGGTATGTCATTATACATTTGTCTAAACCCAAGTACAACTCCAAGAGTGAACCCCATGTAAACTATGGAATTTACATAATAATAATGATGCGCCAATAAAGATACATCAATTGTTGCAAATATACCACCATGGTGTAGGATGGCCATAGCAGCAGGGGTTGTGTTGTGTGGAGAGAGGGGGTATATGAGAATCCTCTGTACTTTCTAATCAATTTTTCTGTGACCCTCAAACTGCTCTAAAAAGTAAAGTTCACTAATTTAAAAGAAAAAATAAGAGTAAAAGGTACGTATTTGAAAACAAAAATATGGAGATAAAATATTCTTATTAAATATTTGTTTTGAAAATATCATTTCCTAAACTGCACTTTCTAATTTTATTTAAAAATGTATACGCATGTAAATTCAGTAATCCTAAATAACTTGTTTAAAAGAAAAAAAATATTTGGGGGGGGGGCACCTGGGTGGCTCAGTCGGTTAAGCATCCGACTTCAGCTCAGGTAATGATCTCACAGTCCGTGAGTTCGAGCCCCACGTCAGGCTCTGTACTGACAGCTCAGAGCCTGGAGCCTGCTTTGGATTCTCTGTCCCCCTCTCTCTCTCTGTCCCTCCCCTGCTCATGCTCTCTCTCTCTCTGTCTCAAAAATAAATAACATTAAAACAATTTTTTAAAGAAAGAAATATTTGATATATAGTCTACACCAAATACTAAGTAAGGAAACACACAAGGTATTAAAGATGCATTGGTGAATTAGGTGTGGCCATAGCTACTATGAAGCAAATATATTTGTAAGTACATCAACCAGAGAAATAATAAGTGGATAAACAGTGACTGCACTAGCTTTTGGGTTGCTTCTCTAGTTTTGTTTTAAACATATTTGAGGCAAGTTTCTTGGACATATTAGCCACGTAAAGATAAGAGAATTCTCTTTCACAGATTTATCTTTCCCTATGTTGTCCCTTCAATTTTAGTGTTTGACAGGTTTTCATCTTAGACCCTCTTCTCTGAATGAGCTCATTATACTGTATTAGCTCTAATTATCTTTTACATGTGATGGCTTTCAGAACCACCCCTCCAGACCAGATCTACCTTACATTGAGGAGAACCTGTGGGTGCCTCCAACAGCTGAATACCCTTAGAATTGCTTTTTACTACCAGGATCTGTGACTCCATCCAAGGGCATACTTGCAGGGGTGTGCTAGAGTCCTGCAGGCAGGATAGGCCACAAGTGTGGTGAGCTAGCTCTCAGGAAGCAGCCTCTAGCAGAGACAGACCAGAATTAATGAATGAGTAATCCAGCAGCCTCACCTTTCAGGTGGAACTACTCTGGGGTATATTCTACACAGTCCGTCACAGGACACCAGTGGGACAAAATCTCAGTTGTGCCACACAGGTAACTTGCTAATAGTGCAGTCTGTATTAACTTACTTCCCTTTCATTTCTTTTTATTTTTGTAAATTTTTTAACATTTATTCATTTTTGAGAGACAGAGCATGAGTGGGGAAGGGGCAGAGAGAGGAGAGAGACAGAGAGAGAGACAGAAGCTGAAGCAGGCTCCAGGCTCTGAGCTGTCAGCACAGAGCCTGACGCGGGGCTCGAACTCACGGACTGTGAGATCATGACTTGAGCTGATATCAGACACTTAACTGACTGAGCCACCCAGGCACCCCCCCACCTTTCATTTCTTACTTCTCCACCTCTCTACCAGTGCTTCCTGAGATTAATTCCCAAATAAACTATTTGAGCTCAAATCCACATCTCAATTTAATATCTATCTATTGGACCTCTATATCTGGATGTTCCATAGGCGACTAAAATTCAAAATGTAACAAAAACCAAACTCACCTTCTCTAGATATCTAGCTTTAATATTCCTGATATCAAAAAGAAGTGCTGGCATTCACACTGGGAAACAAAATCTCAAATATCATTTTAGATTTTACTCTTTCCCTTATCCTCCATATCCTGTCACTAAAATCTCTCAATTCTCTGTTTAACATCTTCCAAATCTTCTCATTTTCTGCATTACCATGACCTATGCCTTATTTTAGGTTCTAATTCTTATTGCATGACTGGCAGAAATTGATATTCTGTAAAGACTTACCTCCTTCAATCTTATACAGCCCTAATATACACACCCTAGCATGGCACTGATCATAAAAAGAAAAAAACAGACATACAGATGGTGGAAGCAAGGAAGGAAGGAAGGAACAAAGGAACGAAGGAAAGAAGGGAGGGAGGGAGGGAGATGGACTGATTATTACCAATCTGCTTAAAACCAAACAATGATTGTACATTGCTTTCAAGATAAAATTCAAGTTCTATTAGCATGGCATACAAGCTGTCTGCAATCTTTCTTCAACAAATATTTCAAGTTTCATCTATTCATTTGACACCTCAGTCATATCGGATGCTATGCAATTCACAGAATATGTCAATGCTGTCCTTTACAATAACGGTTTCAAATAGTTTGTCCTAAATACATAAAATATCCTCCCACACTCTTTCTTTGAATTAACTCATTAACTAAGAGTCAGTTCTAGAGTGGCCTACTCTAGGACATCTTTTCTGATCCACTTAAAATCCGAAGTCTGGCTTAGGTATACTTTTTTTTATTTTTTTATTTTTTTATTTGAGTATAGTTGACACAATTCCACTACTTAGATGCACTTCCTATCTTTCCCCATATTGTGCCATGTGGAGACACAGCAAAATGCTGGGGAATTTATGAAGAACAAAATATAGTTCCTGATTCCACAGAACTCACAGTCTAACATACAGTCTAGAATACTAGTTTAAGAAATTTATTTGAAATGAGTACAGATAAAAAGAAAAGTATAAGATGCCATGATTTCCCACAACAGAAATCCAGAGATTACAAAGCCGGCCAAAGAAGAAAAACTGATTTTGAAATGATAACTTCATATTTAAGCACCCTCAGTAATTACTTATGTAAAATATAACTCATTATTTTCTAACATCTCTCTAGAAATAAAGAAAGAGAGGGACATTTAGGAAATTAAATAATGTCAACTGAACAATTTTATTGTAAGTTCTAAATTATTGAATATTGAGGAATGCTGGCAATATAGATAGGAACAACTATATGAATTACTTTAGGGAGAGGAATTTACTTCCTGTTTTACATTTATTTAATATTTTAAAAGAGAGAAAATAATAGACCATTAAGCATACATATTACTGGGTTAAATTAATTTAGAGAATGTAAAAAAAATACAAAGACAATCTTTCAAACTTTAGTAGAAGGAATGATTAGTAAAGGAAAATTTGTATATGTGAGGTACTCTGGAGAAATCAATTGACAGAAGTAAAATCATAATTTCTCATGTTTCCAAATATCAAATAGGAGTTGACCTTGGTGCCCTTAATCATGTCTGTCCCTATCTTTCCATTCGAGTTAATGAAAATCTGTGTAAATTTGCCAACATGAGCTGCAGCCCGAAGCCCTGGCGTAATGAGTTGATGTGTTAATTTGCCAACTAGATGTGAATGGAGCCTTACTACCATGGATTATCATGCCAAACCCTAGCAGTAAAAGCCCTAAAGGAGATAAAGAATATAGGCCAGTTCCAGTCTCAAACTGCTCACAGAAATGTTAACACTCAAACAATTTTGTATGAGGAGAGCAAGCCACTGTTCTCTGCAGAAAAGCGAGTATCCAACAGCATAAACAAATATTCTTGAAGGTTTAGAAGTCTGCAACACCATTACTATCACAGAAACAAAAGAAAAAATGCTAATAATAAAACTATCCCACAATAATTTAACTCAAATATTCAATGTGGTACCAACTGATGTATTATTAAAATTCCATTTAGCTAAATGTTAAAACTACAAAGGGAGAATATGTGAACTGCTCCATTTGATTCATGTATTTTCTTAATGTTTGTATCTTCCTATAATGAAATTACGATTTTATGTAGATCAGAAAAAACAAATATAGTCATTAATATTAAAAACCATACTTTAGTTAGATAAATGGAAGTCATCAATAACCTCACTGTAAATAAAAAATTGAATTAACAATCACAAACACAATTTGGAAATACCTTTAGGAGTCAACTTTGTGGGAAAACAGATGAGAAATTCATTAATCTGTTCTTTTTTCTTCTTTCTCTTTCACTGACGTGTCTTTGGTACTTCACTTTAATTTTTTTTTGTTATGATATAGGCATGAATATGGCACACACAGCCATGGCAATATGGCACTGAACAGACCATGGTGCCTCAGACATAGTAGGAACTTAATAAATATTTATGGAAAGAATATTTAGATGAATGAACACAAAGCTCCAGAACTGCCCATAAGAAGGTAATGCAATGATACAATTCTATAATAAATACAGATATGTGATCCCATGAATAGGTTGTTTGGTGTGACTGCCAAGAAAAGAATTAATACTTTATTTCCAGCCATGTAATTAATATACATATTTCGGAAGCACAAAGTAAAATTTGCAAGACTGGCATGACAAAACTCAACAGAACAGCATTCTTCCCTCTTCACTCCAAACCGCCAACCCAATATGAAAAAACAAAGCAGTTATGAAAAGAAAAAACTGAATATTTTTCTAGTCAAAGTTTAACCAATGATTTGAGAATCTACTGATATAGACACACAAAATATCCGTAATAATCAGCTTCACCAAACTTGTTGACTTTTTTTTTTTTTTTGCGTTGGATTAAATTGTTTCTGATTGAGAATACTTCCTGGGACCCAATATAATTCCCTAATTCCCAATGGATTCTAATCTCTTTATTTAAGATCAAACAATTTTTAAAAATGTTTTTAGTGTTTTATTTACTTTTAAGACAGAGAGAAACAGAGCAATGAGTGGGGGATGGGACAGAGAGAGAGGGAGACACAGAATCTGAAGCAGGCTCCAGGCTCTGAGCTGTGAGTGAGCACAGAGGCCAACGTGGGGCTTTTAATCAGGAACTGTGAGATTATGACCTGAGCCAAAGTTGGAGGCTTAACCAACTGAGCCACACAGGCGCCCTGATAAACAAACAATTTGGTTTGCAAATGCTGACTTAATTTACAAAGGAATAGGGTATCTAGAAAAGGTGTAACACTTAAATAACCTGGAACCATGTTAGGTAAATGAAATTCTAAACTGCAATTTGCCAAGTGAAGGATTCCAAACCAACCCATGATTTTGGTTCATTCCCTACACCTAACTTTCTTATGGTTCCATTTCTTTTAAAGTCTGCATCTCCAAATTGTTTACCTAGTGCTAACCTAGGTGCAAGCCTTAATCTTGTCATATACAGACACGACCCCTTAACATCAAAATTTTCAGGAATTTCATGTTTTATTAATGATTTAAGGGCATATGGCAAAAGGTGACATAGGACATCGCACAGGTCTTCCCTATCACATTACCTTTATTCCCCTTTCTCTTTCCTTCCATTTTTCTACTATCACCAAGTGTAGCAAATAATTCTCTACCTGATCTCATACATAAATTGTATTGATTTTCTTTTATTTTTTCCCAAGCCACAAGCAGTCAAAGGCAGAACTATCCCCTTTCTCTTACCAAAAAAAAAAATATGAGTAAAATAGGAGTAAACCAGTGTTCCAGTTATTTGCTGTTCCCCAACCCCAAATTCTTTTTCAAAAGTTTCTTCTTTTCCTTTCTCTGTTTTTCTTTGCCTTCTCATGCTCCCATTATGTGTATGTTACACCTTTCAGAGTTGTCTTATAGTTCTTAGATATTCCACTTTACTTTTTTTTTCAATCTTTTTTCTCTTTACTGTTCAGTTTTGGTAGTTTCTATTGACATATCCTCAAGTTCAGAGATCCTTTCCTCAGTCATCTCCAGTGTACTAATTAGTCCATCAAAGGCATCCTTCATTTCTGTTACAGTATTTTTTTAGTCTTTCTTTTTAGTTCTTTCTTAGAATGTCCATCTCTCTCTTTACATTACCCATCTGTTTTTGCATGCTGCCTACTTTTTCCATTAGAGCTGTTAGCATATAAATCATAGTTGTTTTAAATCTCTGGTCTAGTCATTCTAACATTCCTTTCATATTGGAGTCTGGTTCAGATGCTTTCTCTGCCTCTTCAAAGTATGGTTTTTGCCTTTTAATATGCCTTGTAATTTATTTTTGAAAACTGGACATGATGTACTGAGTGAAAGGCATTGTGGTAAACAGGACTTTAGCAATGTGGGGGTGAGCTGTGGGGTGGGGAAGCATTCTAGTCTTTGATTAGGACTTTTAATGAGTCTGTATCTTTGGACTGGACTTCATAATTTCTTCTCAGTTTTTACCCACTCCTTAACATGGAATAGGATGGCCAGAGGAGGTTAGAGTTGAATATTCCCCTTCCCTTAGATGAGTTAGGCTCTGATTAAATCCCAATAGGTTAGGCTCTGGTAAAATTGTTGAATGCAGGCTTTAAGAAAAGATGCCTCTGACATATTTTAGATGTTTATTCTTCCCTACCCTCTGCTGGAAGCCCAAGAAGATTTTTCACCAATCTTCATGGTTATAACCTGACAGACATCCTGGAAGTAAAACTCACAAAAGTGTAGGTGTTCCCTCCTAAGACTTCCCTTCCTGGAAGTTTTAATTCTCCCATTTGTCCACTCTGAGCTTCCAGCAATTTGTCAGTTACAATTTAGGCTTTCTCATCCCAGCAGAGGCTCCCACAGAGGTTTCTCCTCATGGGACTCTGTTCTTGTAACATTATTCTCCATATCTGTCAGTCTGTCTTTCCAGATTTTGGAGCAATAATTTGCCCTGTAACCTCAATTTTCTGATGGATCTAAGAAGAGTTGTTAACTTTCATTTTGTTCTGGTTTTTACTTATTGTTAGGATGAGGTGATACTTCCACAGACTTTACATGCTGACCAGAAACTGGAAAACATCCACATTCTTTTCTATTTTTTTCTCTTTTGAGCTGAATTCTTCACAGACCATATCACCATGGTACTTTGTCTCTGCTTAGGTTTGGTCAATGAGAGGACACAGGTGGGAGATCAGAGGATGAAATGAGAATCAGAAGGGGCTATTTCTTTCCTGGCTCCCCCTTCTTTTCACTGCAATGTCCCTAGCAATAATTCAGTATTCCAGGACTGCTGTTTCCACTAACTGTCTTCATCCACAATAACTGCTCTCTGGGTGCCAATAACACCCTTTCCTCTTCTTGTCCATGAGCTCTAGGGGTAGCATAGTTTTCCATCATTGTAGGTCTTTGTGTGTCTCGTTACTAATATGTGTTTCCTGCAAATAATTTGCTCATTAAAGCTATCTTCATTTGAATCATTTAGGATAGATTTTACTTCTCATTGCAGCTGAGTAAATGGATTTATGACACAAACAATAACCCAACCAAACATAGGCTATTTCTTGACTCTTTGCCATCCCTTTATCCAACAGAGGGATCAACATGATATTAGTAACAATCTCAAATATTTTAGAAAATAAGTTAGGGAAAGGCCTGTGCATTTAGTGAAATTGAGTTAAAATCTCATAAACTGCTTCCATCCAACTTTCTGAAATCAAATTTAAATAAAGTAAATTCTATTTTTCTTTCACACAAATCTGTAGCTCCCCATGGCAATTCCATATGCTCACTTGAGGTTACTATTTACTATTATTTTTAGTAAGGAGATGACTAAAGCTGACTTGGTGGAATGGAAAAAAATATGGCACCAAAACAGCTCTTGTCAAAGTCACTTTCATGCAGCCAAATATTCTTCATCTCTTTTGTTCAGTCTGAAGCTTTCTCATCAGAGATGGGCACCACTTCCATCTTGGAATAGTCTCTTCTCTTGGCTTTTATGACACCACTCTCTCCAAGGGTTCTTCTCCTCCATTGCCTACTGTAGTTCAGCCTCATTTGCCATCTCCTGCTCCTTTTCACAGTCTTAAATGATGGAAAGTCCCTGATCCTAGATTTTCTTATCTTCTCCTGTTACAGACTTCCTCAAGCAAATGCATTCATTCACATGACTTTGAGACAAACCTTCCTTGACTTTCTATTGAAGGGTTTCATATATCCCAAACTAGCATCCCCCAAATAGATTTTTTTAATTCTTCTCTTCTTAAAAGCTGCCCCCCAATATTTTCTCAATTTAGAAATTCACATCAAACTTCAAGTTGACAAGTATGAAGTTTAAATCATGCTTTGTTCCACTTTTTGACGTCACCTCCTTTGCATCACACCCAGCACATCGATGATCTCTGTTTATGATTCTGATTCTCAATTTCATTCTCTTCTCTTTATTTCTAGTCCAGATTACAAAAATCTCTGGCCAAGCTTCAGCAGATCACTCTGAATTAAATCCATAGTTCCATTCTTATTCCCCTCAAACTTGTTTTCCAAAGAACAAAGAGAATGTTCTTAAAACTAATATTGAATAATATTACTTCCCTTCAAACCTTTTTCTTTGCATCTAGAAAAAAAAACCCACAGCATCCTCTATGGCCTGTAGGACCCATCTCTTCTAACTACTAACTTGTCCTCAGTCTTCAAACCCCTAGAATGTCACATTTGTATTATAGCTACGTGCTTCTTCTTCCTATTGCTAAAACACACCAAGCTCTTTCCAGGCTTGGAGTCTTTGAACAGGATGTTCCTTCTGCTGAAAACACTTTCCTCTTCTCTTTGCATATCTAGTTCCATTTCACCAGTCAATATTTGAATAATCACCATCAAAAATCTATCTTCCTGACTCTTGTTAAAGTGAAGGTCAGGTTTTAAGAAAGGAAGAATTAAAAAATGCTCCCCATTATCATCCACCTCAATACCATGTTTTTTTTCTAAATAGTGCTTGATTACAATTTGAAATTCATTAAAATATTTTTTATTTTCTTATTTTATGGTATGTTTCTCTCACTAGAATGTGACAAGAACCAGAGATCATGTCTATTTTGTTCATTTTTGAGCCACAGCAGAATAGTGAGCTTTAAGTGGTCATCATTAAATATTTTTAAATCAATTTTCAATATTTAGAAACCTATTCTCTCCCTTTGTTTGAATGCTTTTATGCACTAATCTGCCATCTTAGATTTTCCTTGCTGAATAATTATTTTCTCTTCTCCCTCAGAAAAACCTACACAGCACTGGCACCAATGTAACAATTTTCTACCCTTCTACTCACTTGGTATGAATGATAAATTACATATTTGGTAAAAAAAAAAAAAAGTTCAAGGCAATTGGCTTTGAGAAGTTTAAAATAGCTACTTTGAACCAGTTTTTTCTTCCCCCAATAAACTTAGTTCATTGAAATTATAAAATATGCACAAACTATTCTCAAATATAAAGTTTGGTTCTAATAGCTGATCAATAATTTTTTTATGTTGTGCTTTTCAAATAATCCACTTAAAATACCTTAAGACTTTGTAATAATCAGGACCATATTCTTTAGTGCATTCTTTTTATAGAAAGAAATAATGAAATTAGTTTTCTTTCTTAAATAAAATAAAATCTATGTCATTGAGATTTTACTAAAAAGCTGGAAACCTGATGGAATCCTAACATAATAATGTATGTGTTTTAGCTAGATGATTAGCAAGAAAAAAAGGGAGAAGGGGAAAGTAAGGTCATAAAGTATCTTATAATCAAATATCAATGACTTTTTTGCTAGGAATTAGTTACCCATTAAAAGACCATGTATGCTACATCAGAGGTGTAAAAGGGAGGTTTATCAAAACAGAATCAATAGAAGCAGACATCCTTGATCATTTTTAGGAATTTTTTTTTTTTTAATTTTAAATAAAAAAGAAGAGGAACCTGTATTTCCAAGGAAATGATGGATTCCTACTTTTTGCAACAGATACTTCCTCTAGGCAAGTTCCAATGTCATTTGTAACATCTCCAACAATTTTAATCATCTGAAGAATCCAAAACCCCATACGGTCCGTAAGAGAAGCTTCATCATCTTTTCCTATTTCAGTTTCTATCTGTAACTCAGATAGTCAACAATTAAAAAATTCATCAGCTTCAGATAGCCTTGCTCTAAAAGACCATAGATGGAAACAGAGAGGGAGGGAGGCAAAACACAAGAGACTCTTAAATACAGAGAACAAACTGAGGATGGATGGAGGGGTGAGGGACAGGGGAAATGGGTGATGGGCACTGAGGAGGGCACTTGTTGCGATGAGCACTGGGTGTTGTATGTAAGCTAATTTGACAATAAATTATATTTAAAAAAAAAAGACTACCAGGGAAATGTAAGATCACCCATCTATTTTGAAGAGAATTACTTGAAAGTAGGCTCATAGTGTTAGTTTAATTCACTATTTGATAGTCTCTACACATTATGCAGTTCACTCCTCTAGGTGCCCCAAGGCTCTTAGAAAAGCACAATACATATTTGATGCTAAAAAAATATTTGTTAAATTCAGAATTAATGGAGTCTCTATCTCTAAGGAGTAGTTGAACTTTGGATATACTGTATCATGTAGATTCATTTTTTTTAAATCCCAATCCAAATTTTCTTATAACTTAAATAATAATCATTATAAGCGCACTAACTCTACCCTTGGATATGATAGTGCTGCAACCTCATCTCTGTAAGATCAGATAGAACAAACTAGATGAGTTTTACCTCAAGTACAGGTCACCCCAAATCTGTAAATTAATGATTCTAACACATGATTGAAATCATAATGACCAAAATACTACCCTCCCACGAGTATCTTTAGGTTGAACCAAGTCTGACAAAAACCAATTGAGCATCATCTGTACTGAATTATTGGCAAATCCTGGCATTAAGATATCTTAGCTATGAGCGCGCCTGGGTGGCTCAGTCGGTTAAGCACCCGACTTAGGCTCAGGTCATGATCTCACGGTCCGTGAGTTCGAGCCCCACGTCGGGCTCTGTGCTGACAGCTCAGAGCCTGGAGCCTGCTCCAGATTCTGTGTCTGCTTCTCTCTCTGCCCCTCCCCCGTTCATGCTCTGTCTCTCTGTCTCAAAAATAAATAAAACATTTTAAAAAAGATATCTGATCTGTGCACAGGTAAGCATCCTTTGTTTAATAGTTCATTATTTACCTAAAAGCATTATTCTAAATAAAGGTAATAGAAGTGATGCTATTTTTAGAACAGAATTTTACCTAACTCACATAAAAGGTCATATGGAACTTTGCATTCATTATTTTAACAAATACATTTCAGTGTTTTGAGGCATGCCTTATCCTATAAAAAATACTATTTTATTATTTTATATTTTGTGAAACTTTTTTCTGACAAAAAGAAATTTTAGTCTCTGTGTCTCCCTTTAATATATGAGAAAAAAAATTATTGCAAAATCACCATTTTCACATTAATAAGTTTCACCAGGTAAAGGAAAAAATGAACTTTAAAAGTACACAGAATGACAATCAGGAAAAGTTATGGGCATTTTCTAAGACATTCAATTGCCCTGATTATGAATTGTTTTAGTTATGTCAAGATTTCATTTTATCAGAACTAGTGTCTTACAAAAAATAAATAAATAAATAAATAAGAGAGAGGAACTTTCCTTATGTGGAATCTTTCAGGAGTAAGAATTTTCAACAGTCTTTCCTGTTTTAAGTCATTCCTCCAATTTTAGATGCACCTGCTGCTTCTATTCCTAGGTATTTCAAGGTGTTCTCAGAAGGAAATAACTCACTTCACTGCACTGTAATCCTCCATTGCAGGCAGTCGGATTTCCCTTTGCTCTGATCTGTTAAGCCAGTTCCCATTTGCCTTCTCCCTTCCATAATTTTATTGACACATTTTCTTTGCTGCCATCTTCTCTCATTCATTTTGCCCATGTGGATTTATTTTCTTTTCTATAACTCTCAGGGAGCATAGATAAATGGATATGTTTAGTCAGAAGTGTATAGACATTTTTTAAAGTATAGGAATATAGATAACATCATTTTTAATCTATCCACCCATATAAAATTTATGTTTAATATGTTCTTCAATATATTTTTTTAAACGGTATATAAGGAGAAAAATAGAGGTTATGGGAATGTACCATATGTCTATAGTGGTTGTACTGATATAGTTGTTCATATTCTTCATTTTTATTTCTTTTTAAGTTTTTGAGATTATGCATGTTTCTTGTTATATTGGAATATAATTTATACTTTGTTCTCTTACAGCACAATTAGATTAGAATATCTTATACTTGTACTATTCATCCTGAAAGTAGATACTCTCTCATGTTTTCATGTTGGAAAGAAACATGAAAAAGAAGACAAAAGAAATAGAGAGTAAGGTGGTCTGGCATTTTTGACTTAGTTTGAACTGTTTTGGTTGGTTTGGCTGCAAATGGTTCCCTTGTACATTAGTTTCCCTGGGCTTCCAAAACAAAGTAGCACAACTGGGTAGTTTAAACACCAAATGTATTATCTCCCAATTTTGGAAGCTAAAAATCCAAGATCAAGTGACAGTAAAGCATTCTCCTTCTGAAGGTGGTAGAGAAGGATGTGTTTTGTTAGTTCCTTGATTTCTGGCAGCATAATTGTAATCTTCACATGGTGTCTGGTCATACACTGATGACCTCATCTCAACTTGACCATTGGCAAAGATCTTTTTATAAATAAGGTCACATTCACAGATATTGGGGGTCAGAACTTCAATACTTTTTTCGGGGACCCAACTCAACACAAAATACCTCGTTCATGTCAAAAGATCCTTGGGAATCCTAAAATTCTATTCACTGCATCCACACGGACTTCATGTTGATGCTCCAAACCGACTTCTAAAAAACAACTGTCCTCGAGCAGTGGATCCCATCCATAGCAGATCATTAGAATCACTAAGAAGTGTTCACAAAATAAATATACCAGTACTTTCCAGTCTTAGAGGTTCCAATTGACTAGGTATGGGGAAGGGGATAGGCAATGTAAATTAAAAAATTTCTGCAACTCTTTTAATGGTCACTCAGATATGGGAGTCACTCATCTCCAAAGTATGCACCCCTGGGTATGCAGAATATAATCTACTAGAGTGCAAGAAAAAAATTAGCAGAGCTTCTATTTCTGTTCATTCAGACTTTTTAAATGTCTGTTTATATGTATTTTTCACAATGTACCTTATGTTACAGTAGAAATCATACATATAAAGGTATATGTGTGGGTATATATAGATATATAATTTATAAATTAGAATATATAAAGGAGGCATACTTTTTAAAATTTAATTTATAGTTAGTTAACATATAGTATATTAGTTTCAGGTGTACAATTTAGTGATTCAACAGTATAGTATCTTTCTCTGACTGACTTATTTTACTTAGCATCATACTCTCTAGCTCCACCCACATTATCGCCAAAGCAAAATTTCATTCTTTCTGATGGAGGAATAATATTCCGTTGTATATATACCACATCTTCTTTGTCCATTTATCAATAGATGGATACTTGGGTTGTTTCCACACTGTGGCTATTATTGATAATGCTGCTATAAATATCAGCATGTATCCTTTTGAATGAGTATTTTTGTATTCTTTTGGTAAATACCTATTACTATGATTGGTGGATCCTAGGGTGCTCTATTTTTAACTTTTTGAGGAACCTCCATACTGTTTTCCCAAGTGGCTGCACCACTTTGCATTCCTACCAACAGGGTAAAAGGGTTGCCCTTTATCCACATCCTAACCAACACCTGTTGTTTCCTGTGTTGTTAACTTTAGCCATTCTGACTGGTAGGAGGCATATTTTCAAAACTTTAACTGAGGGGAGACTGCAAGCCAAGGCTTTTGGAGAACACTGCCTTAAAGGGTACTGAGATGGATTATTATCTGGTCTTCTGTATCATGCAGGTACTCAGTGAAGATAAACACAGTCATGAAGATGACAATGACGGGCAGGACTCCCACTGGACTTGCAATAAAAATATGTTTATGGGACATTATAATAGATAAGTTTGTACATACTGTGAGGCACTTAATTTGTATCACTAAAATGTTCCAAACACCATCCTCATTATATACTATGGGTATTTTTTGCTAAACAATGAACAAACTGTATGTATATATATGCTTATGCATAAATCAATGTTTCACTGGTACATTTTAAAGCAAAAGCAACACGTTGAGATGAGAGGATTTTTCTTTAATTTTAAACTTGAAAAAAAGTGAAAAGATAGACCCAAAATTTAAAGAACAATAGGTGTAGGGAATTCACTTACATGGCAGATTGTTATATAGCTTGAAGGAGGAGAGAGAGAAAAAAGAAAATAGGAAAGGGACAAAGAAAGATTTTTTTTAATGGAAGGAACATAGAAAGATTCCAGGTATTAAATTAGAGGGAAAATACCTTCCTTATAAACAATAGAGTCCTGCCAATTGTGCTGAGAGAGAATGAGGTGGAATTGATTGTGCCAGAATTAGATAAAGCACTAGCTAAACAAAGAGCTTCTGGCATTCTGAGGAAGGAGCCAGAAAGTACAAAAAAAGATCAGCTCAGTGGCAGTCAGCCATTAGATACCAATGAAGCTAATCCACACCACAAACTTGTGAACGAGGTAGATTTTCTTCCTTGTCTGTTCTCACAAATAATCATTAATTTTAAGCGCAGCTCGGGCAGGTGCGCGGAGAGTCCCTGCTGTTTTGACATTGTGTTGGAGCCTTTCCAAGCAGCAAGCTGGTACAGTCCTCAAGTCCCTTCCACTTCGCTGCTCCTCAAATTCACTTACATCTCTAGACAGCCCGTCTCCTACCTGTGATATGCAGGGGCAGACCAGCAATTCTGGCATCCAGAGAGGTTCGTTTTCAAAAATTTGGAGTCAAAACATCCATAAACCTATGCTGTGAGTGGCAGCAGGAGCATCCAGTCACTGATATAAACTGTCTAGGATGAGTCTACTTGGTTAATATGCTTATTGATCATCAGCCTATTAGATCAGCTACCGTGGACTGGATTTCTGACATCTTCATGCTCAAGGAGATGTGCTATGTACTCTGACTCACTGCACTTAAGATCAGCTCAAGTAATACAGGAATTTATACCGGATTCAATGTACAGAAGGCATTCAAAAGAAAAAGGCTAAGTTCTTACAGTTCTAAACCTTCACCATTTTAGTTTCCATGGTATATTCGACAATGCTCAAGACTGAATGTCCGTTTACTTTGCTCATCCATTTTGCCTTCACCCTTGGGGAGGGGGAGGCAAATAAGAAATGAAAGAGGAAAAGGCTAGAATCTGTTTTATCTGTCTCTTTTCTCCCCTTTTTAAGGCTTAGAAATTCTTCCGATAAAGAGCATTAGTAGGTATATCAATGGTTACAGTTCATTAAATAACAGATGTCACAGAGGGATTGCAAGCTCCAGGGAAAATGTGCCCCAGTTGTGCACACAGCACTCCCTTGTCCCCAAAGATTTATAGACAGTGCCACATGTCTTGGTGAAAGATCCACTGTGTCCACTGAGAGCTTTCCTGGTGGTGAACAGAGTGAGGCCACATGAGGAACCATTTGTAACATAAAGACATCTGCCACCTTGCCAACTCTTCCCCCAAGATTTGGTGAGGACCACTGATGTATGTATAAATCACTTCAAGTTCCTTAAAAAGAAAGACCTGTGAAATAAGTACATTAATTTTCCTCCGAAGTTAGCAGGGAGCTAACGACCCTACCCATAATATGTGGGTACAGCTATTGACACATAGATTAGATGGACTGCCCACTAACATGGAAGAATAAATGACAAAGTTAGAAGATAAAAATATGAAACACTATTGTCTCCTAATATCCTAGGAACCAATGCTCTGTTCACTGAAGGAAAGATTTATGTGGATGCTATCAAGACAAAGAGAATGTGAATTCCCTAAGTTTCACATACTAGGAAATAACTTTTATAAAATACACTATACAAAGATCATCTCTAAGTGGATAATATATTTTTTAAGAAAGGGAACTTGACAAATTAAAAACCAGTGAAGAGTGCAATAACATCTCACTTTTAAGACATCTAAGAAAAAATAAAATAATAAGCCAAAAATTGATAAAGAAAAATCATTCCAATTTTTTGGCTTGAACCCAGACTACATTCTTTTATAAAGTTTAAGACTATCATGTTTAAAGATAAAGTTACATTTTTCAAAATGGAAACTTAAGGAATTGTGAATACAGTTGGCCCTCTGAGTTAAAAAGATATTCATGTCTTGAATTTTAATTCCAATTATACAGCTTGCGAGCTAATGCCAAACGGACTTGTTTTCCTCTCTGTTTAGAAAAGGGAGGAGAGAAGGGAAAACTACACATGGCATTATTGGAAAGAAGCCAAGTGGCAGAGTGCTGGGGAAGAAATTGGCAGCCACACTATCTGAGATCAAACTGGCGACAACTTTCAATGCATTTCAAAAATAAGATGTAGCATAGTATGACAAGTATAAACTTTTAACAAAAGCGGTGAAAACTCTTGCATTCCCTCCCCCCCCCCTTTTTTTTTTGCAATTATCATTCTAGCTTTCTAAGTGTTCCCACTTGATTTCAGCTACATTGCTATTTTGGTATAAATGTCAAGAAAATCTTAAAGACTATATTTTTCTAATCTTGAAAGATGCCTCAACTTTTTTTTGGAGAAAACAAGGCTCTGACAAACAAAAGAAATTTGGAGGCAACTTCTGCCTGATTAAAATGGAAAATATCAGAAGGAATCCTTGCTAAAGAAAAACAAACTAGCTATTAAAATTGTTAGCATTCTACAAGACCCATAATCTAGTCCATGATACCTGAACATAATGGCCCCTTTTATGTGAGGCTCTTGGAGCATCTCCAAGGCAGTTATCTTCTTTAATCTCCAAACTATTGCTGCAAGAGAGAGAAGTGCTGTCCATCAAAGCCCCATTTTCCAGATAGTAAATTCTCAAGTGCAAGAAATTTAAGTCTTACTTAACGATCCAGAAAAAAAAGTGGGGGGGACAGTTAGGAGAGATTTGCCAGGTCTAAAGTGAGTCGTGTTCATCCAGATTGATAGGTATAGTTTTATCCCCTTATATCTTGCAATCTCACAGAGGGAGGAATTTACACTTCCCTCCCCATGAGGGAATGATACTGAAGGAAATATATCTGGTAACTCTCTCCACCCATATCCTCTTATTCACTCTTTCCCTAGAGAAGAGGAATGGCTCATTTTAGGGATGAGATTGAGAAAAAGGTTCTGGGGCGCCTGGGTGGCTCAGTCGGTTGAGCGTCCGACTTCGGCTCAGGTCATGATCTCACGGTTCCTGGGTTCGAGCCCCGCATCGGGCTCTGTGCTGACAGCTCAGAGCCTGGAGCCTGTTTCAGATTCTGTGTCTCCCTCTTTCTCTGCCCCTCCCCTGTTCATGCTCTGTCTCTGTCTCAAAAATAAATAAATGTTAAAAAAATTTTTTTTAAAAAAGAGAAAAAGGTTCTGAGCAGGTGTAGCTCAAACTCCTCTTGGTGCACTCTCCCATCTAGTTTACCGCTGAATACACTCTGCTCTACATAGGTGACAAGTCTACCAGACTAGGCTCTGCCTACAAAGGATGATTTAAGTTGCAGGTTTAAGTAGGGTCCTCCAACCCAGCTTTTTTAGTTATGTTGTTTTGGTCATTTTCTATGGCTATCCTTCAACTGGTTCAGAATATAGAAGAAGTATGAGGGACACTTTCAAACTTTCTCGAGTGCCCTGTTAAGTAGTTTAAATCAATCAAAAAAGAGGTCTAGTTCATAAGATTTAGCCTAGTGATAATGATGACCATAATGACAATGGTGATAATAATGGAAATAACCAGCATGCTTTGTCACCTACCATGTGCCAAACACCATGCTGCCTATGACAGATTTACATATATTAACTCACCAAATGGTCATATAAGTCTATGAGGCAGAGACTACAATTACAGTGTCACATGAAAAATTGAGGCAATCAAGACTTAATAACCTTCCCAAGAGCAGAATTTGCTCTATTCACCACTGTTCTTATTGTCACTAATAACTTCAGGTGTTAAGTTTCTCAGGATCCACATAAGAGTGAAAACAGAAGACCATGGGGGAGGAGAAGGAAAAAAAAAAGTTAGAGAGGGAGGGAGCCAAACCATAAGAGACTCTTAAAAACTGAGAATAACTGAGGGTTGATGGGGGGTGGGAGGGAGGGGAAAGTGGGTGATGGGCATTGAGGAGGGCACCTACTGGGAGGAGCACTGGGTGTTGTATGGAAACCAATTTGACAATAAATTTCATATTAAAAATAAATAAATAAAATCATGTTATCTGCAAAAAAAAAATAACTTCAGTTGTTATCTAACCCTCCTCTTATCAGTCCTTTTGTAATGAATAGTGTTTATTATTTTTTAAGACTTTTTTTTTTATTTCTAGAGAGAGAGCAGGGGAGAGGGGCAGAGGGAGAGGAAGAAAGAGAATCTCAAGTTGGCTCTGTACTGTCAGCATGGAGTTGGATACAGGACTCTATCCCATGACCTGAGCTGAAATCAAGAGTCAGATGCTCAACCTACTGAGCCACCCAGGATGCCCCTATAATGAATAGTGTTTATTATTTTCTAATCTGTTAACCTTAACTACTTGGCATGATGTGCTAATGTATCTATGATTGTTTTTTATGGTAATTTTCAAAAAAAGGTAAGAATAATAACAATAAGGACACTACCTAATGTGTCAAGAACTACATGAAGCAATTATATTGTCTGATAAAATATTCAAAAAAATTGAATGAGGTAATGGTGTTATTATCCCCATTTTACAGATGTGGTTTAGAAACCTGGAATATCTTTGTTAAGGTTAGTGAGTGTTAAGCAGTTATCAATGCATATGTGTCACACTCTGACATCCATGGTCTCAACTCTATGTCATATAGATGGAATTTGAAATCAAAACATCTTTAATCATTGATCTGTCTGTAACACCCCAGAAGGTTAACTCATACAAAACTTTAAGAAAACATATCCCAATAATAGATTACTTACATATATTATTTTCTTTATATCTCAAATAATAATTATATGTGCTTTTTGTATATTTAAGTCATAAGTCTCACCATAACTGCCTAGACTTACCATAATTTGGAAAGATTTAAAATGCAAGGGTATTAAAGTACTTTATAGCACCATATGCACTGTGCTCATCCTGTAAAGCCCCCTGGAAGTATAGGAAAACTTATAGTTCACTTCTCTACCATAATACTTTTGATAATTTGGACTCTCATCAAAAACTCTTCTGCTTTTTCCAGAAAAAAATAATCTGCTATTTAATTATTTTCTATGATTTTCATATATCTCTTCTAGATGAACCATTCTGTTTTTGAACAGTTCATTAGCAACATCTAAAAGTTCCACTTATCATTAAATGGTGAGTTAGAATTACCAAAAAGGAAGCTGTGGAATGCAGCTGGTCCAGCCTACATTGAAACTTAATACAATATGGCCACCTTTCTGTGTTTTGCACTTAATTGGAGCTCAATAAATACCGACTGCTTTGTTGATGTACTGAGTTGAATCAGTGGGAGGATAGATGTGCACAGGATATTCAAGCAGCTTATGGATAAGGAGCATAGTAGGGTACCTACAAACGGAGATTAGAAGCAAAATAGTTTTAAAGATACCCTGCAGCATAACTTCAAACAGTCATGGCTATAGATCACTGGGAAACCCTTGCAGCAGATGGCTCGAGCTAATGCTCAGCTAAAATGAAATGGCTGCTTTCACAAAAATGCCAGCCAATCTCCAAGAGAAGGAGATGAGTTTTCAAATGTAGGACAGTCTGTATGTGTATATAGTGGAGAAAGAGCTGTAACATATAGAACATTTTCAGCTTAAATGTCTTAAGAAGCAAGTTCGCTCAATATCTCTCCCCTCTCTCTCTCTTTCTCTCTCATTAACTGCATTCACTTATTTATATAAATGTTGTTTCACCATTCGAGTCATCAACAACACCACAGAGCACAAACACATAATAGTTTTGGTGACATGAGAAGAAAAAAAGTTGAAAATCATATTATTCCAGAATTCTATGTTAAATAGGCTCATGGATCTTTCCAGCATACTTAGATTTGAAAAAAAGAGAAATATGTGTATGTATATATATGTATATGTATATATACATATATATATATATATATATATATAGTTATCTGCTTCAATGGGCTATATTAAGTATGCACATTTTTATATTAAGCCATTTTGTTCACAGTTGTGGACTGTCCATTATTCATAATAATTGATAGAATGAAGCATATTCATGTTGTACTTATCATAGCACTTCTTAATTTTTACCGTGGGCTTCTCATCTATCTGGATTTCAAATAAAAATAATTTAATGCCATAAAAATTGGCCCTGAGGCAAAATAATTAAGTAGGAATTCTCAGCAGAATCTCTCTCATCTCATCTTTCAGTTTCTTTCCCATTTTTCCTGTCGGTGCCTTTTTCTTGTTAGAAATTCTATCTATCTCCAGTGAACTCATGTTCTCTCTGCCCTCTGATTACCAAAGCTTTTCTTAGCTGTTAAATGAAACCAGATGAGAAGATCTCCCCCACCCATATGAGTGGCACCATGGCAGGAGAGGAATCAGGAAAACTGAATGCAGCAGGATGGAAGGCGGTCCATGGAACAAAAACAAGAACATTGTTTTAGAACCAGGCTGAGAATTGTGTGTGGTTCCTGGTGCAGATAGACTACAGAGGATGCAGTGTGTTTGCTGGGCATCATCAGGAACCACACTTGAAAGGAAGTGATAAAATAATTGACACCATTGTACGACTGAGTTATAATAACTTCATGTTTCACTCCTGCAAGGGTTATATAAGGTTCAAAGAAGATAAAGTAGTTAGGGTTTAAGTTGAGGGATTTATTTGATACCCTTTTGTTTTCCATAAGAAGGGATCTTATCTAAAGACTCCTGACTTCTTGCTTGTCCCCTCCTCCTCTCTATGGGGGTAGAATGTGATACTCGGTGGATGGGATTGAGCTAATCCATCACAAACCCTAAATAAGAGGGATCTCAAGTACCTCCTGCCTTATTATCCTTAGGTGAGTAGAAGGGCAATGTATCCTTGGGTAAAAGTGTCTGTTCCTCAAAGATCTGGAATGGGAAGACCAGGTAGGACCAGATCCATCTAGCTCATATGGGGCTGCAATTACATCTGTAAGACCTAATCTGTTTTCTCTCTCTCTAACTCATATCTATTTTTCAGTTGGCTCTAAAGACAGAGAATAGAGATGTCACTTAAGAGACCTGATAATAATTTTTAATCTCTACCTAGAATTTGAGTTGTCCTTGATGGGAAGACAAGAACTATTCTGACAATCTTCAAATTATATTCCCCACACAGTAACTGACATCAAATGCCCATAAATCAACTGTGAATTTAATTATATAGATCTTCCTTGACTTACGATAGGGTTATGTCCCGATAAACCCACTGTAAGTTGAAAATATCATAAGTCAAAAATGCATTTAATACAGCTAATCTACCAAGCCTCATAACTTAGCCTAGCCTAATTTAAACATGCTCAGGAAACTTGTATCAGCCCACAGTTGGGCTAAAATCATCTAACACAAAGCCTATTTTAAATTAGGTGCTGAATATCTTATGTAATTCATTGAATACTATACTGAAAGTGAAAAAACAGAATGGCTGTATGGGTATAGAATGGTTGTAATTGTATTGCTTGTTGACCTTCATGATCATGTGGTTAACTCGCACCTACAGCTGCTACTGCCCAGAATTACAAGAGAGCATCATAATGCTTATCACTAACCCAGGAATAGGTCAAAATTTGAAATTTGAAGTACAGTTTCTACTGAATGTGTATTACTTCCTTACCATAGCAAGTCAAAAAAATCAAGTCAAACCATTTAAGTAGGGGGCCATCCCTATTTTCAAACCTGTTATATCACTTATTTGTCTGAATTATGGTATTTTCTGTAGCAATTAGAGATGTCTTTATGTTTTTTTTATATTCAGAATACAATTCTATACCACCTATTATTACCCAGTTCACCAGTTAAGCCCCAGCTAAGGTCCCATGACTTTCCTTACCTAAACTCCCAGTTATTTGCCCATTGTACTTTCCCATTTGACTCATTTTGTGTGCCACACCATTTTTTCTTTTTCCTTTTGTGTTATCTAAATGTCAGCTGTAGTTTTCTTCCCAACTTGAGCCCAGATAATATTTTACCTTCCATGAACTACAGAAAGTACAATACCTTCCATAAGATCTCTGTCAATGTATGGGGTTCATGAATCTCTGGTGACTTCTGGTTCCCTTCCCTTGCCCCTGACTTCCTTTTTGTGCTGGATTTTTGGCCTCTGCTCTTTTACTCTCCTCTATCTCTATCCCACTGTGGATCCAAACTTGGAACACTACTCTTTTAGTGTGCTTCCATAAAAATAGCTCAAAAAAAGTGCATGTGCCTAGCACATATTTAAAGGTATTAGGAGATGAAAGGCTGGGGCACCTAAGTGGCTCAGTTGGTTAAACATCTGATTCTTGATCTCAGCTCAGTTCATGATCTCATGGTTGGTGAGACTGAACTCCACCTTGGGCTCCACTGGCTGTGCAGAACCTCCTTGGGATTCTCGCTCTCCTTCTCTCGCTGCCCCTCCCGTGCTCACTCTCTCCCTCACAAAATAAACAAACATTTTTTTTTAAAACAAGAGAGAGATGAAAGGCACTTACATAGAAGAAATGAAAAATCATAATTAAAATTCAATATTAAATAGTGTTGTACTTAAAAGTTCACTTTGTCATTATTCAATATCGCTTTGCCATCCCCTATTTTTCTCCTCCCATTTCTTTTTTTTTTCTGCCCTCTGCTCCACTAGGAAATAAAAAAATAAGAATAAAGGAAAGTAAATATTTCTTACAGCCCCTTTTCTCAAACGCTGGTCAAGACTCTTCATATTCAACAACTCAGCAGAAGCTTTGAAAGTACCACCTATGAGTAGGGTGGACAGAATTCAGGGTATCACATAATGAAGGTTTCATCCTTCTGGCCATATTTCTAATACTTACTTTATTGGAATTTCATGATAACAAGTCTTCACTCTCCAACTCACTGAATGAGTCTCCTAGTCAAGGAAAATATTTGTATTTCACACCTTCACAGTATCCAGCATAGTGTAAGGTACACAATGTTTTCTTAGGGCAGTAAAAGGAGTGCTACCTGACTAAGGAATTGCTCAGCTAACTTAAGCCCAGATCAGGCTAGGGAATAAATAAACCAAGTCCTTAAGATCTCCAACTCCTTCTACTTTCATAGACAGTTAGCTTTATCTGAATTATCAAGTGATTCCACTCTTCTTTTTTGCCTTTGATCCTTTCCAACTACTACTTCAGCTTCAGAGTCGGTCCCTGATTTCCACGATCCTTAGTTTGAAGCATAAACTCTACACAGATCAACTGCTTAGTCCCTTAGTGGGAAGGGACAAAACTGTTCTCTTGAAAAACTAAGAGGAAGTGAAACATCCTGTGGAAAAAAAAATCCGTTTCATTTAATTGTTATTTAAACTTTGTTGCTATTTACTACTAAACTAAAATCACATCCATGACACAGAGGAAGACTAGAAAGAAGTGTCAGATATTGCAGCCAAGTTCTAACAACCTTGTAGGCAGCACCACAGAAAAGTCCCTTAAATTAGGAACAGGTAAGATTATTTATGTCACTGGAAATTTTATATCCTAGTATCTGAAAAACAAATTTCTAAGCATATTTCATTCTAGACCATCTGCTTAATTTCTTAACTCATGCAGTATAGTTTTGAAATATTAAAATCTTAGTTCACCAAAACAATTTAAAATACCATTTGCCTTTTTCTTTATTTCTCTGAAATCAAGGATTACTTATTCATTAAATATTTATTAAGGACATGGTATATACTAAGCACATTGCAAGGTGCTAAAATGCAAACATGTATAGTCTTTTGAGGAAAACTACTATTACTACTATTACTATTACTCCTCCTAATAGATTTTGAAAATCGTCAATTTTTTTTTGCTAGGAATAGTATTTCATACCTCTGCTTTAGTACAAAAAAAAAAAGCAAATTTTCACAACAATTTAAATTAATACTGCCAAGCAACTAATGTCAAAATTTAGAAATGACCATTGTGTCACTTTGTTTTGTTTAAGCATGTGTATCTGATAAAAGAAATCCTTCCACCATTCATGGAACACCATAATTTCCTAAGTGAAACAGACCATCTGAGGGAGAGTAGAAAAATATTCCTTACTTGTCTCCACATCTTTCCATTGACCATGAAACCCAAGCTCTGAACTAACCATAAAACTTGGCATTTATTCTCTATATCTAAGAAGAGCATTTAGAAGACCTTGAAGAAAGACAGAAATATCCTTGGAAGTAGCTCCACACACAGGAAGAAAATTCTTCAAACTAATTTCTAATTTTGCAAAATGTAAATACTACACATCACTGGGAAAATCATGAGAAAAGAACTTGGTCAGTTGGAAAGGCAATAATATTAAAGGAAAATGGAAGTGGATGACATTTCAAAAAAGCATTAGAAGGAGGTCAAAAAATGCAATAACAAAATATAAACCAGCTATACTGGAAGAAAAAATAACAAGCAGAAACTGGTGCTGAAGAAAATAAAATCTCTGACAAGGACCCATATTACAGGCCATACTCTGACTGCAAAGTGATATTCATATCAGATGAATAGTTTTTTTAAAGACTAGGCAATTAGTAAATTTTTCATATTCTTTGGTAAAGAGAAAATGAAACCACAACTATAGGCTCCTTAGAAATTAGGAACAGAATGATTATATATCAAACTAAATTTATAGCCATAGTTAATGCTGTATGCTTTATATTAAAGAAAAAAGGAATAAAAACAATTGAACTGGGCACTCAGTTCAATATGCTAAAAAAAAAGAAAAATGAAATAATCATATGAAAAGTAAAGGGAAATTATTTATTAAAGAATAGAAATTAACAAATTGAGAAACATGTCTCCAGAGCTAATTATCTGAACACATCATTAAAACAGACTGATGGTGTTATTAAGAAATAGGGGAAGGAAGGGAATGAGGGAGAGAGGAAAGAGAGAGTGGGAGAGAGGAAAATAAAAGACTTTCTGGAATGAGAAAATTGGAAAAGGTATACCATTCATCATGAAATGTAAATGCTTGGGAATAGTTAATACAAAATCTTTGAAAGTAAAAGTAATGTAAGAAGCCTTATCATATGATATATTAAAACCTAAATAAATAAATGGATGAATAAATAGATAATAAATATATTAAATAAGCAGATGTATAAAATAATTCCATATGCTAGTAAAGAAAGATAAATTTAAAGAAACAAAGATTATTGAGAACATTGAAAGATGTAGTGGTACGTTACACATATCAGAATGGCTAAAATCAACAACACAAGAAAAACGGGTGTTGGTGAGTATATGGAGACAAAGGAAAACTTGTGCACTATTGGTGGGAATGCAAACTGGTGCAGCCTCAGAGAAAACAGTATGAATTTCCTCAAAAAGTTAAAAATAGGATCCAGTAAACACACTGTTAGGTATTTACCAAAAGACTACAAAAATACTCAAAGGGGTACATGCATCCCAATGTTTATAGCAGTATTATCTACAATAGCCAAATTATGCAAATAGCCCAAGTATCCATCAACTGATGAATGGGTAAGGAATATGTGCTATCTACACACAATGGAATATTATTCAGCCACGCATCATGAAAATGAATGAAATCTTGCCTTTTGCAACGACATGGATGAAAATAGAGACTTTAATGCTAAGCAAAATAAGTCAGTCAGAGAAAGGCAAAGACCATATGAGTTTACTCATATGTGGAATTTAAGAATCAAAACAAATGAGCAAAGGGAAAAAAGAGAGAGAGAGAGAAATCAAGAAACAGACTCTTAACTCTAGAGAACAAATTGATGATGACCAGAGGGAAGGTGGGTAGGGGGAATGGGTTAAATAGGTGATGAAGATTAAGAAATGCACTTGCTGTGATGAGCACCAGGTGATGTACAGAATTGCTGAATTACTATATTGTACATCTGAAACTAATATAACACTGTATGTTAATCGGAATTAAAATAAAAACTTAAAAAGCAAAATATATATATATATATATAGGTATGTTCTCATATCACAATTTTTTCCAAAATGAATTCAAAATGGATTAAATATTTCAATAATAAAAAGAAACCATAAATGTATCAGAATGAGAAATTACTTTTAATTACCTATTTCAAAGAATAAAACACATAAACTTTGATAGTTTGAATACATAAAAACTAAAAACGTGATAAAGGAAAAAATATCATTAATGAAGTGAAAAGACAAAGACCAAACTTTGAAAGAAAATCCACAGCCTACACAGCAATAAAATGTTCAGTATCTTCAATACAAATAGAACTTCTACAAATCAGTATTCAAAGTATGAATAATCCATTAGAAAAAAAGGCCAAATTTCATGAATATGCTATTTATATAAGAAACACAAATGACCAATAAACTACATTTTAAAAAACCCAACCTAACTGAAGAAATTCTAATTAAAACAGCAATAAAGGAAGTTCCAGACTAACCTAATGAGTAAAACTTATGTAAACTATAATATTCATTGTTGGTGAGCAATTATCATAAGGACAGTTAATACACAGATAAGTAGTAACTTCTGGGAAGATAATTTATTTATATGAAAGTAATAAAACATTAAATGAAATTTTTCCTAATATCTGAAGAAGTGAGCTCTGGGACACAAAATCAAGAGAAATAAATATCAAAAAAAGCTGGTGAGCCAGGTACTTTTTTAGTACTTTTTAAAAAAATGTTTTTTAATTTTTATTTATTTTTGAGAAAGAGAGAGACAGTGTGCAAGCAGGGGAGGGGTAGAGAGAGAGGGAGACACAGAATCAGAAGCAGGATCCAGGCTCTGAACTGTCAGCATAGAGCCTGACATAGGGCTTGAACTCAAAAACCACAAGATCATGACCTGAATCGAAGTTGGACGCTTAACCAACTGAGCCACCCAGGTGCCCCTTAGTACTTAGTAAGAAGAACACAAATGATTATGCTTTATACGAACCTCACTTTCTTCCTGTTTGATAAACACAGCTGAACAGGGAAGCAGAAGGTACTTCAAATAGTTAGTCTAAGAGAGAGCTATGTCTTGCTCTTCCCCTAAAGCCAAATAATGAAGCTCTGAGAGAATTAATTAAAGAGACTCACATCTCATTCATTAGTTGGGGATCTTCTCATTCAGTGGATTGAATTATCTGCACATAGGAATATTTGAGCAGAGGTGAAAACAGCAAGTAGAGAGAAAGTAGAACAGAAGAGGAGTAGAGTGGTGTAGCCTGTACTCCTACCATTTTGTCTTGGGGAGAGTAGACATTACAGAAAGCAACAAAACTTAAAACATCCTGTTCTTCTGAAAGTCACAAAGGCAGACAAGGAAGCAAGAGGAACCCAAAAACAAAAGGCTGTGTTGTAAACCAAAAAGAGGACCTGAGGTGTGTTGGCCAGAGATCTCAATGGAGCAGACATTGCATGTCAAAAAACTGAGCACTGAAGAGATCCCTTCCTAGAATCATAAAAACATCCCAAGACAGCCACCAAATGAATGCTTGCCACAGGAGACATGGCAGTCAACAGATCCAAGACATGACCTAACCAGGTAAAAAACCTTCCTTCCTTTCTTTTCCTTTCTTTCTTTCTTTCTTTCTTTCTTTCTTTCTTCCTTTCTTTCTTCCTTCCTTCCTTCCTTCCTTCCTTCCTTTCTTTCTCTCTCTCTCTTTCTCTCTCTCTCTTTTTCTTTTTATCGTACCTCCCATTCTACTAGCTAGAAAAGAAAAAATGCATAAAAGGGAAAATAGAGATCGAATCAATACCTTAGGAACAGACTGTTTCATCTGTACCCCAAGGCCCTCAAGCCTAGCTGTCACTAGGAGGAGAAGAGATATGCAATAAATTGGATATGCAATTGGACCTTTATTTTATTTATTTAAAAAAAATTTTTTTAATGTGTACTTATTTTTGAGAGGGAGAGAGTGAGAGAAAGCATATGAGCATGAGCAGGGGAGGAGGACAGAGGATCTGAAATAGGCTCTGTGCTGACACAGAGAGCTTGATGGGGCTCAAACTCACCAACAGAGAGATCATGACCTGAGCTGAAGTTGGATGCTTAACCAAATGAGCCACCCAGGTGCCCCTGCAATTGGACTTTTAAACTGGACTTGAATTGACTAGACTTTCTTATAAATACCTGAATGTAACATGAAGGCTGAGGGAACTGTCCAAAATGTCCAGAAAGAATGGAAAAGGAAATCTGAGAGAGCACAGAAAAAGGTAATTTGACCATTCAGACTGCTCAATAGACCTGCTATATGTTCCACGGTTCCTAAAATAATGCATCCCCCTTCACCCAGAAATGCCACTTCTGGAATTTATCTGTGGTGACACAAAGATCATAGTGTCAAATCAAACTATGTATATCTTAGATTTTACACAATATCAAACTTCACTATGATTTAACTGATACAGGGGAAAAACTTCTCGTTGGAGGAATCTGAGACCGGCAGATACAGCTTCCAATAAAAAAGGACTTTCTTCTCTCACAACAGGATATTGTTTGGCTCCAGATTAACAGATGAAGTGTTTGAGCAATGTATGTATACACATCGCTCATGCAGGGGAAGCCATTTGGGCTATCTTACATTAATTACAGCTTCTGTGGCCTTCCTCAGCTAGCCATCCCCCCATAAATTTATAAATTGCAGGGTTATTTACAATAAGCAGTTTCAACAGAATAGTTTTTCCCTGCTAAAGATCTTTTCATAGATAAGAATTTGCCATTATCCTTCTGCTAGTAAATATCATGAGTGGATTTATCAGGTCATTTATATGTTTACCAGGAGGTCATTAGTATGTTTGCCAGATTTACTGCAGTCATTCTTTGGTCCTGGACATCTCTAGGAGAAAGTGAATTGGAACAGGACTGCTGCAAATTCTTTTCTTTCCAAGCCCCTAGTGAGAGCATCGGGTAAAAGTGTAGTTTTCAGGTACAAGGATGTTTAATTCAAACAACTGTAACTACCTAAATATATGACAAATGAATACTTTAAGTTAATTGCTCATGTATTCATATTATGAAATAGTCTATAGTCATTATGAATAATAATAGGCAGACACCTATGTTTTGTCATGAAATTATGTTTACGAGAAATAGCTTAGTGGACAGGAAGTTTACAGAACATCGCTTCCTGGCCTTCTGAGGTCAAGTGTAGGAAGGTTACAGAACAACACATACCATATGATACAGCATGACATGAATTTCATAACACATACACACACATTTAGAAAAAAAGATTAGAATGCTTCCGAAAAAAATATATATTAACAAGATCCCTGTTTATCACTTTTCCTGTCAAACAGATTTATTCTAATCTTGAGTTTTTTTAGCAGTTTCTCCAGGTTCATAAAGACACATCACACCAAAAATAGTGTAATTCCCTTAGACGTACTTTACAAAAGAAATTTTCTTAACCTTGATTTACTGCAAAAAAAAAAAAATCTGGAAATCATTATAACCCTCCTCATTCACCCATTAGATATAGCTCCTTTCTTCTCCAATATTTCCCTGTTTACACATATATAACAACATGTCACAGGTATGTGCACTTTTGTTTGTCTCTTCTACTAAGTTGTGAAATTCCCTCAGGCAGGAGCTACCTCTATTTTCTTTCTATCCCTATTAAAATACCCAGCATGCAGGATCTATTATCAGCAGCGCTCTTTTTCTAATCTGGACAGGAAGAAAAAAGAGAAAAGAATAAAGTACTGCAAGGCATTGTACCATGTGTCACAGGAAATAGAAACAAAGATACAGTGATTATTTGCATTCTTAAGAATTTAGTTTGTAAAAATAAGATATGATCGCAACTTGTTTGCAAATTGTGGGCCAAAGTTTCTGTAGGAGCAGAGTAACTTCTACCAAACTCTACTTCCGTCCCTTTCCCACTTTGCTCCACCCTCTGTAGGGTAGGAGGATTATATCTCTCAGGAGTTTGTTCTCCAAGTAACAGAAAATCCAACAAATAGTAGTTTAAACCAATACAGATTCATTATTCATATATCGCTTGAAGTCTAGAGGCTAACAGTGGCTGGCCCTGGTTCCTCTTTTCAATAAGAAACCAAAAGCTTTCTTCTTTTCTGCTTTTCCGTCCTCACTTACCCGTTGGTGGGGGGCCTCATAATCTCAAGATGACTGCCCAACTTCAGATACTACGTCTACATTTCAGAGAGGAGGAGGTGAAGGGCTCAGAGGCAAAGAGGCATGCCTGGTAAATATGTCATATTTTATCAGGAATGTAAAAGCTTTCCAAAGAGCTCCACTTAGCTGACGGCGCTCACAGTTCATTGGACAGAAAAAGAGTCCTAAAGTCATGACTAGATAGAAACTAGTTAAAGAAGAACAACGTACTGGCCAGAAAAACGACAGCCACATTTGTTAAGCTAGTTAGTTATTGCCTGGGACGTTTCTTGGACTACAAACATTTGTGAGGAGTGTTACCACATTTTCAAGTCACAAACCCATATGAAGCTTTTTCTGTTTAAATTATTGACTCACATTCATGTGATAAGAAGACTTGGCCAAGACTAGCCTCCTCTATTTATGCCCAGCCATGCCTCTTTTTCCTACCTCTTTATTTAATGTAGTTATGTGGACAAGCAAACTGAAGACCTGCCCCTTAACAAGTCCTGCCAATTATACTCTTTGCCTTGTTTCTTCTACGTAGACAGTCAAAGAAGACCAGTTTTAAGAATTTCATTAAAGAGGCTGAGGGATATGAGCAGAACTTACTTAATCTTGAGCATCGTTCTTTTTCTCCAAGCTATTACTAACATTTTCACTGGGGGCCATATGTACTAAGTCATTTATATAGAAAGTGGTATTTCCATTTTCATTTTTATGATTTTTGGGAAACCCTGTAAGCAGCGAGGGGAATTGGCATGTTTAAATTATTTTACCATGTTCTCTCCGTAACACTAGCTATGTCTCCATATCCCATTTTCTAACAGACCCATGACAGGCATGTAGCAATTGGCTCCATGAGTGCATACATATTTGGATTTTCTCAACCAACAGACAGTAAAAATGTAACTACTACAGCATGATGTGTATTAAGTACACTGATGCTATAAAAGGGTTTCTGTGTACAGAAAAGTTGAAAACCCTGCCCCAAATTGAGGTAAAGCAGATTTTTTTTAAATCAAAGAAATAAGCATGTTTTCATGGTCTGGCATTTTAAAATGTTAGAAGAATTAGGGGACACATAAGACCAAGAAACCAACACGAAAACCAAATTATACTGGCGAGGTAAAATGAAGAAACACATCTGTCTGAAGAAACAGATGTAGCAATACATGAAAACATTCAAACTTAGATTTTTAAGAGCAATATACAAAATATGCATGGTTAATGCATCTAAATGATATGTCACATCAGAAATAAAGAAAAATTCCCCAAAGTTGAGATTTTTGAAATGTGTTATGGCAAAACAAGTATTTTTCAGTTTACATGCTATTATATAACAAAAATACTTACTGAAGTTGGTGAATAGCTTTCTATGAATGAACATCAGAAAGAAAATTAGTCACATATCTTATTTTGTTGTCTTTTTTTATTTTCAAGGAGAACATTTGTTGGAACAGGAAGTATAAGAAAAACAATGGTAAGAAGGAATTAAAACCAAAAGACATCGTCAAAAGAGAATTTAGGCTCCTTAGGCTCTTACTTAGTGGTTTCCAAATGCTATCCCATAAAGTGGCTAACAGAAGGAACACTGAAGGAAATGTTTAAGTATACATCTCTGGACCTACCTTTGAAAGCAATGATTCAGGATGTCTCAGGTAGAGCCTAGAATTCTGTACTTTAGAAAAAGTTATATGAATGATTTTGATGTGGGGGAGCCCATGAAAAAATTCTAGTCTCATGACCTCAGTAACTGCATTCCCTAGATACTGAAAGTACCTATCCTTGCTGTGATCTCTGAAGAATCTAGAAAATACTGAAGGCATTAAAAGAAGACGAAATGTACAGGAGGCAGAAAAAACATTCAAAGGTCCAGAGGAAAAAAGGGGTTTGCTAGGATCAAAGCACAGCAAGAAGGCCACAGGGGCTAGAAGCATGTAAGCAAGGGTGAATGTAGCAGAAAATAAGGGAGGGAAAGTGGATGGGGACCAGCACATGTAGGAGGAAATATGTGGGGTATAATAAGGACACTGCCTTTATTCTCAATACATTGAGAAGCAATTTAAGAATTATGAGCAAGAAAATTTGTTTTACTTACGTTTTTAAATTTTTTTTTTACATTTATTTATTTTTGAGAGATAGAATGAGACAGGGCACAAGTGGGGGAGGGGCAGAGAGAGGAGACACAGAATCTGAAGCAGGCTCCAGGCTCTGAGCTGTCAGCACAGAGCCCGAAGTGGGGCTCGAACCCACAGACCGCGAGATCATGAGCTGAGCTGAAGTCGTACACTCAACTGACTGAGCCACCCAGGCACCCCTAATTATGGTTTTCAAAAGATAACTTTTTTTATTGGAAGGAAAGAAATGGGAAAGACAAAATTTCTTGTCCACCCCAATAAATTACTGTCAGCTAACATGTATTTGTTAAGATGGTAGCAGCACACATAGTGAGAATTTCTGGGTACATAGTGAGAAAAGTCTGGGTACATTTTTGAAATGCAACTATAAGGATTTGGGGTGAGTAGTCTAATGAGGATGAGGATAAAAGGGAACTGAAAGACAATTCCTAGATGTTTGCACAACCCCTGGGTAAATGAAGGTGCCATTTTCTAAAATAAGAAAATCTGAGAAATGAGCATATTTGGGGGTGGGGCAAAGGTGGGGATGGTGATAGAATTTTGCCTATTTGAGGACCAAGTGGAGATGTCAAGGAGGTAATCAGACATATTTGTCCAGTGTGCACAGAGATTTTAAGAATGGAACTGAGATTTGGGAGGTCATCACTGAGAGATGTAATTTAAAGCCAGGGGACTGGAAGAGATTATCTAGGGCACAGGGTGTAGATGAGAACTAGATGAGGGCTGAGGAATGAATCTTAGTGCACTCCAACTTCAATAGATCAGGGAAGCAAAGGAGGGGAATGAGAATCACCAGAAAAGTGGGAATAAAACTCAGAGACAGTGGGGCTTGGGAAATCATACAAGAAAGGTATTCCAATAGTAGGGCATAATAAATTGTATCAAATACTGTGAAATCATGAAGTTAAATGAGAATTAACCATTGGACTCAAAAAATGAATGACTTTGTCAAGAGTATTTTAGTGGAGGGGTAGAAATGAAATCCATTAAAAGGAACAAATGAGAGGATGAGACATGGAAAACTCTTCTGAAAAATTTGCAACCAAAGAGTAAATGTGTACAGGTTGGGAGCATAGAGACATAGGGGGATTTTATTTTTCTTTTTAATGAATGTTTTTTAGAGTACATTTGAATGTGGATGGTAATACTTCAGTAGCAAAGAAAATATTCACTAACCTATGAGGCGGATTCATTTTCCAAAAATGACTACTGCAATATTTCCCCTCCCACATGCTATTGTGCAATGGGGCCTTAACACTCCTCTTATCAAGAGGGAGAGTTATGCCTCCCTTCTTCCCAGATCTGTACAGTTTGTGACTGCCTTCACAGAAGATAGGATCAGCAGATAGACGCTGTGTGAAGCATGTTGTGCTGAGGCTACCACCAAAAAGACAATGAAATGTACTCGTTGGTTACTGGACACTCCCACTGCAGCCTGAAACTGCTGTGTAAGTGTTTTCGTTGCCCTAAAGCTACTGGGCTATGAGGAAACCCAAAGCAACCTAGGCAGAGATTATCACAGAGAGGAGTTTTGAGACGATATGAAGTGAAAGAAGCACTCGATCAATCCCCAGCTGCTCCTGACATTCTACTCCATCTGTGCTAGTTCCAGCCATGATCTGACTACAGGCACATGAGTGATCCTTGACCAGAACCACCCAGCTGATCACTTCCTAAATGCCTGGTCCACAGAACCTATGAGAGATAATAAAATGCTTGTTTTAAGACTAAGTTTCAGAGTGATCTGTTATGCAGCAATAGTATTTTAAACAACAACAACACAAAACAAAGGAAAGGAGAAAGTTGTGGGGTTAATTTTAGTAAGTCAGAAGGACTGGAATCCAATGCACAAATGTAGTGTTCACCCATGGTAAAAAAAAAAAAAAAAAAAAAAAAGTATATAGGCAATAATTATATGCCCAGATGCATGAAATAGGCAGATTTCGTGTGAGAAAATGTGAGTATTTATCTTGTGATTATTTCTAGTTTCTTAGTGCTGTAAGAGAGTCATCAACTCAGAGTGAGAAGGTGAAAGGGATTTTGACATCCTAAGGAAAGGGGAAAAGATGTGCAATAATCTTTTGAAAGAATGAGAAGGTGAATTGATTTTTAAAATGGAGCAGGATAGCTTGGCAGTCCTGAGGAAACACACAAAGCTTGTGATTATGATTTTAAAATGAAACCAGTGAGTGCACCTGTGTGTTTTTCCTGCAGCTGCTTTTGGTTGCAATGGTGCACATGTGCCTGAAAGGAAAACATACCCAGTGTCTGTACCTTACCAGGCAACGTACGAAAAGAGACAGACAACAGAGTCGAATGGAATTCAAAGGAGTATCATAGTGATAACAAATAATAGTGCAATGTAATCCAGGTAAAAAGAGACATGAAGATTTGTGAAGTCATACTGGTTGATTAAAAAGGCAGCATGCCTCAGAGGTACTTGCAGGGTAAAAGAACTGTAGAAGTCATAATGAAATAAGTGAGCCAGAAATATTTGCAGTCAGAGAGTAGAATCCCTGAAATAAAGATTTTGTGGAAACTGCAGTTTCTCATGAATGATGAGCTCAGAGTATGCCCAAGGGATGGGTGGCTAAGCGTAAGTAGAGGATAAAATCATTGGGGATAAAGCAGCCAAGAAATAGAGGCCCCAGGGTGTTGGATGTCATGAAATCAATTAATAAAGTCTCCAGAGAATGAGAAGGCATAACTGGGAGTTTTGAGGATGAATGTTTAAGAAGTGTAGAGGAAGCCATAGTCATGTGTTTCAAACAAACTGGGGGTTTTGACAAAAAAAAAAAAAAAGGACAGACAGGGATTTGAAAGAGACCATGAGTAACTTGGAGGACATCCAGTCTACCTCTGATCCTGGTAACATATGGAAGAAAAAGATGTCACCATTCAAAGAGCTATTTCCTAAGAGGATATCTGACTTCATTTAGAGTAAAAGGTGAAGAACTACTTAAAGCGAAAGATGTAGGGAAATTTATAGACAGCACAATGGAAGAGGCTGGACAAAGAAGAAAAAGGAAGAGAGACTGATTCAGATTAGGGAACATACTGAGCCATGTGAAACTAAAATCATGATAGATGCCCCAGGAGTTTGTGCTCAAAGTAGGACATGATGAAATTCATCCTGATGGTTTCTCAGGGAATGTGAGGAATCAACTTGATTCTTGGGACTGGTCTCATCAACACTGTGTAACACTAAGAGAAATGTGGCTAATGATGGGTATACAGAGTGACAGTCTTATTAAAAGCACATGGAGCATGGAGCTCTGGGGCTTCCTGAAATCCTGCTTTGGCCAGTGTCAAAGCTGTAGAATCACAGTCTTTCCAGAAGCATGGAGACTTACTTCTTTGGAATCCCTTATATCCTCCTACAAGGGCTGCTGTGACAATATGAGGGGAGACCTTATCACAGCCAAAGGGAGGTTTGGGGACTATAAGAGATTAGAGATAATAGAGTCAAGACCATGGGTGGAGAACATTAGCCTCAAATAGGAAAGTTGTATCTATGTCTAAAGCCGGAGGAAAATATGTAAAGAATAAAGATACATAGGAATTTTGATGTAAGAACTGAGAATTCTGAGAGTCAGAAAATCTCCAAAAAGTAGGTGATAATTCCTGCCATGATGTGAGAATTGAATATAAATTTAAGAAGTGAAATAATTGCTTGGAAATTGTTGTGTGGTATTGCAAGGGAAAGATAAAGGAAAGGTATGTATGTATTGCCAAGTAGCCTGGAGAGTTAGGAGAGTTAAGCATGAATGTTCACATGGCAGGGATTGTGGTTTCTCTGATCCTCCAAAATGGATCCAGCCAAATCTATGGCATGAAGTCACCTAAGAAACTATATTTAAAAAAGAACAGTGGTCATCAATATTTTATCTTTTATACCTTTCATCTGACTCTAAATGTGATCTTGCCTCCTAGCTCTGGGGCTTACCCAAGTTGTAAGATATTTAATATATATTTTTATTCAGATTTGTCCTTTGATATTCTAGAATTTAAGTTCTCTGAGGCCAGGAAAGTATATCTTACTCATCTTTGTAACACTGGATATGATTGCAGTATCTGATACCTGATAGGCATGCACGAATGTTGAATAGAAATACAACTATACATATGTATTTGAGACACCTTCTAGGAGAATGTACGTCTATAATTTAATAAAAATAGACTAAGAAAAGCTTTTCTGTTTTTATGTTGTGAAGATTCTAGTACATTTCTACTTGTTACACATGTATATTATATATAATCTAATATATATTAGTGAAAAATCTCATCTAACTGCCAACCTAAGACCAGTGCTAGTAATTATTGCAGGCATGCTCATCCATCAAAATGGAAAGAAACTAATGTGAAGGGAACATAGTATTGCTGGTGTTCTTTAAAAATAAAAACCTATTGTATTCCAAGATTTCAATGCCCAGGTGTTACCTAATGTGCTGTAAATATGTACAGCAGACAATGTCAGAACAAGCTATTTCATTTCCATGGAAACATCAGGTCCACAATGGAGGGCGCTGGTTAAAAATGGATTCTTTTCATTAGGACCACACAACAGGAGGGGACAATTAACAAACTGAATAGAAGCCCTAATGAATTTAGCAAAAATATAATAAAACTGTCTCCCTATTTTTATTATAAACATTTAGGAAGCAAAACTACAAATAAAAATGCTTTGTTTGATACATTCCAACCTATTTCAAGAGACAATTCTACAACTCTCGGGTTTCAAATGTTGCATTGAATATTTTATGAATTCCTGACTAGACTATTCTGAATAGGAAAAAGAGGAACAGACAAAACCAATTTTTGTTTTGATTGTTAGAGATCACTTAAATTCCATCTAGTAAACAGAATTGTGAAACTTAGTCACTGTTCAGTGGAGAAAACTAGAAAGTTCAAAAGGACCAATTAAAATTTAAATAAGCACAATATAAGTCAGGCCATAAAATATAAATTTTCCCCACTCAACCGGGGCAGCTATTGGTCAAGATTGAAACGATTCTTTTTAAAGTCATGCATTCATCTGCTTGATACTCTGCCACTGTGTAGCACCAAAGAATGTAATTCAAAGTGAAAATTATATCAGTCATTCAGAGGTTCTGCCTACACAATGCTAAACATCTGCATATTTGGATGAATGCCTGGCTTTCTAATTCACTAGCTGGGAGGAGATGCACCATTAGTTGTTATCCTAAATATCAAGAATATTAGTTCAGTGTGCATATCGAACATCACTGCACTTCTTGTTTGGGCTACACCTGATCATCTAAGATTAAGTTGATTTTATTTAGATTACACTCACAAAAAAAAGATAATTATACTGCTGTGTGACAGGAAAGAATCTACTGTTAGAGAAATCTGCTAAAATGCAATCCCCCCCTTGGATGACCTTCAGGGTACAGGGAAAAGAGTATAGGCACAAGAACAAAAGGCTTCTAGCAAACCTCTCTCACTAAACAGCAACACTAGTTTTGTCAGGTCAACTTAAGATTCTGTACCTCAGTCTTCTCCTGTAGAATACAGGCTTGAGAAAATTTTTGATTTACATATCTCCAGATAACAATGATAAGATTAGTGATTAGTGATAGATTGGTGATTAAGAGTTCAAGCTCTGTAAACCTGGTTTGAATTCCAATTATCAATAACTTGTTACAAATTTAGGCAAGCTGAAGTTTCCTCACCAGCAAATTATTGACAATCACAGCATCTGAGCACTAAATGAGAACACGAATTCTGCATGTTTAGCAAAGTGCCTAGAACACTGGAAAAAAATGTGCATTTGGGAGAATCAAAGAGAAACCATGTTCAAAGCAGCTTGGCCATATGAAAAAAAAAGGCCATAGAGGGGCACCAGGGTGGCTCAGTCAGTTAAGCATACGACTTTGGCTCAGGTCAGGTCATGATCTCACAGTTTGGGAGTTCAAGCCCCACATTGGGCTCTCTCCTCTCAGTGCACAGCCTGCTTCAGATCCTCTGTCTCCCTGTCTCTCTGCCCCTCCCCAGTTCTTGTGTGCTCTCTCTCTGTCAAAGATAAATAAACATTAAAAAAAAAAAAAAAGAAAGAAAAAGGCCATAGTGTTCACCATTCTTCAAATTTCAGATGCCAAAACATGTAAATCACACCTCATTTTCTAAAACCCCAAAGGTGAAAATAAAGAAGCTATCATTAGTAATGTCATGAGTCACACAGAAAATTCAATTAAACAAAAGGTATATGTATGTTCCTTCCCACCCCCATTCATTTTGTTAACATCTGCCAGGAATAGCCCAGAAGTCCTCAGAAATCAACCCACTCTCCGACACCAAAGGGATCAAACTGGAGGTCAAATCTGACCTACAGATATGCTTTGTCTAGGGTCACACTATTTAAAAAGATTACTCAAAAACTGAAATTTTGGAGTTTTCAAGTAAAATCAAGATTCCTGGCTTAATTTAAAAATTAGAAAACCTGGTAGCCCTCAGCACATATAACCATATGGTACAAATCTGTTGAAATATAAAAGCAGATGTCCTCTGTAGAAAGACAACTCTCTAGTTCTTATGGTCCTTGCCACACTTTATTATTTCTCTTAATACCAATACCAGTCACCATTTACTGTCACAATGTACCAAATAATTTGTTTTTTCTTTTGGCAAAGAAACAACTCTTGGTACTCATGCCTCTTTCAAAGGCTAGAATAAGAATAACCTTCAGGCTACAGGTTTCCAAAAAAAAAAAAGACAAATATTTTTGTGGATTTGAAGATTTGTTGGGACATATTTTTTAAACTTTATATGGAAGTAAAAACATTTATACATAAAAGGACACAAATCATAAGTATACAGCTCAATAAATATTCATAAATTAAATTCATTTATGCAACCAGCACCCAGATCAAGAAAGAGAACATTATCAGCACCCAAAAGCCCCTTTGTTCCTTTTTCCATTCACTATCCCTACAAGGGAACTGCTGTCCTAACTTCTAATGCCACTGACTTGCTTTGTCTGTTTGAACTTTATGAAAATGGAATCATTCAGAATATATTCTTCTATCTCTGCCTTCTTTTGCATAACACCTTGTTTGTGAGATTCATTTATATGGTTGAAGTTATAATTCTATTGCTGCATTTCTAATGTGCAAACAAAGCTCGCCCATAACTCACTTAACTTATTTTACCTGTCTGGCCCCTACTGGCAACTGAGTTCAGCACCCTAATCTGGATACAAATCTTTAAGAAATCTTTCCCTTTACAATTCTCTTAAAACCTCAAAATCCATTGGCCTTTCTGCAACTATTTAACTCCCTGGCTAGTGATTTAAATTTTCAAATGGCCCTCTTTGCTCATGCGCAGAGAAAGTTGCAAAGATCACTTTCCAATTTGATCCTTTTACCTAACACTGAACTCATTCCCCTCTATTACAAAGATGTCTGAAACATCTTGAATTGCCAGAGAAAAGTAGGATTATCTGTTACCTGCCTGCTGTGCTGCTGTTTTCTGTGCTCTTGATGAAGAGGAAGCAGTGTTCAGATTTCAGTTTCTTTGTAAAACAGCCTAATACCAGTGTTTAGTGAGCAAAGGGTTAGATGTATTAAAATAACCCTTTTGGTCAATTCTAAATGATAAAATATTTTGCACCAAAGATGCATCCTTCTTTACTTACTGATACCACTTCATTTATTACTTAAGACTTTTCAGAAGGCGAATAAAACCAGTAATTCCTGAACATAAATTTATAATCTGCCCAGAAATTTAATAGTTAACAAAAAATCTTGTGTTAAGATACCCACGTATGGTATAAGAGTAACTTTAAGTGCTGTTTTGGAAAAATTAATGTGTTATGATTCAAAATATCATTTGGACAACAAAGAGAAAAAAAAATTGCATTTGCTATCAACTAAGAATAATTTCACTGGGAATCCTCTATTTCGTATTTTCTCTTGAGATTTTCAGTAGGCTTTTAAAGCAGATGCTGAGCTGGAAACTAATCCAAGAAATAAAGAAAGCCAAGGGGAAAAAAACAATAATAATGGACAGTTGTACTTGATTGTTTCCATGGTCAGGGCATCCTCTTGAGTGGCAGATAATTCATCTTCTGTCAGTTTCCATTGCCTAGAGATCATTCTGAGCATTGTTATCAGCAAAACCTCCACAAAGTGAAGGATTTTCAAACAGGAAACCAGATGTGATGGGGTCAGGCCCTGCATGTGATGGGGATATTTGGGTTAATGATGATTGATGCCATATCACATTTCATAAAGTATACACTTGCCAAATCAGGTATTTCTGCCATCACAGGAGAGCAGTTTCTGAATGCCTTTACAGCAAAGCACCAAGGTCAAAGAGGAAAGAGTGGATGCAAAAAAGCCCACTGCCCTTACAGATGTGGCATAATAAAATTGGGATAACCACATTGCATGCTGCATAGTATTTGCATTACAATCCTTTCTAAATGTCTGCTATTTATCTGGAGAATCTAAAATTCCAAATTTTCCATACCTATAACATGCATATTACTATTTTGTTCGGGGGAGGTATATATTTTACTTGTTTCTCTAACTTACTATATTAAATAAACTCTTAGCACCATTACTTTATCAAAGTCTATGATTAAAATGTGAAATACTAATTTTTACATTAATACATTTGGTGACTTGGGACAAAAACATCACATAAAATATAAATGTGTGCCCAATGAGTACTCTCTTCTATTTCCTGGTACACATAAAGGTAGTGATTTTATTACTATTCCTGCTTTAGCAAAAAATAAGTTTTGATTTGTACATTTCAATATGGGCACATATTTACATGCTATAAAGGAATAATATACAAACATGCTCAAAGGGAGAAGGGCCCTCACCTTTAATCTTAGAAATAAATCTTTGCAAAACCATTATGCTGTTGTTTTAGAGTTGGATGTTTTCCAAGAAAGGATAATGAATGTTAGAACTGTCTTAAAACAGTCCTGGAAAAGCTCAATAGTTATTATTAAGTTGATGTATTTACAAGACTCTAAAGCATTCTTTGTTTTCTATAGCTATTGGTATAATATCAACTTTTCCCAGATAGGCATATTTTAAAGAAGTTTACAGTCAGGACTGGTATAGAAGTCTACACAGCTGACTTTACAATTCTTTTTTTATAATCAAGGCCAGCCTTGTGGGAAGAAATTGAGAGAAGAAACAGTTGTCAATGATTAGGTGCTAAATAAAAAATATAACTTCATTGTCAATGATAGGGATTTATTTGATCTAATAAAATGTATAATTGTTATGATTAACTTTATGTGTCAATTTTATAGGCCATGGAGTACCCAGATATTTAGTTAAATATTACCTGGTATATCTGTAAAGGTGTTTCTGGATAAGATTAGCAGGTGTATCTGAAGACTGAATAAAGCAGAGTACCCTTTCCAGTATGGGTAGGCCTCATCTCATCTGCTGAGGACCTCAACAGAACAAAAAAACAGAGGAAGAGAGAATTCTCTGCTACTATGTCTCTGCCTCTGTGCCTCTGTCTGTCTGTCTCTCTTGCGTGACTACTTGCGCTGTGACATCAATCTTCTCCTACCCTTGGACTAGGACTTAAAGCATCTGCTCTCCTGGTTGTCAGTCTTCAGCACTCAGAATGGAATTATATCACCAGTTCTCCTGGTTCTTAGGCCTTCGGATTCAGACTGGAATGATACTACTGACTCCTGGGTCTCCAATTTGCCACCTATATACCATGGGACTTCTCAGTCTCCATAATCCCAATTATGAGCCAATTCCTTATAGATGATATTTTATTTGTTGTATATGTAGGCTATATATATATATATATATATATATATATATATATATATATATGCTCTGTTTCTTTCAGGAACTCTCACTAATACAGATTTTGGTACCAAGAATGGAACGTTTCTGTAACAAATAGATAAACATGTAGAAGCAGCGTTGGAACTGGGTAATGGGTAGAGGCTAAGAGAGTTTTGAAGTGCGCTCAAGAAATATGGATGTTGGGGCGCCTGGGTGGCTCAGTCGGTTAAGCGTCCGACTTCAGCTCAGGTCACGATCTCAGGGTCCGTGAGTTCGAGCCCCGTGTCGGGCTCTGGGCTGATGATAGCCCAGAGCCTGGAGCCTGCTTCCGATTCTGTGTCTCCCTCTCTCTCTGACCCTCCCCTGTCCATGCTCTGTCTCTCTCTGTCTCAAAAATAAATAAACGTTAAAAAAAAATAAAAAAAAAAAGAAATATGGATGTTAACAGTGATTCTGGTAAAGTCTCAGATAGAAATGAGGAACAGGTTATTGGAAAGTGCAAGAAAGATGATTTTTGTTATAAAGTAGCAAAGAACTTGACTTAACTGTATTCTAGTGTTCTGTGGATAGAATATGTGTACAATGAAACCGGATATTTAGCTGAAGACAGAATTATTGTCCTTATAAGATAAGAAAGATTAGTGTCCTTAAGATGTGTGGGCTCTCCCTTGGTCTCTCTCTCTCCCTCCCCTTCTCTGTCTCCTTCCATCCCCCTCTCCCTCCCATGTGAAGACACAGTAAGAAGGTAGCAGCAGTCTATGAACCAGGAAGAAGGCTCTCATGAGACACAGAATCTGCTGGTGACTTGATCCTGAACTTCCCTGCCTCCAGAACTGTGAGAAATTTCTATTATTTATAAGCCTGTGGCATTTTGTTATAGAGGCCTGAATGGACGAAGACACAGCCCAAGCTGACTCAGACAAAAGGAAAAATCCCACACAAAACCTCGATTACAAATAGGGACTGTTAACCACTTTTCTAAGTGATTAGAATACATAAGAACTAACATCAAGGAAGACTCACCAAGATCACAAAGATTAATTGTCAAAGCTCTTTGAGGCATCAGCCTTGGGTCCTTTCTTACCCCTTAAAAAGAATACGCTAAACATTTAATGTATTCGGATCCTTCAAGCTAAGAATTACAGGTAAATCCAGAGAGAGGGATCACAATGAGGACAAGTAAAACAGGTAAGAACACAGAGGATTACTGCTCACATTTTCTTGTGAGAATTCTATCGAAATTCTGTGAATTTCTCTGTCAGAGACCTTATTTTTGGGGTATACTGGTTAAGAGAAGCAGACTTGATATCACGGCCTGGGGTCAGGGAACTGCCTAACTAACTAACCTGCTTAATACAACATAAACAGAACTCATTCCCTCTTTTTGGGTAGTGATAGTCAAATTAGATCTTAATCATATACCGCACAAGGATATTTTGGTGACATGTTTAAGGGCACATTTGCACACCTACTATTGGGACTAGAAATACAAAAAACTCTTTAAAATTGGCTTTCAAAAATGTCTGATAGAAATCCAAAGCACAAAAACAGCAAAGAAGAGTGTTCATAGCCTTCTGCCAGAAGCGCATGGGGGGAAAAAATGAGATTTTTACTTTCTCATTGCTCAGGGTTAAAGTGCTCCAACCTGAAGGGAACATGAGAAATGGAGAGAGGGGTTAGCATAGAACAGTAACCCTGAACATCATTCCCTCATGAAGGCTTCTCTTTTTCACAGTGACATCTTGGCACATCTTGGCACAGTGGCAAGCCTGATAGACACCACCACAAGTCACATTTGCTGAAGATGAGATTTTTTCCTTCTTTCAAATGAATTCTAAGATACCAGCCATTCTAAACAAAGAAGAGCTCTGCATAACTGTGTACAAAATCTAATAGTCTGGTACTTATGGTCTCAATCTAACCTAAGCCATATATTTGTTCATCATTTCCCAGGCAGGGCACATGATATGCTGTATGAAAGGCAAACTTTCAGCATTTTCAATCATAAATCAATAAATAATTGAATAAAAGGGCATTAGAGATGATGAGCTTCACAATTCAGATGGATGAAGATTAAGAACAGTAAGATATTCTATTTCTCTAGCTTTCATGCCATTCACGCACGCATAGCAAACCTTGAAACAATATTCCAAAGGACAGCATGTATATGGATTAAAAACCAGAAATATCAAATAGCTTATATGTATTATGCAAATATACAAGTTTTGTATAACTTTTGATTTTGTTCTTAAAACTAAAATTCTTTTTTATTAAACTATTATAGTAGACACATGGATAAAAATCAAAAGAAGTAGAAAAACTTATGATTAGAATTACTGGTTTTCTCCTTCCCTTCCACATCCTATGTTTAATTTTACTGCTCAGAATACACTGCTTTTAACAATTTTTGTTTTTATTTTTTTTGTTTTCTGTCTGATACATTTTGATGAATAATACAATCATGCAACTGTTTTGTTTTTAATTTATCAGATTTAGACCTTATTTATTGCCTTTTTACTGAGCTATATGATAACATAACTCACTCATGCTATCACCCATTACCTCTCACCTTCCTCTCCCCAATAGAGTAATATTATTAGTTCTTCTATTTAGTTAACTTTATAATTAAATAATATACTTATAACCTTATTCTGTATTTTGAAAAATATTGACAATTGTTCTTGTAAAACAAGACTATGCATATCTCTCTTTTCCCCGTGACTTATTCTTCCCTACCTTTTAGCTTCTAATTTTCACCATCTCTACTTTTGTATTTCTAAATCTATCGTATTTAGTTGGTTCTCTAATTATACCCAATTCTTAATCTTTGTAGCTATGGATTGATTCTAAATGCTGCAAATCAATAAAGAGTAGTTATTGATAGATGTTTTATTCTCTGTACTTGACTCTGATGAGATTTTTCTCTTGCACAGCTTTTTTTAATGATTCTGCTTTTTCCTAGAGTTACCAGCTACTTAACTGTGTATGTATTCATTAAGCGTATCACCTTCTTAAGTTGTTCCAGATATTCAAGAGTAGCGTCAAATCTGTGGAATCCCATTTTTTTTTTTATCATCTACCTCCCACCAGATTATTACTTTAAGTGACATTCTAATTAAAAGTATAGAGAGGTTTACTTTCTGAGTCCTTCAATGCTAAACATAAAATTTTTCTGGTATAAAATTCTAGGTTTAAAATCATTTTCCATTGGATCTTTGAGCCATTTTCTGTTGCCAGTTTCATTCCCATTTCTTTTTTATCTATTTGTTCTTTATCTACAGAAGCTTTTAAGATCGTATCTTTACCCTTAGTATTCTAAAATACCAGTGTCTATGGTTCTTTTTTTTTACTCACCTGACTATACTTAACATGTCATCCTATTCTTATTTTATAGACTGCAGTATTTTCTGAAATCTTTGCAACTCAAGATATTTTTGTTTCTCTTTTGTTCCCTAAATTATCTGTTTCCTTTCATCATTTTTCTTGGTTTTTTTTAAGCGTATTTACTTTGAGGGGGACTTGGGGAGGGGCAGAGGGAGAGGGAGAGAGAAAATCCCAAGCAGGCTCTGCACTGTCAGCTCAGAACGCCACATGGGGCTTGATCTCAGGAACCTGAGCCGAAATCAAGAGTCTGATGCTCAACCAACTGAGCCACAAAGTGCCCCTCATTATTTTTCTTTTTTAAAAATATTTTTATATTGGTGTCTTGGATATCCAAGAATCTTAGCTGTTTTATTTTATTTTATGCAAGAAATAGAGGGTACCTCTTTAATTTCAACTTACTTAAAAATACAATTTTTTTCAAATGTGTAACATGACATTAATTACTATCTGTACACAAATAATGACCCTCCAGTTTATATCTTCAGTCAGGATCCCTCCTCTCATCTCCAGAATCAGAGTAAAATTGCTCACTCAAATCACTACTTGATTTCTAATTGATGTCTCATTTTTTTCAATTTTTTTAATGTTTTTATTTATTTTTGAGACAGAGAGAGACAGAGCATGAGCAGGGGAGGGGCAGAGAGAGAGGGAGACACAGAATCTGAAGCAGGCTCCAGGCTCTGAGCTGTCAGCACGCGGGGCTCGAACTCATGGACCACGAGATCATGAACTGAGCCGAAGTCGGATGCTTAACCGACTGAGCCACCCAGGTGCCCCATTGATGTCTCATTCTTAACCTGTCCAAAAAAAATTTCTGACCATGTATCCCTATATCACCAAATTTTCTTCTCCCATATGTTCTCATCCTCCAGAGCTTAATCCAAAAGCTCTGGAATCTTCCTTAACACTTTCACAACCACCACCCAATCCATAAAAAAGTTATCTCAGTTCTGAATATTTCTAAATATTTCCAGAATCCAGCTATAAGCCTCTCCAGTGCTGCCCTCCTGACCCAGGTCCTTATCATAACAATTTCAGATTATCTTTGCAGCCCCTTATTTGGTCTCCTTGCTTCCACCAATATTTCCTATGGCCTGTGCTCTGCAGAGCACTCAGAGTGACTATTTTAATAAGTCATATCATGTCCTGCTTCTGCTAAAAATTCTACAAGTATGCAAAAGTCCAAAAACTTGTTCCTTATCTGATGGCCTTCACATATACAGACTATGTGCTCTCTTATGCCCATCGACTTTTTTACTCACTCACTCTGCTTTACCACTGTGGCCTCCTTGCTGTTACATAAACATTTCAAGACCTTTCCCACCTCAGGGCATTTCTACTTGCTGTTCCCTTTTCTCTTTTTCCAGGTATCCTGATAGCTTTCTCTGTCACTTTTTCTGAGTGTCTGCTTAAATATAATCTTATCAGAGAAATTTAATCATTCCACCCTATAAATAGAGACCTCCCCTACCCCAGCATTTCCTACACCTGTAGCCAGGCTTACTGTTTTCCTACAGGTGTTTACCAACACCCGACACAATCTGTAATAATTTTTTTTTTATTCCTCACCACCCCACCGCTAGAATGTAAGATCTTTACTAGCAGCTCTTTTGGTTATTGTTGTTGTTGTTTTTCATTTTGCTAACTGCTCTTATCTCTAGCACTTACAAAAATACGTAGCACACAGTGAGAACTTATTCAACATGTGTTGAATCACTGAATGAAGGGCTATATGAATGAATAATGAGACAATATTAAATATGGTCATATATTAATGAAGAGACTTAGGAAAGCTTGACATGTTTTGACCTCAAAGAAGTTTAGAGAGGCTGACCCAATAAGCAAGGAGAAAGAGGCCTTGGGATGACAGTGATGAGTCAAGTGCAGGCTGATTGCTCTAGGATTTGTATTGCAGGTTGAAGAATTTTTAAATTTATTTTAAGGGAAATATTAAGCCATTAAAAGGTTTAAGCAAAAGACTAACATGCTCTAATTTTTACCAAAATTTTTATTTTGTCTTCTAAGTAAAATATAGAAAAAATGGAGCCAAGAGAAGAAGAGAGACCATCAATAAGGCCATTGCCATAGTTTGAATGAGACAGGATGCCTTCTGGGACAAGAGTGGTGGCAGTTGGAGATGGAGAGTAAAGATAAATCTGGAATATATTTTGTAAGAATGAACAATAGGAATTACTAATCATTTGCATGTAGTGAGGGGAGGAATTTTGGCTTGGGTAATTGGGTATGTAGTGCTAGTGAACAAAATCGGAAAAACTAGAGGAAGAAAGGTTTGGGGCAGAAATCAAGCATTTGGTCTAGACGTAGTGAGTTTGAGATGCTTTTGATGGCTTACATATTCTCTCCATACATGAGAACTTGCTTCACCACTGTCCCCTATTAAAGTGGCCAGTGCCTCAGGCACCTGATTCTCTACTAAGCACCTCCCAACTAATAAAGTACAAGATCTCTTTAAGTTTTAGAATACTCCAGGCTACCTTTATTTGAAGGTTCTAGAACTCAACATGACAGGAAGTTAATACAGTCTGGCATACATTTTGTAACTGAACTCAAAAGTGAGGCAATTCTATATGACTTAGCTCCTACTCTTCCTTTGACAGATGTCTCAGCAGGAAATCGGGCCTGAAAACAAAAGGTTGTTAGAAGTTCATATTTTTTTTAAAGAAGGTTATTTTTTTTAAGTTTATTTATTTATTTTGAAAGAGAGAGAGAGAGAGCACACAAGCAGGAGAGAAGGTAAGAGAGAATCCCAAGCAGGCTCCACACTGTCAGCACAGAGCCTGACGTGGGGCTCAATCCCATGAACCGTGAGATCATGACCTGAGCTGAAATCAAGAATCAGGCTCTTAACTGACTGAGCCACCCAGGTGCCCCACAAGTCCATATTTAATTGCCTCCTCTGTTATGTCAGATAACCCTAAATTGATACCAAGAAATTAAATATTCCTTTTTATATGGTAAGGAAATAATGCAAGTATATAGGACAGCCAGCCACCATGAGGCAAATGAATATCTGTCCATTGCCCACCAAATGGAAAGTCCTCCACCTTGAGTCTTTTCTGTCTTAACCCTCTAGGTTAAAACTGCCAAACTGTCTGGGGTCCAAAAAGTAGTTTGGGCAAGAGAAATAAATTTGAAAATTATGAGTTCAAAGGGAGCACTTAAATCTACAGGAAAAAGTAAATTATTTAGAGAGGATATATAAAAAGGTAAAGGAAAGAGACACGGAAGAGAGCTCTGGGCTTCACAGGGAGCCCTGTAAAGGAGACTGAACAGAAGTTGAAGAAAAAGGATGAGAACAGAAGAGTGTGCTAGAAACTAAGAGGAACCAATGTTTTTGATAAAGAGGAAATGGGCTTTTGTATCAATTCTGCTGAGAGGTTAGATAAAAGGATAGAAACAGTACGCAATATTGGTGATCGTGAAAAGAACAGATTCAGTGACATTATGAGGGAGGAAACAAAAATTACATTGGTTTAATGAGTGATTGGGGCAATAAGAGAGGGAAGATACCTTACATAGAAAATGCCTGCCAAAAAAATCGGATGTTAAAATGAGCAGAGAAATGCAGCCGTAGCCGGGAGAATGTGAAAGTGAATGAAATAACTATTAGCGAACCAAGAGGTCAGCAGAGAATGGACAGCATTGCGCAGCAAGCTGGACAGACCCTATCAGACAGTGTTGGCCAAGCAAATACTAAGCACACTGTGGAGCCATGGCCAGAGGAGACAATGAGATAAATCTGCTGGCAGAGTCCAGCATTAGGGGCTTCAAGGCTCTGGGCTCAGAAAATGTGCTCTAATAACCTAAGGTAACTTCCAGTCTTATTCTTCGGGGCAGTTAAATATCATGTGAAGCATTACAGGACTCTGAGAGATCAGAGAACTATGCGTATGACCTTTAGTTACTCCAGTTTTTTTGCCACTGGTATTTGCTGATGTTCCTTTTTATTATTTTATTATTAAACCTCTTTGTGTGATACTATTTATATAGTCTTGTCATGTGCCTGGCACTGTCCCAAGTGCTTTACAAATATTAACTCATTAAATCCTCATTACAGCCTTATGAGGTGTGTGCTAGTATTATCTTTATTTTACAAACTGAGGCACAGAGAACTCGGTAAGGAAAGTAGTCTTTTCTTCAGAGGCCAGGATTTCAAGCTCTGCAGTAAGTTGGTCCCGTTTCATTTAAGTGCTTGTTTGCAAATGAGCATTGTTACAGTGTCAAGATGGAAAGCACTTCATGCAACTTCGGGATGAGTGATTCAAGCCAAGCGAAGAACACCCATTCCATTAATTAAATTCAGCCCTCTTGGGGACTTGTGGCATTGCTCACATGAAAGGTGTATGGGCAGGCTGTGCTGGCAATGCATCTCCATTATTCATTTTCTTTAACATACATTAAAAGCAAGCACCTGGTTTAAAGGCTTAATTTTTATAATTAATAGGTATGGCTAATGAAGAACTGATTACTGTTTTCATTTTGTTTCAATTTAGGGGACGAGATTTCTATCTGGTACCCTGACTCCTTTACATAGTTCTCCTCTAAGATGTCTCAAAAGAAGCATCTGTGAGAATTATTGCACCTCTGAAACCAGAAACTCATCATCCCCTCTCTGACAAGCTGATTCTTTTTCTCATGCCCACTGTACATGTTCCTTGACCTTAAAGTATCTTGATTCCTTTGTCCCTTAGTTTTTGCCCTATCGCACTGTTTCTAACCTTATCTCCTTACCTGTCCATCCTAAATCTGTGTATTGATTTACCCAACCTCTTGCCAGCACCCCCAATTTCTTTACCCTAATATGTTTTCAACATTTTTTTTTTCATTTATTTTTGGGACAGAGAGAGACAGAGCATGAACGGGGGAGGGGCAGAGAGAGAGGGAGACACAGAATCGGAAACAGGCTCCAGGCTCCGAGCCATCAGCCCAGAGCCTGACGCGGGGCTCGAACTCACGGACCGCGAGATCGTGACCTGGCTGAAGTCGGACGCTTAACCGACTGCGCCACCCAGGCGCCCCATACCCTAATATGTTTTCAGTTCAGCATCCTGAAAAATGATCATTTAAATAAATCCAAACATCTTCATTCTCTCCTCTGCCACCAGACTTTTGAAAACCCAGCCATGTATATATGATCATGATATGGACTGATGATGCTACAAAGTCCCTGGCCATCACGCATGGAGGCTTTTATGGTTCAGGGCAGCTCCCTTCCTCCTGATCTCCTCTCATTAATACATAGGCTGGACTCTACCTGACTTAACTGTAAATTCACATTACAATGAGGAATAAAGTACTTCATCCGCCTCATCACCATCACCATCACCTTCATCTCCACGTCAGAGGAAAAAGCACTGCTTCTCTTTCCCAAGGCACTTCTTTCAAAATGCTTTCTCTCTCATCTTTTCCAGCTGCCTCTAGAGTCTTGCTCCAACCATTATTCAATTGTCCTGTACGGGCAACCTTTCTCATTCCATTAGCTCCTTCCTGTACATGGAATCCAAAATATAGTCAAATAAGGGACAAAACCAAAAATAAATGGAAAACCTCCTCCATCTCCCTGATCCCTTTCATCTGGTCTTTAACTGTACACATCATATATACCTTACTTATGAAAAGCTTTTAGAGGACTCACCGGTGTCAAACACAGTTCTAAGAACTTTACATACATTAACTCTATCCATACAACAACGCTGCGAGGGAAGCATTTTATTATTCTCATTTTGCAGGAGAAAAACTGAATCATAGCAAGTTTAAATACATTTTCCAGGGTCACACAGGAGCCTTTCCCATTGTCTGACTTATTAATAAATTTTACAATAAATTATAATAAATAAATGGGCAGTCACCTGTTAATTTTAATTGTTTCCAGGTTTTTTTTTTATTTTTTAATATATGAAATTTACTGTCAAATTGGTTTCCATACAACACCCAGTGCTCATCCCAAAAGGTGCCCTCCTCAATACCCAACACCCACACTCCCCT
>NC_064811.1:53768930-53770502 GCF_023721935.1 Panthera uncia
AAAGACAGATACCATATGGTTTCACTCTTATGTGGATCCTGAGAAACATAACAGAAACCCATGGGGGAGGGAAAAAAAAAAAAAAAAAGAGGTTAGAGTGGGAGAGAGCCAAAGCATAAGAGACTGTTAAAAACTGAGAACAAACTGAGGGTTGATGGGGGGTGGGAGGGAGGGCAGGGTGGGTGATGGGTATTGAGGAGGGCACCTTTTGGGATGAGCACTGGGTGTTGTATGGAAACCAATTTGATAGTAAATTTCATATATTAAAAAATAAAAAAAATAAATAAAAAAAAAAAGCCAATTACAACCAGAATCTCTTTTCAAAAACTCTGTGAAGATGTGCCATAAATAAATAAATAAATAAATAAATAAATAAAGTATAGCTAATTTCACTCACAAATTCTCTAGCTCTGAGACTTCTCTTAGAAAACACAAACACAAAGGAAGCCTTCACCTATCTGGCTCTCCATCTCAAAAACACCTCTTGAGTAATATGACCAGAATAGCCATGGATTTAGTTCCTATAGTCTTTGTTAACCAGGTTCTCAAACCAATGCAAATACCTTTTGAGCCTCATTTGCCAGAAATGGGTTTACTAACAGTTAAATTCAGTTTGGCTCACAAGCACAGAGCAAAACTGGGCCAATGCCGCTAATGTTGCACCAGGGACATGAGCTACAGCAGGAACCACACATGTTCATTTCAGGGTGGGGCAGAAGCAGCCAGGAGGCTGGTCCTGGAGGCTAAAGGATGGGATCCTGGCTGGTACAGGCTGATCGAATGAGCCATACAGGTGACAGAGATTCCAATTTCCTATCTTCCAGGACATACTGTTCTCTGGAGGAAAGCCTAAGCAATGTTGTACCTTTTGAAGTCGCCATCGTAATACCCAAGACAACCATCCTTTATAAAATGTCACCCCACCCCTGCCATCACCCTTATCTCCCTTGTCCTGCTTACAATTTCTTGGTTGGCACTTCTCATCCCTTATTTGTTCATTGTCTATCTCCTTCCATAAGAATATAAATTCCATAAGAACAGAGACTATTTTGTTCACTGATGTATACCCAATGCCTAAAATACATAGGAAGTATTTTTTGAGTTGAAATGAACAGAAAGTGTATTACCCATGGCACTGAGACAGTGCCTTGTATTCTTGGGTTAGATCTCTCCACCAAAATTAAAACAACCTCTTTCCACTATCACCATTTTGCTTTGATTTGCTTAGCCAGCCTACTACTACTTTGTATGTGCTTCTTAGGAGAAGCTTTAAAGGAGACAGTGTTTAGGAGCCCATCTTTACTCCTTCTGCCACTACTCCTCACTTACCTGAGCCCTGGAATCAGATTTTCTTTTTTTTCTTTTTACACGTATGACATATCTTTTCCCACATTCACCTCCTTTCAAGACGAGAGAGGAAAAAACAAAGAATAGAAAGGAGAATGGTTTAATCAGAAATGATGCTATTTGACTCTACCCATCATGCCTGCCCCGTTAGCCGCTATGGTCCTGAGATGGTGTCATTTTGTGGTATAATCAAATACTATCGATACCATTCTCAATTATCACATA
>NC_064811.1:53770512-53866460 GCF_023721935.1 Panthera uncia
ATAAAGAGACAGAAGGGAGATTCCTTCCCTCCTCCATTCCCTTTCTATGTGAGGCCACAGTAAGCAGAACTCTGCTGCAAACCAGGAGGTGGGACCTCACCAGATACCAAATCTGCTAGTGCATTAATCTTGGACTTCTTACCTCCAGAACTGTGAGGAATAAATTTCTGTTGTGTAAGCCACCCAGACTATGGTTGTTTAAGCCACCCAGAATAAGACAACTTTAATCCAAGTGTTGTTCTCTCCCCATGTACTTTCTCCCACACTATTTGTGTTAGGGTTCTCCAGAGAAACATAACATATAGAGATATATATATAGGATACATAGGATATATGTAGAGATATAGATATTTATTATACGAATTGGCTCTCACAATGACAGAGACTGAGAAGTGCCACAATCAGCCATCTGCAAGGTGGAGAACCAGGAAAGCCAGTGGCGTGTCATTCCAAGTCTGAAGTCTTGAGAATCAGGAAGCTAATGGTGTAAAGTCACAATCTGAATCCAAAATCCTGAGAACCAGGTGCCCCAGAGTCCAAGGGCAGGAGAAGATGGATGTCTCAGCTCAAGCAGAGAGAGAAAGAGAATTCGTCCTTCCTTAGCCTTTTTGTTCTATCTGGACCTCTAAACATGCCCACCCACTCTGGAGAGGACCATCTGTTTTACTTAGTTCATCACTCAAATGCTAATCTCTTCCAGAAACACCCTCACAGGCATACCAGAAATAATATTATACTAGCTATCTACGTATCCCTTAGCCTAGTCAGGTTGACACATAAAACTAACTATCCCACTATTACTCAAAGCCATCTTCCACCACAGCAATGCGGGGTCACAGGGAGTGAGGTGAATCAGAATAATCTCCAGCATTTTTCTGATAGAGATACCAAAGAAAACACAGCATGTGAAAGAGTATAAAACTAGAACAGGCCATCTACCTATTTTTCAGTAGGAGAGATTGAAAGAAGTACATAGAGAGAGAAAGAAAGACCCAGAATGCTCTCTTCTCAGAGCTGAATCTCAGTTTCTAGTCCCGAGTCTCTACTTCCTGCAGTTTTTCCTTCTAGTGAACTGCTACAATATCCTCCCAATAACATCAGCCAATATTTTTTTTCTTTCTGCTAGAATTGGGTGGGGGTCACCTGGAAGTAAAAGTGACTGGACATTTCAGTGCTTTCTTATTATTGGAGCACCCTGTGGAATTAGAGGTATAGCAGCATCAGTGGGGTTAGAGTGAAACACCAGTGGGAGAACACATTTCTAACATGGTGGGAAGTCTGGATGTGTGATTTCTCAGTGAGTCAGTGGAGATGCAGCAGCTGATATTTTGATAAACAAAGGTATCTTACAAATCACCTTAACCTTGATCATAAAAAATCCATTGGTTACCAAAAAGTTACTTTAACTCTGTTGCCCAATTGCAATTCATTAATTGTTTTAATGCAAAAAGACGACTAAGAAAACATCAATGATACCACTTCACATCTACTTGGATGGCTATAATTTTTAAAAATACAGAAGATAAAAAGTGTTGGCAAGGACATAGACAAATTGGAACCCTAGTGCATTGCTGCTGGGAATGTAAAAATGTAAAATGGTGTGTCTGCTGTGGAAAACAATTTAGTGGTTTCTCAAAAAGTTAAACATAAAATTTCCAATAACACAGACATTCCACGCTGATGTATATACCCAAAAGAACTGAAAGCAGTGGGATTGGGTAACTGTCCACAGGGCTGCTGCAGCAAATCACTGCAAACTTGGTGATTTAAAACAACAGAAATGTACTCTCACTGTTCTAAGTGGCTAGAAGTCTGAAATCAAGGTGTCAGCAGGGCCACACTCCCACTGAAGGCTCTAGGGGAGCATCTCTCTTGGCCTTTTCCAGCCTGTGGTAGCTGTTGACATCCTTTCTTTAGCCTCCCTAGCGTAACTCCAATCTATGCCTCCATTATTATGTGGCGTGGGTGTCATTTTCTATCTTTTAGAAAGACACTAGCATTGGGTTTAGGGCCCACCCTAATCCACTATGCTCCCATCTCAATCCTTAACTTTTTAAAAGTTTATTTATTTATTTTGAGAGAGAGAGAGAATAAGCAGAGGAGGGGCAGAGAGAGAGAGCGCAGAGCCTGACCCTGGCTTGATCTTACAAAGCATGAGATCATGACCTGAGCCAAAATCAAGAGTGGGATGCTTAACTGAGACACCCAGGTGCCCCACAATCCTTAACTTAATTACATATGCAAAGATCTTATTTCCAAATGAGATCAATCCTGAGGTTCCAAGTGGACATGAATTTAGGGAACACTATGCACCCTGTACACTAATGAAGGGAATAGGCCTCAGAGAGATTTGGATTCAAAGTCCCAAATCTTCCCCTTTCTAACTCTGTGACCTTAGCAAGGCATGTCTTTCTGGGTCTCAACACTGGAAATGTTAATTATATTCTGTTATAATATTTTGATATGATTTTAACTGCTTAATTATATAACTAAAAAGGGAGGAAAATCAAGTAGTGGAAAAGAGACAACGCTTCATGATTTTTTCTTTTTAGATATTCTGAAGAGTTTAATATTAAAAATTGTGACATTTTTGGTCCTCAGATGATATAGACTAAGAAAGATAATGAATATATTGCTGAAATACATACTTGAAGGAGTTAATTTAAATAATAAAATTCAATACAATTAATGGCATTTTCAGTGTCATCAAAACTGTTTTTGCTGATCTCTCATTCCAAATCCTGTTTTGAATTTATTTCCTCTAAATAAGTAGTAACCAGTATGAAATGATACTATCTTATAATCACTTTTGTGGGCTGAATTGTGTCCCTGAAAAGTTCATCTATTGAAGCCCTGACCCCCAATACCTCAGAATGTGACTGTATTTGAAAATAAACCTTTAAAGAGGTAATTAAATTAAAATGGGGTCAAAAGAGTGGGCTCTAACCAAATATAACTAGCATCCTTATTACGAAGAGGAATTTGGACACAGATACACACACAGAGGAAAGACCATATGAAGACACAAAGACCTCATCTACAAGCCAAGAGAAAAAATCAACCCTGTTGACACATTGATCTTTTTGCCTCCAGACCTGTGAGAAAATTAATTTCTCTTCTTTAAGCTGCCCAGTCTGTGGTACTTTGTTATGACAGTCATAGCAAACTGATCCACTTGCCATTCATTTTTTATATATCACACTAAAATCTGAACATATTCATAATTTTCTCTACGATCAAGAACTAACTACTCTTTTAGGAAATGCTACATGGGTTGTAATGTAAGCACTGTCTGGATACATGGCTGGTGTTTCATTGAGCCCATCTGATGTTCCAGAACAAAGTGAATTTTGCCTTAAAGATAAATCTAAAACTCTGCCTTTTAGGATATAGAACACCAACCTTGACTTTACTTTTTTTTTTTCCTTCAGTCTTTGTTCACTAAGATTCAAAAAAATCCCAAAGTCTAATCTCATGCAGGGATACGCTGTCACGTTACTATGGAAATTTAGAGAAAGGAGAGCTCACATCTGGTCAGGGGGTGGGGAACGTTCCATTGAGGGGGTGATATTCAAACAGACCCCCTAACAATGAGACCAGCAGCAATTCATAGGCAGTATATTCTAGCTGGAGATAAAAGATTAAGAAAATCAATGAAGTCTGAAAATGTTGGTGTTTGGAGAACTTGAGATAATATCATTTCATTGAAGCATGTATATGTGTATAGAGGTAATAAATAAAAACAAGAGTATTCTAGAAACCAATTATTGAAGATTATTATAAAGCTAAAGAATTTGGATATAAAAAACCAGTGCATTTCAACAATTCACCTGAGATGTTTGTTAAAAATGCAGTTTCTTGAGCCTTATTCATGATTAAATAAGTCAGAATCTCTACCAGTGGGTCTCCAGAGCATGCATTTGTAGCTAGCTCCATGGGTGTTGTTTGTCACACTGAAACGTGAGAACCATTGCAAAAGGTGGTAGGACACTATTAAATGGCCCTGAAAATTTTTGAGCAAGGGAATAACCAAATTATGTCTATATCTTAGGATGATTAATCTAGCAGCTATCGGTAACATGGCTATAATAAAGGAGATATTACAGACAAGGCAGGAGACAGGTTTGGGAGGCTGATGCAACAGTCTAGGCAGAAAACAAGGCTAGGATAAGGCTGGATATAAAGGGCCTATTTGTCATTTGAAATACATGACAAAACAGAACTGCAGAATTTTATAATAATCATATATAAGAGGATGAGAGAAAGGAAGCATCTGGAAAGACTAAGGTTGCAAGCCTAAGTAGTTTAGGTAATGTTAATTACAGGTAGGGCAGTCATAAGGAAAATCTTGTTGGGCTTTTAACCACGCATGATGGATTCAGACTGGGACATGTTGAGTTTGAGATTTTAGTAGGCATCCAGAGCAAGACATTCAACTGGCAGTGTGAAATATAGACTAGAGTCCAAGAGTGAAGTAAAAGCTCAAAATACAGATTCAACATTTATCTGGCTAGAGATGAAGCAATCTGGGTGGATGACTCTTGGCTATTGTCTACCCAACACAGGCCCTAGGGGAAAGTCATACAGAACCCGTGGGTTTAATGAGAATTTGTAAGTTATAAACTGAAATTGTATTATTATTATTTTTTAAAAAATGTTTTTAAGGTTTATTTATTTTTGAGAAAGACAGAGTGCTAACAGGGGAGGGGCAGAGAGAGAGGGAGATACAGACTCTGAAGCAGGCTCCAGTCTCTGAGCTGTCAGCACAGAGTCCAATGCAGGGCTCAAACTCATGAATTGTGAGATCATGACCTGAGCCAAAGTTGAACATTTAACCGACTGAGCCAGCCACCCAGGCACCCAGAAATTGTATTATTAATGATATAATTTCTTGCAATGTTAAGGATAGCTTACACTATGATCTGTAACTAAAATTACATCTCTGGGCCTTCTACATTACGTTTATTTTAAAGCTAAAACAAATAGCCTTCACAATATAATTTTAATGAATATTACACTTTTCAGTATAGAATCAAGTTACAGTAAAGGCTAAAGAAATGTATCTCTTGGGGCCTACCATTCCTTACTATTTCCAGTATCTTCTGAGTTCATCTGTAAAAAAAACACTTCTTTTCTGGAGTGCATTCTCAAGTTTCTTCATATGATGTCTAATGGTCACAAACTTTTTTAATGTTTTCATTTTAACAATCAATCTTACCTTCACTTGATTACATGGCTATGTATAGATTCTAAGTTCAAAATCATTATATCTCAGGCTTGGAAGAAATTTTCCTTTTCTTACCAGCCCACTATTGTTGATGAGATGTCTGAAATTGATTCTTATTCCTTTGTAAGGCTCTTGTTCTATTTCTCTCTGAAAGCTTTTAGAATTTCCTTTATTATCCTTAAGAGATCAGAAAATGTTGTCAAAATGTTTCTAGGTGCATCTTTTCAAATTCTTTTCTTCTTGGCTCTTAGCAGATTCTTTCAGTATGAAAACTTTTCTTTCTTTAACTCAGGAAAATTGTCTGCCATTATTTTTCTCCTTTCCAGTCTGTTCCTTCTTAATGGAATTCCTACAAATGTTGTACCTGCTAAATCTATCTACCATGTCCCTTAACTTTTCTGTATATTTCTCTTATTATCTCTGTCTTTCAGATTGCTGATTGGTTTTTCAACCATGTCCTTTTTAGTATTTAGCATGCCTACAGAATATTTAAATTACTAATAACTCTTTTTTATTCCCTGGCAGGTTTTTTTTTTCAACAACACTGATGCTTATTTTGTGGATCCAATTTCTTCTTTAATACTTCCAAAGATACTAACTAGAATTTTTCTTTTTTTAGATTTTTTTCTCTTACCGGAATTGTTTTCTCTCTTGTTGGTTGTTGGGCCAGTTCATCCTGATCTTTTTCATGCCAATTTTTTTTACTGCTGTGTGGTTTTCTTCTGCAGTTTGGTTGTTCTTTCTCCCTAATAATCTTTTCATTTGAGGAGGATAGTAGCCTCCATGTAGAGGAAGGGACACTTGTCAATAGCAAGCTTCCCTTCAGGGTGTAGCCTTGGAACCAACCAACAGGCAGACAGAGCTGCCATTTGAAAAAATAAGGACACAGAGTATTTAGCATTTTAACCCATAAATGCAGCCACCTATTCTTTTAATTTTCATCTGTATCTATTTTGGGGGATCCAAGCTGTGTTCTACTTTTTTCTCAGGATCCAGTACCTAAACCTGGAACTGCTCAAGTATCTCCTCCATTCTGGGGGGTGGGGGGTGGTGGAATGTGTGGTGCTTAGTTTATTATCTTGAATTAGGAAACTTTTAGTTTCTTAACAATACTCTTTTAACCAGTAGGCATGATTAAAGTTAGATAATATTCAGATACTTTGCCTTGTATTCAATAGCAACAACAAAATTCCTTGTTGCTGCTTCTTATCATCATCATGAAGAGACTTTATTCTTTAGAGTGGTTTTAGGTATACAGAAAAATTGAGTTTAAAGTACAAAAAATTCCTACATGCCCCCTCTTCTGACAGAAGTCTCTTCTATTATTAATGTCTTGCATTAGTGTTTTATATTTGTTACAGTTGATAAATGAACAAACACCAAGTTATATCACTGTTATACATACATACATGTATGTATCTATGTTTTATATATATATATATATATATATATATATAAAACAAAGTGATCACCACAATTAATCTAATTAACACCTGTCAACATACATTATTATTATTTTTTGGGGGGGGCACCTGGGTGGCTCAGTAGGTTGAGCGGCCAACTTTGGCTCAGGTCATGATCTCTCAGTTCATGAGTTAGAGCACCGTGTCAGGCTCTGTGCTGACAGCTGGGAGCCTAGAGCCTGCTTCTGTTTCTGTGTCTCCCTCTCTCTCTGCCCCTCCCCTGCTTATGCTCTGTCTCTCTTTCTCTCTCAAAAATAAACATAAAAGTTTTTTTTTTATTATTTTTTCTTGCAATGAGGACTTTATAAACATCTGTTAACAACTTTCAACTGTGCAATACAGTATTAACTATAGTTACCATGCTGTACACACGTCCCCATGACTTATTTTGTAGCTGGAAATTTTTACCTTTTGATCCCTTCCACTCATTCACCGACCTCTCATCCCCCACCTCTGGTAATCACCGATCTGTTCTCTGCATCTATGAGGCTGGTTTTGATTGTTTTTGTTTTAGATTCCACTTCTAAGTGAGATAATGTGATATTTCTCTTAAGGTTCATTCTTGTTGAAAATGGTAAGATTTCCTTCTATTTGGGGGCTGAATTCTACTCTATAGATAGATACATAGATAGAATCTATATAGATTATATATATATAGATATAGATATATAGATGTCTATTCTATAGATATAGATATATAGAATTCTATTCTATATATCTATATCTATATATATATACCACATTTTCTTTATCCATTCAGCTATCAATGGACATTTACTTTGTTCCCCATATCTTAGCTATTGTAAATAATGCTGCAATGAATATGAGGGTGCATACCTTTTTAAGTTAGTGGTTTTGTTTTCTTCAGATAAATATCTGCAGTAGAACTGCTAGATCATGTGGTAGTTCTATTTTTAATTTTTTTTAAAAGAAAACTCCATTCTATTTTTCATAGTAGATAACTAATTTACATTCCGACCAATAGTATGTAAGAGTTCCCTTTTCTCCACATCCTTGCCAACATGTATTTCTTATCTTTTCAATAACAGCCATTCTAACATGTGTGAGGTGATATCTCATTGTGGTTTTTATTTGAATTTCTCTGATAGTTGGTGATGTTGAGTTCATGTACCTGTTGACCAGTTGTATGTCTTCTTTGGAAAAATGTCTATTTTTATATATTTATTTTATTTTATATATTTATTTATTTTATATATTTTTAAAATGTCTTCTGCCCATTTTTAATCAGATTTGGGTTTTTTGCTATTGAGTTGTATACCATTACCGTGCATTCTTATAGCACTTTATCGTTTACAAAAACCTTTAGTTGCATCATTTAATCATCAGATAGCAGGTGTCCAGTAAATACTTTTGGATCATTGAATGAATTAAGCAGCTGTTTATGAGCTACAATTGGATTGTAATTAAATGCAGATGGCAGGACAAAAATATTAAAATAACTATCCTTCTTAAGTTCAGTATGTATCATTTGCTAAATTACCTATTCCAGACTACTAATAATTCCTTGGTATCTTGATAGGGTTGATCTGCTTCACTGGAGTGAGAATCTGATATCTAAAATTTTCTCTCCTTCTGGCTCATCAGGCAACATGACTAAGCACATAATCATAATTTTTTAAAAAACACCTAAAATTGGGGCACCTGGGTGGCTCAGTCGGTTAAGCGTCCGACTTGGGATCAGGTCACGATCTCGCGGTATGTGAGTTCGAGCCCCGCATTGGGCTCTGTGCTGACTGCTCAGAGCCTGGAGCCTGTTTTGGATTCTGTGTCTCCCTCTCTCTCTGACCCTCCCCCATTCATGCTCTGTCTCTCTCCATCTCAAAAATAAATAAATGTTAAAAAAAAAATTTTAAAAAACACCTAAAATTATACTTTATCAAAATATTGTTTTTATAACCCCACTAAATTGTAGCAACATCTGGCACAAATTATTAAAACTAGTTTTACTAAAAATATGCTCTTTATATTACCCACATTTGAATCATATGAAACATTGCTTTTGAAGGCCTACTCTGTGCTAGGAAAGTATATTCTAACTTGCAAATATTTGTGCTAAGATTTTAGGAAATTTGGTGGGAAGGAATTGCCAGAATTACCAGAGGAAGAAAATGCTCAAATATTAAGAGACTAATAAGATATCTTATACTACGTAAATCCTTCATACTAACAGCATCAGTGGTTTGTGACCTACATTTTCTGATGTGTAAGATTCTCTGAGGGAAATCAAAAAGTATTCACTCATAGAGGTCTGATCTAAAAAGCTGATCTATCATTGGGTAGAAATCCAACCACAATGGTAGCTCAGAGTTTCATAACCTAACCCTGCCATAACGATTATTTGTCTAAGTCCTTTAACTCTGATGGATTTTATACGACAATGTGGGAAGAGAGTCTGTATCTTGATTGCTGAGAAAAAAACTTTTGCCATGTTGTGCCCTATTTTTTTTTTTTTTTTTAGCATTTATTTATTTGAGAGAGAGAGTGCAAGCAGGGGAGGGGCAGAAAGAGACAGAGACACAGAATCCAAAGCAGGCTACAAGCTGTCAGCGCAGAGCCCAATGTGGGGCTCAAACTCACAGGAGGCAAGATTATGACCTGAGCCGAAGTTGGACGCCTAACAGGTGGAGCCACCCAGGCGCCCCATCATGTCCTATTCTTAAGAGGCCACTAGAGGAAAAATATGGCAATAGCCAAATAAGGAAACTATTATTCTTTTCTTTTTGTATATGTTCTGCATGTTATGGCCTGATTACAGAATAATCAGGATGCGCCAAAAAAAGAACTATGAGTTCCAGAAGGCCAAGAATATCAGAATAATATGAAGCCTGGGAATATTGAAGTAGTAGGAGTGTGTATAAAGAAGCCCACTGTCATAGTCTTAGAGATCATTCTGATCTTTAACCATCATAACCTTGGCAAAGGAACACAAAAAGATTTGGTGGGAAGGAAATGAGTTTGTCGACTTCATATACCAACTACTAACCCTAATGTTGCTATGCAGTGAATTTTAACCTATTAAACTTCTTAATATAAGTCAAGAACCTTCACACGATATAAGATTTAGCCCCACACTTCCGTAATCTTTAAAAAGTAGAACAGAAGAATATTCCTTAACATTACAAAGAATATTAAGAATATCTATCTTTTTAAAAAAATTTTTAATGTTTATTTATTTTTGGGAGAGACAGTGACAGAGTGTGAGCGGGGGAGGGTCAGAGAGAAATCCAGACAGAATCTGGAACAGGATCCAGGCTCTGAGCTGTCAGCACAGAGCCCAACGCGGGGCTGGAACTCACAAACTATGAGATCATGACCTGAGCCAAAGCTGGATGCTTAACCAACTGAGTCACCCAGGTGCCCCTAAGACTATCTATCTTAAACCAGTATCTTAACAATGTACAACAATGTACATTACTGTTATTTTATTTATTGTTAATATTTTTTAAATTTACATCCAAGTTAGTTAGCATATAGTGCAACAATGATTTCAAGGGTAGATTCCTTAATGCCCCTTATCCATTTAGCCCATCCCCCTCCCACAATCCCTCCAGTAACCCTCTGTTTCTTCTCCATATTAGAGTCTCTTATGTTTTGTCCCCCTCTCTGTTTTTATATTATTTTTGTTTCTTTTCCCTTGTGTTCATCTGTTCTGTGTCTTAAAGTCCTCATATGAGTGAAGTCATATGATATTTGTCTTTCTCTGACTGACTGATTTTGCTTACAATAATACCCTCTAGCTACATCCACGTAGTTGCAAATGGCAAGATTTCATTCTTTTTGATTGCCGAGTAATACTCCATTGTATATATATACCACCTCTTCTTTATCCATTCATCCATAAGTGGACATTTCAGCTCTTTCCATACTTTGGCTATTGTTGATAGTGCTGCTATAAACATTGGGGTGCATGTGCCCCTTCGAAACAGCATACCTTTATCCCTTGGATAAATACCTAGTAGTGCAATTGCTTGGTCATAGGGTAGTTCTATTTTCCATTTTTTGAGGACTCTCCACTGTTTTCCAGAGCGGCTACACCAGTTTGCATTCCCACCAGCAGTGCAAAAGAGATCCTCTTTCTCCGCATCCTCGCCAACATCTGTTGTTGCCTGAGTTGTTAATGTTAGCCATTCTGACAGGTATGCAGTGATATCTCAGTGTGGTTTTGATTTGTATTTCCCTGATGATGAGTGATGTTGAGCATTTTTTCATGTGTTGGTTGGCCATCTGGGTGTCTTCTTTGGAGAAGTGTCTATTCATGGCTTTTGCCCATTTCTTCAATGGATCATTTGTTTTTTGGGTGTTGAGTTTGAGAAGTTCTTTATAGATTTTGGATACTAACCCTTTATCTGATATGTCTTTTGCAAATATCTTCTCCCATTCTGTCAGTTGCCTTTTAGTTTTGCTGATTGTTTCCTTCACTGTACAGAAGCTTTTTATTTTGATGAATAGTTCATTTTTGCTTTTGTTTCCCTTGCCTCTGGAGACATGTTGAGTAAGAAGTTGCTGCAGCCAAGATCAAAGAGGTTTTTGCCTGCTTTCTCCTCAAGGATTTTGATGGCATCCTGTCTTACATTTAGGCCCTTCATCCATTTTATTTTTGTGTATGGTGTAAAAAAGTGGTATTCGTTCATTCTTCTGCATGTCGCTGTCCAGTTTTCCCAGCACCACTTGCTGAAGAGACTGTCTTTACTCCACTGAATATTCTTCCCTGCTTTGTCAAAGATTAATTGGCCATACGTTTGTGGGTCCATTTCTGGGTTCTGTATTCTGTTCCATTGATCTGAGTGTCTGTTCTTGTGCCAGTACCATACTGTCTTGATGATTACAGCTTTGTAATACAGCTTGAAGTCTGGATTGTGATGCCTCCTGCTTTGGTTTTCTTTTTCAAGATTGCTTTGGTTATTCTGGGTCTTTTCTGGTTCCGTGCAAATTTTAGGATTGTTTGTTCTAGCTCTGTGAAGAATGCTGGTGTTATTTTGGTAGGAATTGCATTGAATGTGTAGATTGCTTTGGGTAGTATCGACATTTTAACAATATTTGTTCTTCCAATCCATGGGCATGGATATTTTTCCATATTTTTGTGTCTTCTTCAAATTCTTTCATAAGCTTTCTATAGTTTTCAGTGCATAGATTTTTCACCTCTTTGGTTAGATTTAGTCCTAGGTATTTTACAGTTTTTGGTGCAATTGTAAATGGGATTGATTCCTTGATTTCTCTTTCTGTTGCTTCATTATTGTAAAGGAATGCAACCAATTTCTGTGCATTGATTTTATATCCTGTCACTTTGCTAAATTCACAGATCAGTTCTAGCAGATTTTTGGTGGAATCTTTAGGATTTTCCATATAGATTATCATGTCATCTGCAAAGAGTGAAAGTGTGACCTCCTGGCCAATTTGGATGCCTTTTATTTCTTTGTGTTGTCTGATTGCAGAGGCTAAGACTTCCAATACTATGTTGAATAACAGTGGGAAGAGTGGACATCCCTGTCTTGTTCCTGACCTTAGAGGGAAAGCTCTCAGCTTTTCCCCATTGAGGATGATATTAGCATTGGGGTGTTCATATATGGCTTTTATGATCTCGAGGTATGCTCCTTCTATCCCTACTTTCTTGAAGGTTTTTATCAAGAAAGGATGCAGTATTTTGTCAAATGCTTTCTCTGCATCTATTGAGAGGATCATGTGGTTCTTGTCCTTTCTTTTATTGATGTGATTAATCACGTTGATTATTTTGCGGATATTGAACGAGCCCTGCATCCCAGGTATAAATCCCACTTGGTCATGGTGAATAACTTTTTTAATGTATTGTTGGATCTGGTTGGCTAACATCTTGTTGAGGATTTTTGCATCCATGTTCATCAGGGAAATTGGTCTATAGTTCCTTTTTTTAGTGGGGTGTTCATCTTAGACTCAAGGTAATGCTGGCTTCATAGAAAGAGTTTGGAAGTTTTCCTTCCATTTCTATTTTTTGTAACAGCTTCAAGGGAATAGGTGTCAACTCTTCCTTAAATGTTTGGTAGAATTCCCTTGGAAAGCCATCTGGCCCTGGACTCTTGTTTTTTGGCATATTTTCAATTACTAATTTGATTTCTTTACTGGTTATGGGTCTGTTCAAATTTTCTATTTCTTCCTGTTTCAATTTTGGTAGCATATATGTTTGTAGGAATTTGTCCATTTCTTCCAGGTTGCCCATTTTATTGGCATATAATTGCTCATAATATTCTCTTATTATTGTTTTTATTTCTGCTGTGTTGTGATCTCTCCTCTTTCATTCTTGGTCCTTTCCTTTTTCTTTTTGATCACACGTTACTTTTAAAATCAGAGACAAAGCTTTGTTCTGATAATTCTGGCCAAAGTACTTAAATGTAAAACCTAAACCTCTCATAAGAACCCTCTTATAAAAGAGAAAAAATAAACACACACACACATGCATATACTTCCAAATTCAGTCCAGATGTAGATCCTAAAATAGTCCTATAACCTAGCTATAGCCCCTCTTAGCCACAGGATGAAAGATATTGAAGAAGACACAAATAGAAAGATACTCCTTATTCATGGATTGGAAGAATTAGCATTGTTGAAATGATTATCTTACCCAAGGTCATCTATAGATTCAATGCAATTCTTACCAAAATTCCAATGGCATTTTTCACAGAAATAGAAACAACAATCCTAAAATTCATATCGAACTATCAAAGACCTCAAATAGCCAAAACAATCCTGGGAAAGAACAAAGATGGAGGCCTTACACTAAGTTCAGACTGTCTTAAAAAGCTATAGTAATGAAAACAGTATGATATTGCATAAAAATAGACTCATAATCCAATGGAACAGAATAGAAAGCCAAGAAATAAACCCATGCATATACATTCAACTAATCCTTAACAAGGATACCAACAATGGAGAAAAGGGGATCTCTTCAATAAATGGTTTTGAGATAACTGTATATCCATATACAAAATAATGGAGTTAAGATCTTATCTTACACTATACATAAAAATTAACTCAAAATAAAGACTTAAACATAAGGCCCGAAACTCTGTAACTTCTAGAAGAAAACATAGGGAAAAATCTTCTTGACATTAGTCTTGGCAATGATTTTTTGGGGGTTTCACACCAAAAGCACAGGCAACAAGACCAAAAATAAACAAGAGACAACATCAACCTAAAAAGCCCTGTACACCAGAGGAAAAATTCAACAAATAAAAGGCAACCTACAGAAAAAGTATTCACAAATCATATATCTGAAAAGAGTTAATAACCAAAATATATAAAGAACTCCTATAACTCAATAGCAAAACTAAATTAAGTTAAATTAACATGAAAAGAAATACAATTTAAAAATCATAAGAGGACTGAATATTTTTTCAAATCTATTTTTTCAAAGATATTTTCTCAATATCACCCCTCATCAGGGAAATGCAAGTAGCCAGAGTTATCACCTCACATCCACCAGGATTGCTATTATCAAGTCAAGAAATTGCCAAGTGTTAGCAAGAGTATGAAGAAAAGGAAATCCTTGTACACTGTTGATAAGAATGTAAAACTGTACAGCTTTTATGGAAAACAGTATGGAGGTTCCCAAAGAAATAAAAACAAAACTACCATACAATTCAGTAATCCCTCTTCTGAATAATAGCCAAAGGAAATGAAATCAGGATCTCAAAGCGGTATCTACACTCCCATGTATGTTGTAGCATAATTCACAATAGCCAGGATATTGAAATAACCCAAGCATCCACTGATGGATGAATGGACAGAATAATATGGTACACACACACACATACACACACACACACACATGGAATATCGTTCAGGTATTAAAAAAAAAAAAAATCCTGCCATCTGCAACAACATGAACCTGGAGCACATTATGCTAAGTGAAATAAACCAGAAACAGAAAGACAAATACCGTATGATCTCACAGGTAGAATCTAAAAGAGTCAAACTCTAGAACTAGAGAGTAGAATGGTGGTAGCCAGGGAGTGAGGGGTGGGGAAAATGATATGTTGGTCAAGGGTACAGAATGTCAGTTATAAGATGAATAAGATCTGGGGATCTAATGTACTGCATGGTTATAATTAATAATATTGTATTGTACAATTGAAATTTACTGAGAGTAGATCTAAGTGTTCTCACCATACATCCCCCCAGATGGTAACTATGTGAGGTAATGTGCTAACTTGATTTTGATAATCATTTTACAATGTATACATGTTATATATCAAGTTGTACACCTTAAAAATACATCAGTGTGCCTGAATGATACTAAAAGCGTGATCTATAAAAGAAAAAAATTCATAATTTGATTTCATCAAAATTAAAACTTTGCTTTTCAAAAGACCCCATTAAAATGATGAAAAGGCATCCCACAGATTAGGAGAAAATATTTGCAAACCACATATCTAACACACGACTCCTATCTAAAATATATTTTTCCCATTTTATTGAGATATAATTGACATATAACATTGTATTAGTTTCAGGCATATATATTTTTAAACATTTATAATGTTTATTTTTTATAGAGAAAGAGAGACAGAGTATGAGCAGGGGAAGGGCAGAGAGGGAAACACAGAATCTGAAGCAAGCTCCAGGCTCTGAGCTGTCAGCACAGAGCCTGACACGGGGCTTGAACTCATGAACTGTGAGATCATGACTGGAGCCAAAGTCAGACACTTAACCAACTGAGCCACCCAGGCACCCCAGGTGTATATATTTTTAAATGATCAAACCTCAACATTAAAAAATCCAAATTGAAAATCGTTAAAAGACATGAAGAGACAGACATTGCACTGAAGAAGATATATGGATGACAAATAAGCATATGAAAAGATGTTCAACATCAATAGAGAAAAACAAAGACTATAATGAGATATCACTAACAGAACAGCTTTAAAAAAAAGGGGACAATAGCAAATGCTGGTGAGGATGCGAAGAAACTGGTTATCTCATATATTGATAGTGGGAATGTAAAACAGTACAGTCACTCTGGAAAATAGTTTAGTAGTTTCTTAAAAAAACTTACCATATGTATTTCCGCACATTTATTCCAGAAAAATAAAAACGTAAATTTACACAGACACAGGTACACAATACTATACCATCTTTACTTGTACCACATCCATACCAAAGAACACTACTCGGCAATAAAAAGAAATGAACTATTGGTATGTACAACAACTTGGATGGCTTTCAAGGGCATTATGTTGAGTGAAAAAAGCCAAAGGTTGTATACTCTATGATTCCTTGATGTAACACTCTGTAGGTGGCAATATTAAGAGATGGAGAATAGGGGCGCCTGGGTGGCTTGATCGGTTAAGCATCCGACTTCGGCTCAGGTCATGATCTCACGGTCCGTGGGTTCGAGCCCCGCGTCGGGCTCTGTGCTGACAGCTCAGAGCCTGGAGCCTGTTTCAGATTCTGTGTCTCCCTCTCTCTCTGCTCCTCCCCTGTTCATGCTCTGTCTCTCTCTGTCTCAAAAATAAATAAACGTTAAAAAAAAAAATTAAAAAAAAAAAGAGATGAAGAATAAATGAGTGTTTGCCAGAGGTTAAGACTAGAAGGCAGGGTGGGGGGAGGAGGGGAGTTGATGTGACTATAAAGAGGCAATATAAAGGATAGCTTTGCAGTGATAGCTTTGTATCTGGATTGCAGTAGTGGTTACATATGATAAAATGAATGGAACCATACCCACACATTTTACCCATGCAAATTTTGTGTTGGACATTGTATTAATAGTTACATAACATGTAACCATTGGGGGAAATTTTATGAAAGGTACATCCATTCAGCAAGTGAATGGATAACAAAACTGGAACACTACCAGACAATAAAAATAAATTATTACAAGCATCATGAGCTTTTGTGGGAGATGACCATGATTGATTAATGGATATTAAACTTATCTTCCCAGCACAACTCTAAACTAGCAACATGTTAAGAAGTAACTATGTGCAGGCATTGGCCAACAGTGTAGGATGCAAAAAGTTAACTCCACAGTCACCTGATTTCATTCCTAAGGGCACTTTCCAACACTGAGCACAGGGAGTGGAATTCAGAGCAATGACCTCACTGGCCAAAGAAAACAGATTATATGGGGCTGTTGACAGAGCTGGAATTGTAGAGTGGGATATCAAAAAGGAAATAGAGCTTCAGAAATCTGCATGGTGCCCAAGAACAGTGTTGTGCCATAGAACTTTCCGCAATGATGGAAATATTTAATGTGCTGTCTGGTATGTAGCCACCAGTAAGTACCATGCTACTGAGTACTTGAAATGTGGCAAGTATAAGTAAGGAACTAAACATTTTGTTGACATTAAATTTAAATGGCTAGAACATATGGTTTGCGGCTACTGTATTAGCCATCATAGCCCTAGAATTTGACTGAATAAATTGCAAATATGCAGAGCAAAATTCTGTGAGCCCTTTCTAGCTTACTTCACTTTGCATAATATAGTCCCGATTGATCCATGTTGTTGCAAGTGGCATGACCTCCTTTTTTAAGACTAGCATCTATTGTATGTATATATGCCACAATTTCTTTATCCAGTCATCTGATGACAGTTTGTTTCTATATCTTGACTATGGTGAATTGTGCTATAATGAACACGGGTGTGTAAATTGCTCTTCCAGGTATTGATTCATTTCCTTTGGATATATATCCAGAAGAGTATAGAACTGCATGATACTTTTAACTTTTTGAAGAAACTCCATGCTGTTTGCCATAAAGGCTGTCCCACTTTACATTCCTACCAACAGTGTACAAGGGTTCTCTTTTCTCCACCTCCTCATCCACACTTCTGTTTTATCCTTTTGATAATAGCCATCCTAATAGATGTAAGGTGATAACTCATTGTGGTTTTGATTTGCATTTCCCTGATGATTAGTGATTTGAGCATTTTTTCATACACCTGCTGGCAATTTCTATAAATGGCATATATAAACAGACATATATAGGTCTCCTCTGGAAAATATCTCACTTATATGTGTGAAATATATATATATATATATATATATATATATATATATACACATACATATATATACACACACACATATATAGAAAAGTAGAACACATAAAAGAGTAGAACAGTGGTTACTGGGGATGGGGAAGTGAAGGAAATCAGAAGATGGTTTTTGAAAGGGTACAAAGTCGCAGCTATGTAGGATGAGTAAATTCTAGAGATGTAATTTGCAGTATAATGACAACAGTTAATAGAGAATGATATACTGAAAATTTGCTAAGAGTAGACTCCAGATGCTCTCATTACACACACAAACACACACACCAATGGAAACTGTGAGAAGACAGACATGCTAGTTGACTGCAGTACTCATCTCACTGTATATGTCAAAACACCATGTCATACACTTTAAATATACACAATTTTTATTAAAAGCAAACAAACAAAATATCTTTGTGAGGCCTGATGATTACCAGGAGCTGTGAGCTGACAGAAGTGGCAAAATATAGACACCAACCAAGGTAGAGAGCCCTTGCTGAACAACCCAGGCTTTTACTTTTAGATACAGAAAGGCCACACTTGAGGAAAGCTACTCTGTCTCTAGAGCATGGTTTTACAACCTCAGCATTACTGACATTTTTAAACAGATAATTATTTGGCATGCATGTTGGGGGTGGGAGGGGGTGTGTTCATTTTAGGATGTTTGCCAGCCTTCCTGGCCTCTACAAACTAAGTGCCAGTAGCATCCACACACATACTCACTGTAACAATCAAAACCGTTTCCAGACATTGCCAGATGTCCACTGAATCATAAAATCACCCCTGGTTGGGAATCACTGCTCTAGAGTAACAACCAATCTAAAACTATCCTAACAGACTAAAACAAATTCTCAACAGGATCATGCTGATCAATAATAATTTAACTTCCAGGGTGCCTGGGTGGCTCAGTTGGTTATGCGTCTGACCTCAGCTCAGGTCATGATCTCAGTTTGTGAGCTCGAGCCCCATACTGGGCTCTGTGCTGACAGATCCTCTGTCTTCCCTTCTTTCTGCCCCTCCCCTGCTTGCGTTTTCTAAAATAAACAAACATTAAATAATAGTAATTAATAACAATTATTATTATTTAGCCTCCTAAATAAAATTCTCTAAAAGAAGAAAAACTCAGTAAGACAAACGAAAGGTTATTTCCAGTAATACAAGTATGAAGAAGTCAAACAAAAATGGTCAAAAACTATCATTTCAAGGCACTGGAAATCAACCAAAGGTAAATAATAAGTTGAGAACTATTCCTGAAAATTGCTAGAGCTTTGGATAAAAAACAGCTGGGAGTCTGGGATTCTTGAGTGAGGTTCTCATCTTACCTAAATTGGTCAGTAAAGATTATAGCTTTAACAGGTTGTAGCAGACTATAAAAATCAACAACTTTGCTGTAAGTTGATGGACTTGATTCAGTGCAGCAGTGCAAACATACAAGTTTGCCAGTTAAAGTGGGGGAAATCAGGAATGGACCAGGAAACCTGCAGTTACTAGCCAAAAGTGTCTGTCCTAGTTCTCGGAGAGCAGCAGAGCTGCCAGAAGTTTACTTAGATGATCTTGGAAACAAGAACGAAGGGCTATGATTAGTTCTGTAAACATTCTAACTCAAATATGATGCATGCGTAGGAGAGACCCAAGAATGACAAAACGTAAAAGTCAATGAAGACTTTAGAACTGGCTGCAACACTGTATCTCCCCCATCCCACACAGGAAGCAATGAGCAGAGGGTAGAAAGTCTATACACTCAAAAGTGTTTGATGTTAACCTCTGTTTACATCATTTCCTGATTTATATATATACTATATAAAGACAGAAGCTACCCCTATGGATGTAGTTTTATTCTGGATAAAAACTGAAAGAATTTTAAAAATTGAGCAGAGAGAGCAAAAGCTCCACACCACAGAGGCAACAGATTCCATAGTTTGAGTCCAGGCAAGCTCCTAAGTTTAAAAAAAAAAAAAAAGAAGGAGGAGAAGGAGAAAGAGGAGGAGGAGGAGGAGGAAGAGGAAGAGGAAGAGGAAGAGGAAGAAGAAGAAGAAACCTTAAATATAAAACATAATCAAGACTTGCTACAATATATTACCTAAAATGACTAATTTTCAACCAAAAATTATTAGACATGCAAAAAACAGAAAAGTATGAAACATACTAAGAGAAAAAAGCAGTAGCTAATGGTAATGGAGTCTGCATGGACGTAGATGTTAGATTAACAAATATTTCAATAAGAGATTAATAAACATGTTTAAAGAATTAAAGGGTGTGTGTTAAAAATGAATCAACAAAAAAGGAAATCTATATGTAAAAATAAAAATATAAACATAACCAAATTTAAATTCTAGAGTTAAAAAACATAATTACTGAAATTAAAAATAAAAATCATTAGATGGGCTCAACAGCAAATGTGAGATAGCAAAGACTCATTGATTTCAAGACAATCAATAGAAAGTATCCAAAGAATTAGAAGAAAAAAAGATTGAAAAAATGAACAGATCAGAAACAAACACGTGTAATGAGAGAGGAAAGAGAAAGAAGTAAAAAACTTTTGAGTAACAGCCCAAAACTTCCCAAATTTGATAAAAAACATTAACATTCAGATATAAACAGCTCACCAAATCCCTAGCAGAATAAATACAAAGAGAATGCATCTAGAAACACCACAGTCAAAGTGATAAAATACCAAAAAAATCTTCAAAGGAGCCACATAAAAATGACACATCACAAAGAACAATATACTTAACAATGGACTTCTTGTCAGAAGTGGAGGACAAAAAGCAATGGAAAAACAAACTCAATGTGCTAGAACAAAACAAACTGTAACCTTAAAATTACCTATTAAGGGAAACCATCATTCAGAAATGAAGTCAAAATAAAAGCACTCCCAGATACACAAAAATTAAGGGAATATGTTGCTAACAGACTTACCCTGTAAGAGGTACTAAAGTTCAGGCTGAAGAGAACATCACATGGTAAGTTAGATACATAGGAAGGAATGAAGGACAGTAAATATAAAAGATTGTATATATGTTTTCTCTTTTTTAATTAAAAGAGTACCATTCATTGGAGCACCTTGGTGGCTTAGTCAGTTGGGCGTCTGATTTAAGGCTCAGGTTCAAGCCCTGTGTCGGGCTCTGTGCTGACAACTCAGAGGCAGGAACCTGCTTCAGATTCTGTATCTCCCTCTCTCTCTGACCCTCCCCTGCTCGCACTTTGTCTCTCTTAAAAATAAATATTAAAAAAAAAAAAAGAGTATCATTCAAAACAATAATTATAACACCAAATTCTTGGAACATATAAATACACATAATCAAATATATGCATATCATAATGTAATTTATATAATAATGATGGCATAAATTAAAAGGGGAAAGAAATAAAATGATAGCAATGCAAAATTGCTAAATTTTACTGAAATGAGGTTAGTAGTAAGTAACCTCACAGAGATTGAAATAAATTTAAGATGAATAAAGAAATCTCTACAGCAACTACTAAAATAATTCAAAATATAAATCCAGAAGATTTAAAATGGCACACTATAAAGACTGTCTAAACCAAAATAAGGCAGAAAGGAACAAAGTTATAACAAACACAACAAAAAACCCTTAAGAAGTACAGAAAACAAAATGGCAGACATAAATCCAATCTTACCAATGTTTACATTAAATGGGTGGATTAAATATTCCAATTAAAAGGCAGAGATTAGGGGCACCTGGGTGGCTCAGTTGGTTGGGCTACCGACTTCAGCTCAGGTCATGATCTCACAGTTTGTGAGTTTGAGCCCCACGTCAGGCTCTGTGCTGACAGCTCAGAGCCTGGAGCCTGCTTCAGATTCTGTGTCTCCCCCTCTCTCTACCTCTCCCTTGCTCACACTCTGTGTCTGTCTCTCAATAATAAATAAACGTTAAAAAAAAAAAAAGGCAGAGACTATTAGACTGGATTTTTAAAACTCCCAACTATGTGCTTTCTAAAAGAGACACGTCTTAAATTCAAAGACATAATAATGTAAAAGGACAGAAGATATATCAAATGGTATATGTGAGACAGCTGAAGTAATTACCAATACTAACATCAGGCAAAATAAACTTTAAAATGGAAAATCTTACCAAAAAAGGTATTTCATAATGATAAATAGGTCAACACAACAGTAAAATAATAAATGAAAATGAACCTCAATAGTCTCAAAATAGATGAAGGGAAAATTGACAGAGAAGAAAAGAAAATATTCAATAGGTAGAATCAGAGGTATCAATATTCCTAATCAGTAATGGAAAGAAAAACTACACACAAATCAGTAAGGATATAGAACACTTAATACTATCAATCAACAGACAGAATATTCCAATAGCAACGGAATACACATTTCTAACACAGGAAACATTCTCAAAGACAGAACATACTGCAGATCATAAGAGTATCAGTAAATGTTAAAGGACTGAAAGCATACAAAATATGTTTTCTGTACACATCAGGGACTAGCAAATCACACCCACATGCTGAATGAAGATCATTGCATTTCTGTATGTAAAGTTTTATCGCAACATCTATTTCATTTACTTTGTCTACGGATGCCTTCATATTTCAACAGCAGAACTGAATAGATGCAATAGAAATCACAGGGCTGCACAATCTAAACCTGTGGGAAAACTTAGCAAATCTCCAAATTAGTTCAGCAAAACAAATCTGGGAAACTCAAATATTTGGTAATTATAAGAGGCACTTCCAATAACCCACTGGTCAATGAGAACAAGAAAAAATTTTAAATGTCTTGAATTAAACGACATATCAAAGTGCAGCTTTCAAAGGCTGAATTAGAAAGGGAGAAAATTCTAAAATAAACAATCTAAATACATTCACCTTAAGAAGGTAGAAAAAAAAATAAAATCCAAAGTAGAATGCACTGAATTATAAAAATCAGATCAAAAATGAATGGAATAGAAACACGAGAAAAATCAATGAAACGAAGGTTATTTTAAAAGAGTAACAAAACTGATAAATAGCAAAAAAATGACCAAAAAAAGATTAAAAAATTGTTAATAGTGTAACTTGTGCTTCAGATCCTGCACTAAGCATTTTTATATTAACTTCTAAATATTTTAAGATCTATCAAATCTCAAGAAAGCTCTTGAAAGAAAAAAATATTATCTCATGCAAATCAAGTTGAAATTTAGATATAGGCAAATTCTTCAAAAACCAAACTTACCAAAATTAAAGAGGTAAGAAATATGGATATTCTGATACTTACTAATGAAGTTAAAGCCCTAATTAAAAATCTCCCCAGAAAGAAAAGTCCAGACTTGGATGGTTTTACTGGTAATTCTTTCTTAACATTTAAGAAGGAAATGTTAACAATCTTGTATACTCTTCTAGAGATTACAAAAAGAAGGAACAGTGCTCATCCGGAATACTACTAAGCAATAAAACATGAATGAACAACCGATAGACAAACCACCACAGTGGATGAATCCTAGATACTGTGTTGAATGTAAGTATTTTTATAAAGTTCTAGAACAAGTAAAACCTCTTTACCATGATAAGCAGAACAATGGCCCAAGAGATAGAAGTCAGGCTGGCAGGAACTGGACAGAATAGGAACATTAAGTGGAAGAAATCTTGTGGGTTACTTAGGTATAAGATGTACTTGCAAAAACTCATTGAACTGTGAGATGTAATTGTAAGTTACATCAATAAAATAAATGCTTCACTTAAAAAAAAAAAAAAAATCAAACCATTGCAAATTACTGAGCAAAATCTGGCCAGTCTAAGTAAAGACCAAAACACAGCTAGTCCTATTAACTCTTTGTGGGGAATAAGCTTAGAAATTCGCTGGGTTTACACCAATGGGTTAACAAGTCATAAAGAAGGACAAAGCCATAGGATGCTCACACCCAAGTTTGGGTAAACAAGATTAGGCAAATAAGGATAGAGAAGGGGGGCTAAGGCCCCCAGAATAAAGTAGGGAGGAGCACAGGCCCCAATACATAGGTATATGAAATAAACAAGATTAGGTATTCAGGGCACAAGTGACCCCCAATTTAGTACTAGAGCAGAAAGCTGCTTTCACATAGGAGGGAAGAGTCAAGTTAGGTAAACAAGGTAATAAACAGGGCAATAGACTGCTGCGCTGCCCAGAGGTGAGAGGATTAACAAAAGAAAAGGTGCCTTGTTAACCCTGAGGTCACGAGTCCTATCTCATCACCTAGGCTAGCTAAGAAAACAGAAGGGGTAGGCCTCAGGTCTGCTTTTAACAACTTTCAGCAGGGCCAGGATTTTGTTTGGTATTAACCCAAACCCCTAACCCCGAATATCTTCAAGACTCCCTTTCCCTCAGGTACATGAGCTAATCTTCACAGATTTATTGTCTCTTTGTGCACGTTCACCACCACGTTTGTAAGCCTTTGGATCCTAATAAAAACAGGGCAAGGACACTTATTGGGGCTCTTGTCTTTTCCCAGACATTAGCCATCTCTGGCATTTTAATCCTGCGTCCAGCTTTCTTGCTAGACAAGAAAGAACTTTAGACTTAGCATCTACAACTCTTGACCTGGGAAAGCAAGTATACCAGTTTCTCTAGTGATAAAAAGTTTATTCATTTACTAAACTCTGCAACTTTGTATGGAGACACTGAGAAGTTCATAGACAATGCCCTACCAGCTTCAAATGAAAAAGTAATACATTTGCATTGATCTTTCAAAATAAGAGCAACATTTAAAACATACTGTTCAATTATAATGATGACAAATGAAACTCAGATTTTCAGGTTAGTAGGAGAATACTTAAAATGACTACAGAAATACTGCTAGCAATTTGTTTTTGACATTTAACCATTTTATCCCCTAAATCTCTTTAGTTTCCTACATATTTTCAGTGTATCTGGTAAGAAGAAAGCCTGAGTTATTTTTTAAATCATCTTTCACACTGACTCTTTTACTTTTTTAATGATTTTTTTAATGTTTATTTGTGTGTGTGTGTGTGTGTGAGAGAGAAAGAAAGAGAGAGAGAGAGAGAGAGAGAGAGAGAGAGAGAGAGAGAGAGAGAGAAAGTGGGGGGAGGGACACAGAATCCAAAGCAGGCTGCTTGCTCTGCACAGAGCCAGACACAGAGCTCAAATTCATGAACTGTGAGATCATGACCTGAGCTGAAGTCAGACTCTTACCCAACTTAGCCACCCAGGCACCCCCTGACTATCCTTTTAATAGAAAGAGGAATTCTAAGCAGAAACATTATTGTGAAACCTAAAGATTTCAGAGAGAACATGGCCCTGCCAACATTCTGATTTCAGATTTCTAGCCTACAGAATTGAGGAAATACATTTTTGTTTTTAAGCCACCAGTTTGTACTATTTTCTTACAAAGCCTTAGGAAAGTAATTCAGATGTACTAGTGATATATATACCACAGTTCCTATTACTGGATTCGTCACTTAACACTAACATTTGGAAAAGATTTTTAAATGAATGAATATATTAATCAAATCTCTTCTAAAATAGGTATGTCCTATATTTCACCATGAGAGCAGTGATTTTGGTATTCTTTTCATGTTATTAAAATACTATGAGTGTGGGTATCAATACAGGCCTATGGGGTACATTTGTGGAAAAAGTAGAAGACACATATGGGAGTTTGAAATGTTTATCAAATAGAAGAACACAAAATTGAATAAAACTTTTATTTTAAAACATCACAAATAATTACAAAGATAAATGTCTCAACTGCACAAACTTTTATACATATATGTGTATATGTGTGTACACACACACACACACACACACACACACACTTATTTAAACTTTGCTTCATCTTTCATCTTTTTATCTGAGTAAAAAGAAGAATACTTTCCTCATTCAGGAGATTTTTGATGTTGTAATAATTACCTAGAAGTAAAGCAGTAAGAAAAAAAAACCCAGTTATTTCCATAGAAATCACTTCCTTTTGATTAAATGTTTAGCTATCACTAAGGCAGTTAAAAACTATATACTACCAATTTTTTTTGAAGATAAATTCATCTAAAGTTAAGTCTTATTTAATTCCATGAACTAAAAAAATCCAAGAGTTAACCATCACCTGTAATCCAGATAAGGTTTGAAAAAGTGAAAATTTTACATCATTCTGATCATTCTAAATGCAAAGATGAATCAGACAAGGGTGAAGGAAGAGGAAATTTTTCTCTGAATTCAACTGTTATTAGTTCATTGAAACTGCTGTAGATTCCCCTAAACCAGATATATGCATATAAAAGTAATTATAAAAGGTAAAATAGAATCTCAAAGTTTAAAAAGAGCAAATGCTTCTCTTAATTATAAATAACAACAGAAGTAAAATAGAGAATAGCCACACATATAAGGCAGGTTTATAGCAGTGAGTACAATACTGTGACACACTGTGACTTTCTATATATTAGAAGTTGATACATATTAGGATTAACTGAGTTATAATAAATAAAGTGTTCACAACAGTGCTGGTACATACTAAAGACTGTATAAACACTGCTACTATTACTGTCTCCTTTCATTAGAACGTAAGCTCCATGAGGACAGGGATTTTTCCCTATTTGGTTCACTTATGTATCCCACTCTTAAGAGCAATGTTTGAGAGACTTTCAGTCACCTTCATTGAATGATGAATAAACAAAAGAACAAATTAAAAGTCCTCTTTCCAAAGGCTTGTGCTCTTCAACAGCTAATGAAACACACTATTCTGTATGCTTAAAATAACCTACTAAAAATTGTTTGACTACATAATGTCTGAGAGATAATACAGGAGAAATAATTTTCCTCCTACATTGGACACAACATATCTTCTAACTAAATATTTTTACCTTTAGTAACAAACAACTCCTGTTCAATTTTCAGGTAACCAAATACTAACATACTTACCTAATGATAAAATTAAAATATGTATCAAACTTCTCTGGCATCAGTCACACAACAGTTTCATTTTGACCACTGTGGCTTCCATTTGCATGGTGCTCATGAGCAACTATATAAATATTTAACTATATGAAAGAAAATGTATTTAATTATTCTTACCTGAAGGAACATAGAATGAATCCCCAGTTGTTATTATATAAGGTGTTTCATGTAAGGTACATAAAAGGTCACCAAAGTTAACATAAAAAACCTGTAAAATTAAAAATCAAAATTTCATTTCAAATTGAACCACCACAACTCACTCACTGTAATGAAACTTAAAGGAAACATTTCCTTTAAGAAAGAGCAGAAAAATGGCCCTCCAAAGATGTCCACACTCTCATCTTCAGAACTTGTTTTGTTACATGGCAAAAGGGACCTTGAGATGGGGAGATAAATAAGCCTGGATTAGGGGCGCCTGGGTGGCTCAGTCGGTTAAGCATCCGACTTCGGCTCAGGTCATGATCTCATGGTCCGTGGGTTCGAGCCCCGCGTCGGGCTCTGTGCTGACAGCTCAGAGCCTGGAGCCTGTTTCGGATTCTGTGTCTCCCTCTCTCTGTGACCCTCCCCCATTCATGCTCTGTCTCTCTCTGTCTCAAAAATAAATAAACGTTAAAACAAATATATATATCTTCTAAAAAAATAAAATAAGCCTGGATTATCTAGTTGGGCCCATTCTAATCACACAAACCTCTTAAAAGTGGAGAATTGCTTCTGCTGGAAGCAGAAGAGAGATGAAGGAGAGGAAAAGACAGAGAAATTCAAAGCATGTTAAAGACACAGACTGCTGGCACTGAAGATAAGAGGGCCATGAGCCAAGAAACAGAAGCTACTTCTAGAAGCTAAGAATGACATTCTGACCAAGAGCCAGCAAGGAAATGGGAGCCTCAGTCCTACAACCATGTGGAACTGATTTCTGCCAACAACCTGAACGAACCTGAAAGCAAATTCATCCTAAGAGCCTCCAGAAAAGAATACAGGGCTCCCAACATCTTAATTCCAGCCTTGTGATACTCTAAACGGAATACTCAGCCAAGCTCACCAAAATTCTAACCTATAGGGGCGCCCAGGTGGCTCAGTTGGTTGAGCTTCTGACTCTTGATCTTGGCTCAGATTATGGTCTCACAGTTTGTGGGTTTTGAGCCCCATGTCTGGCTCTGCACTGTCAGCACAGAGCCTGCTTAGGATTTTCTCCCCCGTTCTCTCTCTCAAAATAAATAAACATTTAAAAATAGAAGAATTCTAACCTATATAACCTATATAACTATGAGATAATAAATGGGTGTTGTTTTAAGCCACTGGAACTATACTAATTTGTTAAAACAGCAATAGAAAATTAACATGGGAAGAAATTTCTTTTGTTCTTATTTTTTACCAGCTTATGAAAATTCAGAACCACTGTAAATAAGATCACTTTAGTATACTAGAAAAACAGCTAGGTTTTATATACACCTCGTTGAAGGTTACATGCTCGGGACATGTAATTCAAACTGGCAAACCAAAGAGAGAGCAAAAACAAACCAAACAAATGATACATTTAAATAAGTATCAACATTAAGAAAGTAAAAGGATAAAACCAACTCTTCAGTCGTACAGGCTTCCATATTCAAACATGGCAATTTTTATATTTATGTATACGTAGCATCCTGGCAATGATCTGTTTTTTGGCAACTAAAACAACATAAAGCCTTCAAACAATGAGATTCAGATTTTGAGATTTAGCAATCAAAAACATTCTGAGAATTATTCCTCCTCTTCCTCCTCCTTTTTTTTCTTAACTCTTTGTAAAATGAGCCTAAAATACCAGAAAAATAGCAGCTAGCACTTATTTAGCACTTACTCCTTGCCAGCCACTGTTCTGATCACTTAATTTATATTCATTTAATGTATGTACTTGCCAGTGAGACAGGTACTATTTTAATAGCTTTATACAAATGAAGAAATAGAGGCAACAGAGGGGTGTAATTTCCCAAGTTCACAATGTAAATGGCAGAGCCGAGTTTGAACTCAGGCACTTTGATTCCAGAATGCATGCTCTTAATATGATATACTAACTCCCTAAATGGGAAAAAAGCTCTTGTAATGGTTCCAAAGGTACTTTTATAATTTAATTAAAAAAAAATTTTATTACATCTAAAAAAATTTGTCCCAATTTAAAAAACAAAAGGCAACAAACATACTACCCAGAATGTCAAGCATATATTTCTAGGTGGTTTTTTTTTTTCCTTACCTATTCAGTTTGGCTCTCTAAGCACAACTCCTCATTTCTGTCATTTTATTAAGAAGTCTTTTGAAATACACAAAAATAGAATGTTGAACTACCATGAGTATCTAACACCAACAACCTTCCCTGTTCAGTCTCTTTACTTCCCCCATTCCATATTATTTTGCAATAATACCCCAGCATCATAAACCCATCTATAAATATTTCAGCGTGTACTAAAAAATCAAGGTGCTTTTTTATTTTATGTATTTTTTAAAGTCTTGTTTATTTTTTTCAGTAATCCCCACATTCAAAGTAGGGCTCAAACTCACAACCCTGATATTAAGAGTTGCAGCCTCTGCCAACTAAGCCAGCCAGGTACACCTCAAGGTGCTTTTTTAAAAACACGACTACAACAGCATTATCACACCTAAACATGAATATTTAATATCACATACCCAGTCTGTATTACAATTTCCAATTGTCTCTTAAATGTGTTTTGAAGAGTTTACTTATCCTTTTAAATCACTTAAATCACTATAGTGGCTCTCAATTTGGGGATGATTTCTCAATTTCAGGACACAACAGGCAATATTTGGGAACATTTCTGTTTCTTACAATTAGAGAAGTACTACTAGAGTCTATTTGGTAGAGGCCAGGGATGCTTCTTCTTTTTTTTTTTTTTTTTTTTTTCAATGTTTTTTATTTATTTTTGGGACAGAGAGAGACAGAGCATGAACGGGGGAGGGGCAGAGAGAGAGGGAGACACAGAATCGGAAACAGGCTCCAGGCTCTGAGCCATCAGCCCAGAGCCCGACGCGGGGCTCGAACTCACGGACCGCGAGATCATGACCTGGCTGAAGTAGGAGGCTTAACCGACTGCGCCACCCAGGCGCCCCACCAGGGATGCTTCTAAACATCCCACAGTGCACAGAAAGCCCCTACAACAAATAATTATCTGGTCTAAAATGTCAATAGTGCCAGGGTTGAGAAACCCTGATCTATAGGTTCTACTTGGTTCTTTTTTATTTCTTGCAATGTATTTATTAAAGAAATCGAGCAGCAAAGTTTGTTGTAAAAACCTCTGCACAGCTGAATTTTGCTCATTACACTCCGAGGGGGTCATTTGAAAGGTCATCTATTCTTTATTTCCTATACTGGTAGTTGGATCAAATTCAGGTATTTTTGTTGTTGTTGTTAATTTTTTTTAAGGGGATGGAAGAGACAAGACTATTTCATACATATTGCTGTATTCTTCCATGAGGAGGCACATAATGTCTGGCTGTCCTTTTTTTCAGATGTTAGCAGAGACTGATGCTCCATATCTAGATAGATCCAACAGTTTCTCAGGGGTTGCAAAATGGTAATATTTCATTCTAACACTTCTTCCTCATGTATTAATTGGAATATTTCTAAGAGAACAAATTTTGCCTCATATCTATTTGGTTACATAATAGTACGGTTTATATGAAAAGGGCAGAATAAATGTTTGATTCTTTCCATTTACCATATTTGTTGTCAAAATGAGTTAGCTTCCTAGAATTCTCCAACAATGGTGAATTAGTTTTTCTTTTTGTAGCTGTCTTTAAAATTCATGAATTTAGATATAACAGATGTGTATCAATTCACTTAAGTTATTTTTATTGATACTCAAGCTTTCACATCTTTGTCCAATGAAAGCATCTTCAAGTTGGATCCTGTGACCTTATGACCCAATTCTAATGGTCTTTGGTAAGTCTGCCCATAGGTATGACCAAAATATTTCAAGCTCAGCCCCAGGCCTGCATTCAGACATTTCTCTAAGGAACTCTGGTTCCCTTAAGTGTGTTGCTCTCACTTTTCTGTTTTTCAGTTCTGGAACATTTATTGTCTAATTTTTCAAATATTTCTACCCTTCACTCATTTGTGCTTTTATCTCTCTTCTATTTTTTTTTTCTGTTCCCCACATCGCTTCACTTTTATATTTTCCATTTCTTAATCTCTTCTTGTCTTCTGGGAGAGCTCCACAACCAACTCCTATAGTTAATCTGTTAATTCTTCTGTGGTTTGATTTTAACAAATCTACTACTGCTATCATGTCCCTCTCATAGAGATTCTTTAACATTGAGTCTGAAGGAAAGAGTTAATGCCCTATGCTGGTTTTCCATCTGGTCCCGTTTGTTTCTCAAAAGCATATATTGAAAAGCACGCTTCATGTTTTGAGCACCTGGGTGGCTCAGTTTGTTAGCCAACTCTCAATTTCAGCTCAGGTCATGATCTCACAGCTCGTAAGATCGAGCCCCGCATTGGGCTCTGAGCTGACTGTGCTGAGCCTGCTTGACATTCTCTCCCTCTCTCAAAAATAAATAAACTTGGGGCGCCTGGGTGGCTCAGTCGGTTAAGCGGCCGACTTCGGCTCAGGTCATGATCTCGCGGTCCGTGAGTTCGAGCCCCACGTCGGGCTCTGTGCTGACAGCTCAGAGCCTGGAGCCTGTTTCGGATTCTGTGTCTCCCTCTCTCTGACCCTCCCCCCATTCATGCTCTGTCTCTCTCTCTGTCTCAAAAAATAAATAAACGTTAAAAAAATAAAAATAAAAATAAACTTAAAAAAATTAAAAAAAATAAAAGTGTGCTTCATGTTTAAACAAAAAATGTAAAACTATTCTCCTTGTTATCAAGAAAAAAAAACTAACTCATTTTCATTAAAAACCGTTAAAGACAATATTTCAAAAGAAATAAAAATCAACTATAATAACCTAATAACATGTTATTTTTCTACAGTTCCTTCAATTTCATTTTTAAATTCTAGTCACAGTAAAATAGGGAACTCTCTATTTTATAAAAATTTGCTTAAATATTTATCCTAAAGGTCTTCTTATATGGCTATTCTTTAAAATAATATGTCTAAACTGATATAAAAATACTTAGTAGAGTACATGGAACATCTAAGTGGTATATAACTGCTTAGTATCATATAATGGTTTATCTTATTAGGTCAAAATATAAAATATAACCATTTCTTCCTGCAGGACATTTCAACTGTGTCTAATTTTTGCAATTACTATCAATGTTACAATAAATACCTACATATGTCCAGCTTCCCTAACCTTTAAATTATGTTCTTAGGAAAATATTCTGAAATGAGATTCATAGGTCAAAGAATACAATTATCTTTCCAATAATTTCTACTAGTTCAGTAAATATAAAATATCCACGTTTCTAACGTGGATTCCTTTGAATAGTGGCCAGGTTAAATACTTACAAAACATTCACTACTCAAATTTTCTTTTGTATAATAATGGCATTACAATTTAATGGGTAAGTGCTATTATTTCAATGATAGTATTGCACAATGCTTATCTAATTAATTGTTCTTTAACGATTATACAGGAATTATTACTTCAGTTAAATGCGTTACTTTTACTCCTTTAATAGCACCTGAAGATCAGTAACATTTTAAGATTGGCTTAAAGTATATCTTAAAGTATTTTAAATCTGGGGCGCCTAGGTGGCTCAGTTGGTTAAACGTCCAACTTTTGGTTTCGGGTCAGGTCATGATGTCACGGTTTGTGAGTTTGAGCCCTTTATCAGGCTTTGTGCTGACTGCTTGGGATTCTCTGTCTCCCTCTCTCTCTCTCTGCCCTCCCCCACTCATGAGCACATGCGTGTGCTCTCTCAAAATAAGTAAATAAATAAATTTTAAAAAAAATTAAAGCATTTTATTTTTTTTTTATTTTTATTTTTTTTTTTAAAAAAAAATTTTTTTTTTCAACGTTTATTTATTTTTGGGACAGAGAGAGACAGAGCATGAACGGGGGAGGGACAGAGAGAGAGGGAGACACAGAATCGGAAACAGGCTCCAGGCTCTGAGCCATCAGCCCAGAGCCTGACGCGGGGCTCGAACTCACGGACCGTGAGATCGTGACCTGGCTGAAGTCGGACGCTTAACCGACTGCGCCACCCAGGCGCCCCAAAAAATTAAAGCATTTTAAATCTGGATTCTACTTACACTAATGTAATAATGAATTACTCTTTTACTCTCATGTGTAACTTCTTTCCTTGTCTCAAATTGCCCTTCTTTGTTAATACAAATTCAAGGGCCCGCATGTTCTTTCTTTTTTCCCTTCTTGAGTTTACTTCAATTTTGTCAGTAAAAATAATTGTTTTGAACACAATACTCTACTAACCCATGATACCACAAGTTCCTGAAACGCTACTTACTGAAAAATGTGCCTCAGACATAACGTTTTTTAAATGTCAGTAAAATACTACTATTCTTAAAATTTGGTGATTTTCAAATTCTGTAATTTTCAAATTCAAAATGTGCAAATATATGTATCTCACATCAGTGGTGTAGGGGTGTGTATCTCCAATAAGAGACAGAGGCAGAGACTGACTCACCTTGCCATCTCATTATAATTCAGCCAGTAATACTGCCATATACAGTAATACATTATTTAGTACTTACTGAAGTAACTAGCTTCTAGTCCTCCGTCTACTGCTAATTACATGATTCTGAAGAAGACTTTTAAAACCTCATTGTTGCTAAACTACATGATCTGAGAAACGAGATTTAGGCTTAATTTTCACTGGCTTTACTGATTTGTCTGCAAACCTAGATATATTCTAGGATTCTTTTAAGTAAAGAAACGTCGGAATTTTTGAAGTTTGAAGTTACAGTGCTATGTACAGAATAAGTACTTTTAAATAACCACTGGTTGACCAACTCTAAAAAGACTTAACAAATAAAAAAAATTCTCATGCACTATAGTAATTTCATTTCTGAGAAAACAGTATTTTTAATGCCTCATCAAGTCCAATAAATGAGAGTTATACCCAAACATAAATATATGGAGAAATACACTTACCAATATATCTGAGCCAACATGCTGTTTTCCCTTTTCTTGATGTGGTCCTAATATCAATTTTCCCATCGAAAAAATGGGTGTATCCAGTGTTTTATATACTTTCAATTCACCATGCTCAACAAAAAACTGATATGTATCTCGTGGCCTTAAAAGATCTAAGGGAAAAACACTACTATAAATATAAAGCAATAGCAATAATAATGATCAATGATAGAACATATACACACATGTATACAACAGAGTTATTTCTAGATATAAACCTCATTTACTCGAGCTAAATAAAATGGTAGAGGTAGAATTTTGTCTGCCTTATAAGCTGTGTGACCAGGCAAGTTATTTCTCACCCTGTGCCTGCTTCCTTTTCTATAAAATGAGACAATAGTTCATCTATGTTAGAGCTGTGACTATCAAATGAATTAATGTGTATAAGGTATTTAAAACACTGCCTGGCACAAAATAAGCATTAGATAAGCCTTGGATATTAATGATAATAGTGGCAGTATTATTATTATTTCTATTATAGCTCAGAAAACAAAATTAGCTAGGACACAAGGTAGAATTCCATATCTTTAAAAAGTTTAACAAAGCCCACAACTAACAAATGTATCGTCATAACAACAGATTTTGTGCTTGCCTGACTGATAATTAAATAGCAAGATTTCTGTCATGTGAAGCAAGAGTTCTAATAGATGCTCAAAAATAACTACCTCACTCTTCAATTTCCCTTTTACTTATAAACCTTGCCAAATATATAGTTAATATATTCTTTATCATCGGCTTGTTTCCTTGGATTTTTGGTAATGTTGTAATCTCACAGGTTATAGGACATAGAAAATACATAGATGCAAGAAACAGATAAAAAGCAATGAACTCCTGACAAACTCACTACTTTTCGAACCTAAACAGCAAATGTTTTAAGATACTACACTAAACAAAATTTTCTGTACTTCTACCTGTTGCCAAATAAACAATCTGATTATAAAAATAACTGTACTACTTAAGATGTCAAATGGAACTTACTTCACAGCCAAAATTTTAAGTGAAAATACCAATACTACCTCTCTGACTTGACCTATTTGTCCTCTGACTTAGGATAAACAGTCCTCAGTACTTACTGGTACTGTCAAAACAGTTAAAACATCTAAATATTTCCTGTATGTAAATACTGCCTAGTTGCTAAACAGCTGAGTGTCCCCTACTTGCCCTTCTCGCACTATAGCCCCTCCTTTGGAACCAATCATGGTGTCCCAGGCACTGTACTTTTAATGCCTACTAGATACAACAGGAGGCTTCTAGGACCCTGTGCTGACCTTCAACTTAAACCTGGCATTTGTGTGGCAGATCAGTGTCCTTGCTAGTCATCATCCTAAAGGTCTGATATCCCAGGTATTATTTTTGGTATGCATGACCCATAAGGCTGTCTAAATCCTGCCCACAGTCCCTGTCTGGTCTCACAGTAAGGGGGTATCCTGGGATCTACCAGCTAAATTGCAAAAATTACCCATAAAAAGCCCTTGTCCCCATGTGTCCTCTTGATCAAAGAAGACCTACACCCTACCAGGGAGGCAACACTCCTAATGATAGCACTTGTAACCCAGAGTATAAATGCATTGTGTTATGTGCCCTCTAGATGCTGTTTGGTATCAATGCTCCTCCAGAGTAGTCTTCACACAGGCTGCTTATTGGAATTAGATACCCTACTGGACTTTGGCTCTGAAACAGCTGGGAAGAAAAAGAAAAAGTAGATAGGCTAGTCATCCAGCCAGCAGTTTGCCCTTACTAGCTGTTAAATTAAGCATTTTCAGTATCATCTCTAATCTTACCCATGAGAATCACCTCTCTTGTTTCTGGGTCCTTTACCCTTGTTGGTTGCAATGGATCTCCCAAAGGTACATTCAGATTTACCATGAATTTATTCTCTGCAAAAGAAGTATCATTGAAATAGAAACTAGTTAAATAATTCTTCTCAATTAAAAATAAGTCTAGTATGAAATATAGCTACAAACCAAACGCAAAAAAAAAATTGCCAGAGGCATAACACTCTCTTCCAATTTTCCTATTTATAAATGACCACTCTGATAAAGAAAAATTCAAAAACCACAATGATTTAGTATGGAAGCAAACATACTAAATTTATTTTTGTAAGCTTGATGTGACAACTCTTGATACTCTTGCGTCATCAAGAAGTTATATGGCATACTGAATATCCTTTAAGAGAGCTGAAGTATGTAATACACTTCAGAAAAAAATTTATTGAAATATCTATTTCATTTTATTTGTATTGAAGTAGGCTACAACAGAGTTGAACTCATGACCCTGAGATTAAGACCTGAGTTCAAGAGTCAGATGCTTACTGACTGAGCCACCCAGACACCCCTAAAATATCTATTTTAATCATAGTTTGAGCACAGGAAAGGGCAGTTTCAGTGAAAAGCAATTTACTCATGAAGAAATGCTTTATATTATGCCATTAATGATTTTTTTTAAAGAACAAAATCTGCGTTATTTCCAAAATCTTGACAGAAGTGGATGCTAAAAAGTAAATTCAAAATAAAAGAAAAACATGGGGCATTGTGTGACTCTTGATCTCAGGGTTGTGGGTTCAAGCCCCACAATGAGTATAGAGGGAGGGGAGGGGAGGGGAGGGGAGGGGAGGAAATAAAATAAAATAAATAATACAATATTCCAAAACTCATGGAATGCAGCAAAAGCAGATGTTAAGAGTGAAATTTATGGTTATAAATGCTTGTATTAAGAAAATTTCAAATAAACAACTTCACATTACACCACAAGGGACCAGTAAAAGAAAAGACTTAGCTGAAATTTAGTAAAGGAAGGAAAAAAACAAAAATTAAAAATAAATAAATAAATAAATAAATATCAGAAGTAAATAAAATAGAGACCAGATTAAACAATAACATTGAAAGTAACGACAAGTTTTGCGTTTGATTTCTTATCTGGTCCAATCTTGTGGAGTAGTGTGTTAATATTTATGTATTAAATATTTAATATTTACACTGTAGATTCTCTAGCTTTATTTTATTGTTAATCTTCAGTTTTATACCACTATGGTTGGAAAATATACTTGATATGATTTCAGTCTTCTTAAATTTGCAATATTCATCATATTTCTTTTCATGTGATTTTAATAGGGGATTCTTCTGTGTGTACTTGAAGAAAATGTGTATTCTATTTTAAATACATCTTTTAGAACCATGTATTCTGAAGTATGCTTCAAGTAAAAAAGTCGTTAAAAAAAAAACTTTAACTGAGGGTACTCATTTAAAATGAAGCATATCAGAGGGGAGGTGGGAGAGGGGCTTGGTGAAATATGTGAAGGGGATTAAGAGTACACTTATAATGAGCACTGAATAATGATGTATAGAATTGCTGAATCACTATATTGTACACGTGAAACTAATATAATACTATATGTTAACTATACTGGAATTAAACAAAAAACTTAATAGAAAAGAGAGAAGAAAAAAAGTGAATTCACCCTAAACTATTATATCTAAAGGTTTTAGAAATAAATTTCAAAATTTATAAAGAGCTACCTCTCAGAGCACTACTTATTTTTAATGTTTATTTATTTATTTTGAGAGAGAGAGCACAAGCAGGGGAGTGGCAGAGAGAGCAAGAGAAAGAATCCCAAGCAGATTCTGCATTGTCAGCCTTGAGATTATGACCTGAGCAAAATCAAGAGTCAGAGACTGAACTAACTGAGCCACCCAGTTGCCCCACCAGCGTACTATTATTTAAAATAAAATCCAAAAGTTACTTTCAGGAATAAGTTCATACTTCTTTCATCATTATCAAGACAGATCCTTTTCCTATTAGCTAATTTGTTGACTTTTCCAATGTTTCCTTTTGCCTTCCTTTTAGATGGTACTGTGTCTGGGGACAGTATTCCACCAATCACAAATCCTCCTGGAAGTTAACAACAAAAAAGGTAATAAAGTATCATACCTGGGAAAGTAAAAATATTAAAAAAAATTTAAATTAATATAGCGTATTTCCTTTCAGACTACCAGAGGATATACAACTATTCCATTTTACAGCTAGTAACTCAAATAACACAAATACCAACCAACCCCACTTATGTTTCTACTACCCTAAATACAGATGAGCTGATGGAAGATGGGAGAATGATCTCTGTTGCTTGAAATCAACAGTCATCAATGGAAGGTTAAAAAACACACAAAGAGGAGAGATTCAACATGGCGGAGAAATAGGGGGACCCAAAGTTCCCTCATCCCTCAAACACAGCAGTGTTGAGGCCAAAGGACTTTGAACCCCAAGAGTCCAGGCTGCAGAGTGACAGAGATTTCTCCAGGGGCCCGGACAACCTGGCGGGCCATAGAGCTACTTTAACAAACAAATCAAAGCACACCTGGTACAGGGTCCAAAACAACACTAAAAGTAGGGAGATAAAGCAATCAGAGTCACAACAACAGAGAGCAAGTAACACACTCCAAAAAACACCTCCTGAAGGGCCAGGCCCTGGACAGTGTATGACCCCTCTTTAATATAGTAGTGCTCACAGATGCAGGACATATAACAAGCTTTTAAAACACATAAGGTACAGAAAACTAGCCAAAACGACAAAACGGAAGAATTTTCCTCAAAAGAAATTCCAGGAAGTAGCAATAGCTAAGGAATTGATCAAAACAGATATAAACAATATAACTGAACAAGAATTTAGAGTAAGTCATAAGATTAATCGCTGGTCTTGAAAAAAGCATAGAAGACAGCAGAGAATCTACTGCTGCATAGATCAAGTAACTAAAAAATAGTCATGAATTAAAAAATGCTGTAAATGAGGTTCAAAATAAAATAGAGGCGGTGACAGTGAGGATTGAAAAGGCAGAGGGGAGAATAAGTAAAATAGAAGATAAAATTATAGAAAAAGATGAAGCTGGAGTTGACTCTAGAAGATGGTGGTGTAGGAGGACACTGGGCTCACCACGTCCTGAGCGCTTAGATTCCACCCACATCTGCCTAAATAACCCAGAAAACTGCCAGAAGACTAGCACAACACTCTCCAGAGCCAAGCGTAGACAAGTGGCCCATGGAAGAGCAGAGAGGCGATGCGCGCTACACGTACTGGTGGGAAGGAGCTGGGCGGTGGAGGGGCAGCCTGCCTGCCAAGGCAGAGCCCCCGAAGTCTGGCTTGCAAAAGTGGAGGGGCCGGACTGTGTGAGTTCTGAGAGCCAGCGGGACTTAACATCTGGAATGTTATAAGCCAACAGCTCTGCTTGGAGAGCAGGAGGATGACAGGACACCGGGAGGGAGAGGTGTTGAGCCCTGGAAGACAGAGCTCAGTTCAGCAGGGAACAAAGGCGCTGGCAAGCACCATCTCCCTCTCCCATCCCCCAGCCGAAATCCCAAAGGGAACCAGTTCCCCTCACCGAACTTGCTTGCACCGCACAAACACCCAATGCTGTGGTTCTGTGGATCCATCCTTCCCACGGGTCTGCCTCCCTCCTGGTGCTACAGGCCCCTCCCATAGGGGACCACCGATGGCAAAGGGAGCTAAGCCTGCCCCTCCCACCACTGTGCATCTTGTGGATCCACCCCGGCTAATAGACCAGATCCCGTCGAAGCAGCACCACAAGCCTGGCATGTGCAAGTAGCCCAGACAGGGGCCACACCACTCCACAGTGAGTCCTACCCCTGGGAGAGGAGAAAATAAGGTACACACCAGTCTGATTGTGGCCCCAGCAGTGTGCTGGGGCAGACATCAGGTCTGACTGCGGCTCTGCCCACCAACACAAGTTACCTGGACAGTACAGGGGAAGTGCTCTGCAGTTTAGAGCCACCCAAGGGACTACCCAAAATGACGAAACAGAAGAATTTTCCTCAAAAGAAACTCCAGGAAGTAGCAACAGCTAACAAAATGATCAGAAACCATTTAAGCAATACAACGGAACAAGAATTTAGAATAATAGTCATAAAATTAATTGCTGTGCTTGAAAAAAGCATAGAGGACAGCAGAGAATCTATTGCTACAGAGATCAAGGGACTAAGAAATAGTCATGAGGAGCTAAAAAATGCTATAAATGAGGTGCAAAATAAAATGGAAGCGACCACAGCTCGGATTGAAGAGGCAGAGGAGAGAACAGGTGAAGTAGTAGATTAAATGATAGAAAAAGAGGAAGCTTAGAAAAAGAGAGATAAAAAAATTCAGGAGTGTGAGGGGAGAATTAGAGAACTAAGTGATGCAATCAAATGGAAAAACATCCATATCATAGGAATTCCAGAAGAAGAAGAGAGAGAAAGGGGCTGAAGGTGTACTTGAACAAATCATAGCTGAGAACTTCCCTGATCAGGGGAAGGAAAAAGGCATTGAAATCCAAGAGGCACAGAGAACTCCCTTCAGACGTGACTTGAATCAATCTTCTGCATGACATACCATAGTGAAACTGGCAAAATACAGGGATAAAGAGAAAATTCTGAAAGCAGCTAGGGATAAACGGGATGTAACTTACAAAGGGAGACCCATAAGACTAGTGGCAGACCTATGTACTGAAACTTGGCAGGCCAGAAAGGAATGGCAGGAAATCTTCAATGTGATGAACAGAAAAAATATTGCAGCCGAGAATTCTTTATCCAGCAAGTCTGTCAGAATAATAGGAGACATAAACGTCTTCCCAAACAAACAAAAACTAAAGGAATTCATCACCACTAAACCAGGCCTACAAGAGATCCTAAGGGGGATTCTGTGAGTGAAATGTTGCAAGGACCACAAAGCACCAGAGACATCACTAGAAGCATGAAACCTACAGACATCACAATGACTCTAAACCCATATCTTTCAATAACAACACTGAATGTAAATGGATTCAATGCTCCAACCAAAAGACACAGGGTATCAGAATGGATAAAAACATAAGACCCATCTATTTGCTGTCTACAAGAGACTCATTTTAGACCTGAGGACACCTTCAGATTGAAAGTGAGGGGATGGAGAACTATCATGCTACTGGAAGTCAAAAGAAAGCTGGAGTAGCCATACTTATATCAGACAAACTAGACTTTAAAGGCTGTAACAAGAGATGAAGAAGGGCATTATATAATAATCACAGGGTCTATCCAGCAGGAAGAGCTAACAATTATAAATGTCTATGCGCTGAATATGGGAGCCTCCAAATATATAAAACAATTACAAACATAAGCAACCTTATTGATAAGAATGTGGTAATTGCAGGGGACTTTAATACTCCACTTACAACATTGGATAAATCATCTAGACACACGGTCAATAAAGAAACAAGGGCCCTGAATGATACATTGGATCAGATGGACTTGACAGATATATTTAGAACTCTGCACCCCAAAGCAACAGAATATACTTTCTTCTTAAGTGTACATGGAACATTCTCCAAGATAGATCACATACTGGGTCACAAAACAGCCTTTCATAAGTATAAAAGAATTGAGATCACACCATGCACACTTTCAGACCACAATGCTATGAAACTTGAAATCAACCACAGGAAAAAGTCTGGAAAACCTCCAAAAGCATGGAGGTTAAAGACCACTCTACTAAAGAATGAATGGGTCAACCAGGCAATTAGAGAAGAAATTAAAAAATATATGGAAACAAACAAAAATGAAAATACAACAATCCAAACGCTTTAGGATGCAGTGAAGGCAGTCCTGAGAGGAAAATACATTGCAATCCAGGCCAATCTCAAGAAACAAGAAAAATCCCAAATACAAAATCTATTAGCACACCAAAAGGAAACAGAAGCAGAGTAGCAAAGACACCTCAAACCCAGCAGAAGAAGAGAAATAATAAAGATCAGAGCAGAAATAAACAATATAGAATCTAAAAAAAACTGTAGAGCAGATCAATGAAACCAAGAGTTGGTTTTTTGAAAAAATAAACAAAATTGATAAATCCCTAGCCAGACTTCTCAAAAAGAAAAGAGAGAGGATCCAAATAGATAAAATCACAAATGAAAATCGACTTACCACAACCAATCTCACAGAAATACAAGCAATTATCAGGAAATACTATGAAAAATTATATGCCAACAAACTGGACAACCTGGAAGAAATGGACAAATTCCTAAGCACACACACACTTCTAAAACTCAAACAGGAAGAAATAGAAAACTTGAACAGACCCATAATCAGCAAAGAAATTGAATCAGTTATCAAAAATCTCCCAACAAATAAGAGACCAGGAGCAGAAGACTTCCCTGGGGATCTATGAGACTTTTAGAGCACAGTTAATACCTATCCTTCTCAAGTTGTTCCAAAAAATAGAAAAGGAAGGAAAGCTTCTGAACTCATTCTATGAAGCCAGCATTACCTTGATTCCCAAACCAGACAGAGACCCCACAAAAAAGGAGAGTTACAGGCCAATATCCCTGATGAACATGAATGCAAAAATTCTCAACAAGATATTAGTAAATCAAATTCAACAGCACATAAAAAGAATCATTCACCATGATCAAGTGGGATTCATTCCTGGACTGCAGGGCTGGTTCAATATTCGCATATCAATCAATGTGATACATCACATTAATAAAATAAAGGATAAGAGCCATATGATCCTGTCAATCGACGCAGAAAAAGCATCTGACAAAATTCATCATCTTTTTTAATAAAAACCCTCAAGAACGTTGGGATAGAAGGAACATACCCAAGCATCATAAACGTCATATAGGAAAAGCCCACCACAGCTAACATCATCCTCGATGGAAAAAAACTGAGAGCTTTCCCCCTGAAATCAGGAACATGACAGGGATGTCCACTCCCACCACTCTTGTTTAACATCGTGTTGGAAGTCTTAGCATCAGCAATCAGACACAAAATGAAATAAAAGGCATCAAAACTGGCAAAGAAGTCAAACTTTCACTTTTTGCAGACAACATGATACTCTGCATGGAAAACCCTCAAGACTTCACCAAAAGGCTACTAGAACTGATACATAAATTCAGCAAAGTCGCAGGATATAACATCAATGTACAGAAATCAGTTGCATTTCTATACACCAATAATAAAATATCAGAAAGAGAAATCAAGAAATGATCCCATTTATAATTGTACCAAGAACCATAAAATACCTAGGAATAAACCTAACCAAAGATGTAAAAGATCTGTATGTTGAAAACTATAGAAAATTTATAAAGGGAATTGAAGAGAACACAAAGAAATGGAAAAACATTCCATGCTCATGGATTGATTAGAAGAACAAATATTGTTAAAATGTCTATCCTAGGGGCGCCTGGGTGGCTCAGTCGGTTGGGCATCCGACTTCGGCTCACGTCATGATCTCACGGTCCCTGAGTTCGAGCCCCGCATCGGGCTCTGGGCTGACAGCTCAGAGCCTGGAGCCTGTTTCGGATTCTGTGTCTCCCTCTCTCTCTGACCCTCCCCTGCTCATGCTCTGTCTCTCTCTGTCTCAAAAATAAATAAAACGTTAAAAAAAAAAATTTAAAAAAAGTGTCTATCTACCCAAAGCTATCTACACATTCAATGCAATCCCAATCAAAATTGTACCGGCATTCTTCTCAAAGCTAGAACAAACAATCCTAAAATTTGTCTGGAACTACAAAAGATCCCGAAGAGCCAAAATAATATTGAAAAAGAAAACCAAAGCATCACAATTCCAGACTTTAGTCTCTACTACAAAGCTGTAATCATCAAGACAGCATGGTATTGGCACAAAAACACACACACAGACCAATGGAATAGAATAAAAACCCAGAATTAGACCCACAAATGTATGGCCAACTAATCTTTGACAAAGCAGGAAAGAGTATCCAATGGAAAAAAGACATCTCTTTAGCAAATGGTGTTGGGAGAACTGGACAGCAACATGCAGAAGAATGAAACTAGACCACTTTCTTACACCATACACAAAAATAAACTCAAAATGGATGAAAGACCTAAATGTGAGACAGGAAACCACCAAAACCCTAGAGGAGAAAGCAAGCAACAACCTCTTTTGACCTCAGCCACAGCAGTTTCTTGCTCAACACATCTCCAAATGTAAGGGAATTAAAAGCAAAATGAACTACTGGGACCACATCAAGATAAAAAGTTTCTGCACTGCAAAGGAAATAATCAACAAAACTAAAAGGCAACTGATGAAATGGGAAAAGATATTTGCAAATGACATATTGGAGAAAGAGTCAGTATCCAAAATCTATAAAGAACTTACAAACTCAACACCTGAAAAGCAAATAATCCAGTGAAGAAATAGGCAGAATACATGAATACACACTTTTCCAAAGAAGACATCCAGATGGCTAACAGACACATGAAAAGATGCTCAACGTCATTCATCATCAGGGAAATACAAATTAAAACCATAGAGATACCACCTCACACCAGTCAGAGTGGCTAAAATGAACAACTCAGGAAACAACAGATGCTGGCGGGATATGGAGAAATGGGAACCCTCTTGCACTGTTGGTGGGAATGCAAACTGGTACAGTCCCTCTGGAAAACAGTGTGGAGGTTCCTCAAAAAATTAAAAACAGAACTACCTACGACCCAGCAATAGCACTACTAGGAATTTACCCAAAGGACAGGAGTGCTGATGCATAGGGGCACTTGTAACCCACTGTTTATAGCAACACTTTCAACAAAGGCAAATTATGGAAACAGCCTAAATGTCCATCAACTGATGAATGGATAAAGAAGATGTGGTTTATATATACAATGGAATACTACTTAGCAATGAGAAAGAATGAAATTATGCCATTTGCAGCAACATGGATGGAACTGGAAGGTGTTATGCTAAGTGAAGTAAATCAGTCAGAGAAAGATATATGTTTTCCACTCATATGTGGAACTTGAGAAACTTAACAGGAGACCATGGGGGAAGGGAAGGGGAAAAAACATAGTTACAAACAGAGACTGAGGAGACAAACTTTAAGAGACTCTTAAATACAGAGAACAATATGAGGGTTGATGAGAGAGTGGGGGAGAGGGTAAAATGGATGATGGACATCGAGGAGGGCACTTGTTGGGATTAGCACTGGATGTTGTATGTAAGTGATGAACCACAAAAAAGAAATCTACCCCAAAAAGCAAGAGCACACTGTACATACTGTATGTTAGCTGTTAGCCAATTTGACAATAAACTATATTTAAAATAAACAAATAAATAAAAAACAAAGAACACAAAGGCCAGCAATGAAATATTTATAATAATCCACATGCCAGCTTAGCTCATTGACTTACATTTACCCATCACAGAAAGGAAATAACTTTTAGAGAACACTCATTGTACTTCCTTGCCCACTCTCTACATTATGTAGAGAAATATGATGAGAAAGTGGGATGAGAACAGTAAAGGGAAATACTTAATGTCTGCCAGTCATAATTTTCTCATATTCTGATCTAGTGACTCATTTTATGCATTTAAAAACCTTGTTTAATAGTATGGAATAATAAAACTCTATAAAGCCACACACTTACCTCAAACTGCTACCAAAGAGAGAAAAAGAAAAGCATCTCTATAGTAATCAGACAAATTTGTACTTGAATCTATTCTTGACTCATTTTTGAAGGATGATGATAAAATGAGGTAATCTGAATAAATATTAAGATAGTGCTTGAAACGTAATATATATAAATAAACTGTGGCTATCCTCATTATTTTTTATTGTCAGATATTAAAGTGTAAATTGGAATTTACCTGATGGCCTTCCATGATAATCTATTCGCTCTCCTCGCCAATATTCCAAAGGTTTCAATCGTGTTCTCTTGGTCCTGCGAACATCTGGTGTGTTGGAAGGCAATACTGTAAAAAAATATTAAACAAAAATGTATACATATAAATGTTTAGTTGTATGGTACTTTGTAGTGGAAAAATTGATATTACCCTATGGAACACTTATGTTTCTAGACAAACCAATAGAAAAACAAAATTTTACAATATATTTGTTAGTAATTAAAGAAATGCCAATGTAACAATAAACTAAAAAATTGGCAAAGATTAAAAAACTTAACACTCAGAGTGAATGATGTTAAAGAAGCACAGAAATAAATACACTGTAGGTGGAGATGTAAACAGATTGAGGATAAATTAGCAATAACTATTATAATAATCTTTGATTCAGAATTTAATTTATAGGAAAAGAGTTTGCAAAAATATTCACAATAAGAGCCAAAGCTAGAGGTGGCCCAAAATGGTGGCATAGGGAAGACCCTCAATTCCCATTCTCATGGACACACTGAACCCACACCTAGATATAGAGCGATTCCTCCTGAAGAACTGAGAGCTGACTGAACAGGTTCTGCTCAAAAAAGGACAGAGGGACACAGAGAGAAAGGAGAGACAACACACAGTAACATCAGAAACCCTACCCTGATACTGTGACCTGCAAAAGGAATGGATGTCACTGAGAAATGCAGATTCACCTGCCCTGAGACACAAAAACAAAAGAAAACAAAACAATACAAAACAATATAAAACAAATAAAACAGTGGTTTAAAGGGTAACTGGACCCAAACTGAAGGAAATTCATTTACTAACCCTACAACATCTGCCAAAAAGTGGTGGAGCTGCCAGAACTCTCTCCAGATCAGAGGTGCTGGCAAGGACCATTGCTTATGTTCTTCCACCTTGATAACACAGATGGGATCAGAATTTGGGTGCTCTAGCTAGTCTGCTAGGGTTGCTAGACAGCCCCAGGACCCTAGCTCCAGCTATCCTCACAGGGTAGCACCCCATCCCTGCACCCTAGCTCCAGTCATCCAACCAAGACAGTGCTGGCATGAAGCACCCAGGGACCCCCTCCATCCTACCCTTGCTCCAGCTCCAGCCATCATGCCAAGGTGACCCCAGCCCAAGCACAGTCCAGGTCCAGCCATCCCACCAGGGCAGCCTCGACATGAAATGCCCCAGAACCCCCAGCCCATGCTCACTCTGGCTCCAGCTGGCCAGGCAAAGATGCCAAGCACACACAGTCTATACAGGTGATATTCCTACACAAGTCCACTTCTTCAAGACCAAGAGAGGAAGCTGTTCTAATTCAGAGAAACAAATAGAACATTAGACAAAATAAGGAGACAGAAAAATATGTTGCAAACGAAAGAGCAAGATAAACCACACCAAAAAAAAAAAAAAAAAAATCTAAAGGAAATAAAAAGGAACAATCCACCTGGGGCACCTGGGTGGCTCAGTTGGTTAAACGTCTGACGTCAGCTCAAGTCAAGATCTCGTGATTCGTGGGTTCAAGCCCCGCATCAGGTTCTGTGCTGACAGCTCAGAGCCTGGAGCCTGCTTCTGATTCTGTGTCTCCCTCTCTCTCTCTCTCTCTGTCCCTCTCCCGCTTGTGCACTCTCTCTCTCAAAAATAAACTTAAATATATATATATGTGTATATATATATATATATATATATATATATGTATCACTATACATTAACCAAAACTAAATAAATAAACAAATATTTTTTAAAAGCGGTAGAAAAAAAAAGCAGTATCAATAAACTGAAACTCTTATAAATAATCATTATAACTTTTAAAATACTTTGGTTGTTACAGTTTATCATAACCATCTATCTGGCTTTCTGTTAGAAGTATTTCTTCCGAATTCTCAAGAGCTAAGTTTTGGAGTCAAACTTACATACTAACTATACCATGAACCAGTTGTGAAATATCACAGAAGCTAATAAAGTCATTCAACCTCTGTAGTTTTTTCCATCTGTCTAATAAGGATAAATAATAGAACCCACCTCATGGAGTTTTGTGAGATATAAATTAATATAATGCTGTAAAATGCCTGATATATAGCAATTCATTAAACAGTAACTATTACTGTTTTTTTCATTCATTCATTCATTACACCCAACACGGGGCTCAAACTCATGACCTCCAGATCAAGAGTCACATGCTCTTCCAACTCAGCCAACCAGGCAACCTTCTATTACTTTTTTTTTTTTTTAATGGGCAAAGCTATATAGTCAAGAATGTTCATGGTAGTACTATTCATAGTTAGAAAACAAAAACCAGTTTGAACACCATCTAAATGCTCCACAGTAGGAAATTTGTAAATCGAGGTAGTTATGTGTGCATGTTTGTATACATAAATCCACTCATTTTATCTGAACAATGCAAAGTTCTATATACTAAACTCACTTTATTGGCTATATAATTAAATTCCTATGCTCTTACTTACTGTTTGTTAGAAATTTCCAATTCTGAAAGTAGTTTATTAAAATTTCCCAGTCTAACTGTACTGTTATACATTTTAGTTGATAGGTTGTTTGGTACATAAGAGTTTGTGATTTTTCTTTCTATTTCATTAATTCTTTATTTTATCACTAATGCCCTTCTTTATTCTGTTCAGCACTTGTATTTTAACCTTAAATTCCACTTTGCCTAATACTAAAATTACACTATTTTCTTTATATTTACACTAGCCCACTTAATTTTTTGACAATCTTTTATTTTAAAACCTGTTTTAAGTGTTTCTTATAAACACATAAGTCAATTTGTACTATTCAACCAAATCTGAGAGTCCCTACATGAGAGGAATTCAATCCATTTACACTTATTTAGTATAACAACTAACATGTTTCCTTTTATTCCTTCCATCTTACTTTATACTTACTAGTTATATCAGTGCTTCTTCTTTCTCATTTTTATTGGTTCCAACAAATGCCCATTTCTTTTTCCTCTCTTCCCTTGGTCATTTCAAAGTTCTACTGTGATTTTTCGTTCTAATATTGGTCACCTTCCCATTCCTGACACTCAAAAGTCAAACTCTTGTTTCTCCGTGATTATACTTAAAACATTATATAACCCTTACCAAGATACACTCTCCTCTCCTTTTTCTCATTCAGTAAAATAAAACTTTTAGACTACTTTTATTTTTTTTTAATTTTTTTTTATGTTTATTTATTTTTGAGACAGACAGAGCGTGAGTGGGGGAGGGCCAGAGAGATGGAGACACAGAATCCGAAGCAGGCTCCAAGCTATCAGCACAGAGCCCGATGCGGGGCTCAAACTCACAAACCACGAGATCATGATCTGAGCCGAAGCCGGACGCTCAACTGACTGAGCCACCCAGGCGCCCCTAGACTACTTTTAATACCACTCTTCTGCCACTACTCTCTTCCCTACCATACTAAGTTTTATTAATATAGTCTGGATTTCAAGGTACTGTTACAAAAATCATTATTTAGCACTTATAAATCCCCATTCACATTAGCATTAGTTACTAGTCACACCCCAAGGTAATCAGCAATGATTCACATCCTTGTATAATAATCCTCTCCCCTAAGATGTATGTGTGAACTGTGACTTTCTTTTCATTTGGAGAGTATGGTGATAGTAATAGTAACAATATATAATCCTGTGATTAAATCATGATTTTATACATATATGTATGTATACACACACACACACATATATATATGACAATATATAGGATATTATACATTTAAGACACCATCTAGCAGAAGCAGAGAGAAATTCTTCCTTGCTGGCTCTGAAGAACCAAGGTGCCACACTGTGAAGGGGCCTCTGGAAAGGGTCATGTGGCAAGGAACTGCAAGTACCCTTTGGAAGCTGAAAGTAATGGCCCATGGCTGACAGCTAGCAAGAAAACAGGTACCTCCATCCCACAATTTCAGGGAACTGAATTCTAACAACCACATTAGCTTTGAAGAGGACCTCAGATGACACCACAGCCCAGGATGATACTTCGGATTGCAGCCTGTGAGGCTCTTGAACAGAGGACCCAGCTAATCTGTGCCTGGGCTTCTGACCCACAGAAAATATGGATAATAAATAAATGTGTGTTGTCTAAGCCACTAAATTTATGGTAATTTAGTACATACCAACAGAAAACGAATACACATTATTTAAATTTAACCACATATATTACAAGAACTATTCCTCATCACTGTTTCCTCTCTTTGGACTCTATTCTGATTTATCTACTTGTTTAGAATACCTCACATGAGTATTCTGCCTGGAGGATTTAGAGTAAACTCAATCTTCGCATTATCTGCAAAGTAAATTCACTTATCAGTAAGAAAAATATGTTAGCCAGATATAAGATTATTGGATTATAATACATCTCTAGGCTACAGATGTTATTTTATTCTTCCAATGTTACACAGATTTCCATCTTTCTATATTTCGTCTCTGAGGAATTTCTTCCATGTCAACACCAGCTACTAATTCAGCTCTCAGTAACAGTGACCATCTTTATTTTCACTTCATCTACCAACTTTTTAAATTGAAAAAATAGGGTTTTTCCATACCAGAAAGTTTTCTATGCTGTAAATGAATCTTTCTTTTATTGTTAAAATTGTTATCTATCTACTGCAAAAATTCTACCTCACCAGTAGCTGACTACTGTTTTTAGGCATAATGCTTGATTTTCCTCTCTTTGGTTGATAAAGCCCCTGCTGAGGAACATTTTTATTTCTCTTTGCCTACTCTTGACTAGTTAGCAATCCACTTCAAGACAAGCATTAAGCACTAAGAGTCTCTCTTCATTGGGCCCAAAATACTGACAAGATGTGAGTTTGTCGTTGAAGCAATCCAAGGAAGTTTCTCTTCCAGTGAGTGGTTCTCTTCAGGTACAAGTGCAGGGGCACTCCCAACCTCAAGCACAGAGAGAAACATACAAGGGCACTCCAATCCTACAAAGGTGAGAGGTCCCATGAATCTTGACTGGCAAATATCTCTTTGGGAAGCACAGAGTTTTAATCCTCCATGGCCTCTCCATGGGTTCCTCAGCTCCCATCTTTGCCTACTTATTTATTCCAGTTACTGCTTTGTTTACAAGTCAACTGGATAAAAACGGGAGTTGTCACGGATGTCATCTACCTAGCAGTTCTATTTTACAGATTCTCTGCCCTAGCTTTTAGCCTAGGTGAAATCATGCTTCCTACTATTACTATGTGAAAAAGAGTGAGAGGGATAAAGGATTTATTAAGTGAACAATAAAGAAAATCATTGGCCGGAGATGAGTTATTGTAAAATTCATGAAAACTAAACACTTGGTTTTAATTTATCTGTCAATTAATCCAAATACTTCCCCCTGCTTCAGAAAAATTAAGTCCTACTTAGTAACAGAGATTTTATAATATGAAGATATTAAAAGAAATAATCTTACCTAACTTGTGATGTATTTTATTCACTGATAGTACTCTAGGTATTTTTACTCCTGAGTCACCTACAAAATGCAAATGATAATATCATGAATAAGACTATTAATTCCATGTTGAATTAAAGTGTATTAGTTGGTCAATTTCAATATTAAATATTAATTAAATCAATCGATTAAATCAATATTAAAGAAATTTTAACCTGACAATACATTTTATTACTTCTTTTACTTTCTACTGCCAAGGAATAAAGACTAATGAAACATTTCTCTAGATTTTGCTATAATGTATATGTCTAAGGAGCCTAATAGTTAAAAATAACAGAAAAGCAGGCTTTCTATGGCTTCTGGACTTCAGGTGAAATAAGCTACTTGATAGATAAAAATGCAGGGTGTAATAATGAACAATTAATATGCTAATAATGTAACGCATGATCTCCGAATTTCTAAAATAGTGCAAGTATACTAAATTATCAGTGCTCCAATTAGGTCAGAGTTTTCAACTTTAGTGTTATAAATAGCATCCAAATATAGTTGCCATCAATTCTTTGTCTTCCTACACATAAATGCTGTTCTTTATCAAGAGGCAGAGTCCAATGCCCTTTTCTTTGAATCTCTGCTAACCTGTGACTTGCTTGACTAACAGAACACGTAAGAATGACATTCTGGGACTTCAAAGGCTAAGTCCTAAGAAGATAGCAGGTTTCACCTGGGTCTCTTGGAACTTCATTATGGAAAAAGGCAGACACCATATATGACATCTGACCACTCCAAGACTGCCATGCTGTGAGGAAACCCAAGCTAACCACATGGAAAGGCCATGTGGAGGAAAAAAGATATACTTGGTCAGCCCCCACCCACCCTGTTCCAGCCACCCCAGCTAAGTGCTATATATAGAAGTGAAAAACTCACCCTGGACTTCCAACTCAGTTTAGCTTTCAAATGAATGACTCCAGCCACAGCAGTTTGCATTTAACTATGAATGCATGACATGGCCCAAGAGAGAACTGCCTAACTAAGCCAAATAAACCCACAGAACCATGAGAGATAAATCAATTACTATTTTAAGCCACTAAGTTTTAGGCGTTTATTATGCAGCAACATGTAACTAGAACACTTAATGTCCATTAATGATCTAAAATTTTTGATACAATTTTACATGTCATATATATTTCCTGAAAAGTAAGCCTAAGCTTTCATTATATTTTCAAATAAGTCCATGATAGCAAAAGATGGTTAAAAATGACTGAATTAGATACTTCATAAAATTGCTGGCTTAGAAGAAACTTTAGTGAGCATAAAATCTAATTTCCCTGTCCAGAACAGGCATATCTATAGAGAGCTATGGAAATCAAAGTAGCAGTGCCTGAAAAGACATGAATAGACACTTCTCCAAGGAACACATCCAGATGGCCAACTGACACACGAAAAAACGCTCAATATCACTCATCGTCAGGGAAATACAAATCAAAACCACAATGAGATACCACCTCACACCAGTCAGAATGGCTAACATTAACAACTCAGGCAACAACAGATGTTGGCGAGGATGCGGAGAAAGAGGATCTCTTTTGCATTGTTGGTGGCAATGCAAGCTGGTGCAGCCACTCTGGAAAACAGTATGGAGGTTCCTCAAAAAACTAAAAATAGAACTACCCTACGACTCAGCAATTGCACTACTAGGTATTTATCCATGGGATACAGGTGTGCTGTTTCGAAGGGACACATGCACCCCCATGTTTATAGCGGCACTATCAACAATACCCAAAGTATGGAAAGAGCCCAAATGTCCATTGACAGATGGCTGGATAAAGAAGAGGTGGTATATATATCAATGGAGTATTACTCAGCAATCAAAAAGAATGAAATCTTGCCATTTGCAACTATGTGGATGGAACTGGATGGTATTACTGTAAGCGAAATTAGTCAGAGAAAGACAAATATCATATGACTTCACTCATATGAGGACTTTACGATACAAAACAGATGAACATAAGGAAAGGGAAGCAAAAATAATATAAAAACAGGGAGGGCTACAAAACATAAGAGATTCTTAAATATGGAGAACAAACAGGGTTACTGGAGGCATTGTGGGAAGGGGGATGGGCTATATGGGTAAGGGGCATTAAGGGCATCTACTCCTGAAATCATTGTTGCAGTATATGCTAACTTGGAGGTAAATTTTAAAAATTAATTAATTAATTAATTAAAAATACAAAAAAGTAAAAGTTTAAAAAAAGAAAGAAACCTAATAAGCATGGAGTTTGAGGAAAACAAGGTTTCCTACAAAGAAAACAAGAAATGTCTGCCTTTAAATTTCTACTCACACATTAGCTATCGTGAAGACAAAGACCAATAGCCAGCTAGTTTAAAGGAAAACAGATTATGATTCAAGGTTATTTTTACTCTTCAACTGGTTGTAAAAAAAATAAATTCCTGAGTTCTTCTTAGCATATATGAGCATGCCTACCAACTTTATAAAGAAGAAGTCTATCTGTTCTCACAGCAGGTACAAATGTGTTAAGCATTTATTAAAAGAAAAAATACTGACAGAGAAAGTTAAAAATTCAATCATGTACTGTTTCTAAACCACTTTATTTTAGTTCTGTAGTAAAGGTTAAGTAAAAGTATGAACAAAAATGTAAGAACAAACCAAAAGAAAGCAAGGGTCACAATATTAATATTAGACAAAACAGACTACAAGGTAAAAGCATTGTAACAGGATCAAGATGATAAATCTGACCAAAGCAGGTACATTCCATATAAAGGCTTATATGCTCAGCAACAGCAGTGAAATGTATAGAGCAAACACTGCAGGAAACAGATGGAGGAAAAAAAGCATACAACTACAGTGGAAATACTTTACTTCAACTCTAGCAGCCCTCAGCAGATTTCAGAAATCACAAGAAAGTCTATAAAGGATCAAAATAACATCTAACGTAACATGTTCAATTCTAAGATCCTGTTCTTTTCCCCCAAATCTGCTCCTTCCCTAGTAGTCTCCAAATCAAGTAGTGACACCACCATTCTTTCAGGTGCTCAGGCCAAAAGCCTTAAAGATGTCCCTGACATCTCTCTCTTCCCATAGCCCCATCCATCAGGAAATCCTGTTGATTCTATCTACAAAAATATTCAAAATCCTACTACTGCTCTCCACCTTTCACTGCCATCACCCTAGTCTAAGCAACCTATCATTGAGATTATGAATGTCTCACCAACCAGTCTCCCTGCTTCCAACCTTACATGAGCCCCTCAAACTCACGAGTCCCTTCCTAACACAGCAGACAGTAATTCTGTTTATAGGTCCGTCATGTCTCTCCTCTGCTCAAAACCTCCCAATGCCTCCATCTCTCTTAGGAGTAGCCAAAAATCCTTAAAATAGCCTTTAACATCCTATGTGATCTTTCATTCTCGTTGTCTCTGTGACATCATCTCCTACTACTCTCCCTCTCTTACTCTGATTTACCCAATCTCCTTGGTATTCACCACCAGACTCATTACCGCATCAGAACATCTTCCCTCTACCTGGGGCATTATTTCCTCATACAGCTGCATTCTCTGCTTTCTCATCTTTTTCATATTTTGCTCAAATGATCATTTCCTCAGTGAGGCCTTTTCTGCTCATCTACCTAAAAATGTAACCACCATATCCCACCCAAAAATCTGTTTTATTTTTCTACTCTCAACATCCAACAAATCATTAAGTTTTGCTTTTTATTGCTTCTTTCCTGGTACCCCAGAAAGTAAGCTCCAGGTGGATAGTAGTTTTTGTCAGTTTGGTTCTCTACCACATCCCTAGCCCCTAAAAGAATACATAGTAAGTGTCCCATAATATTCTGTAAATATTTAAGATTTCTGTAGTCAAAATATATTCAAAAATTTACACATACTTACATTAACAAAATAAAAAGATATATATTTGTAAATCCATACATGTATACACAAAAAAGTAATATTCTCTTCTTTCTCAAGTACCCATGAGAGAACTATAAAATTCTTTTATGAATTTTATGTGTTCTAAGCATACTATACAGAATGCAAAGAAAACCTTAATAAATTCAAAGAATAAATAATAAAAGCCAAAGTTCCCTAGAACAATGAAATGAAACTAGAAATTATTAACAAAGAACAAAACATTTTAGAATAACAGCCAACATTATGTATTTAATATAGACCAGATATTAAACTAAACAAGAAAGCTATGGGATTGGAAATGATATCACCATTTTACAGATAAGAAGGCTGAGTTATTAACACTGAAATTTTTTTACTCAAGATAGCATAGTAAGTAATATAAAATTCAGCTCAACCTGAGCTGAATTCAACTGTAGGCTCCTGGCTCTTAAGACCAACCTCTTGACTAATATATTCTTAAAAAAAAAACTCCTGGGTCAAAGAAAAATCACTGCAATTTGGGGTGTACTACAATAAGAACATGACATTTAAAATTAAGCCAAAACTAAACTTAGGAAAATTCACTGTTTTTTATTTTTTATAAAATAAAAAGTAGAAAAATAAATACAGAAAGCATTCAACTTAGAGGAGAAAAATAATAAAATAAATCTAAACACAGGGAGAAAAAAAACTATTTAAAAGGAAAAAGAAAGAGGGTGCCTGGCTGTCTCAGGTGGCAGAGCATCTCTTGAACTAGAGGTTGTAGGTTTAAGTCCCACATTGGGTATAGAGATTACTTAAAAATACAATCTTTTAAAAAAAATTCCACCTTTCTAGCATTTGAAAAGGAAATTAAAAAGAAAAAGAATTAAGTGAATTAGGAAAGAAAAAACAGTATAACAGATTATATTTCAAGCATACATTCTTTAGAAGCATAAAAAATTACAAAATTATTAACAGGCATTTTAAAAACTTTACTATGGAAAGTTTCAAACACATTCAAAAAAAGAAAAAATGGTATAATGAAACTGATACACCCACTATACAGCTTCAGTAATCAATACATGGCTAATCTTGCTTCATTTATACCCTTATCAGCTTAACATTTTTAAATATTAGAACAGATATTTTAAGTATCAATTATTTCATTATGTTCTACCTCAAAGAAAGGACTGTCATTGTGTCATTCTTTCTCTTTCTCTCCCTCCCTTTATCACCTAGGTGTAAGGTCTTACAAATCTCTAAACATATAGTAAGGCTCTTAAAAAGTAAGTACTCAATACACATTTGCCATTGGTGGTAATTTAAATAAAATATAGCACACCGTACTCTGTATGCATAAAGCCATAAATATCAAGAGAGTAGACAATAAATAATAACTTACCTGAACTTTCCTGAACTTCCTTATCATCCACATCAGAATTACTCTTTTCAGATGATAAATAATTCTTGAGCCTGAAAGGTCCACTTTAACATAAAAAAGTAAACCGTAAAATTTGTGCCTTTATAATACATATATCTAGTTATCTGCCTTAATGGACATTTTGTCCTAAAACTGCCAAACGTTCCTTTCTTATAAAACCAACAGTGATTTATAGGTCGCCAAGAATATACTTACATGCTGCATAAAACAAAGAATCTATAATTTAATCCTGTAACTGTCAGGATAAATACTGAATTTTATAACCTTTTAAACTAACTCATGTAATAGTTACAAACAGAGAGGAAGGGAGATAAACCATAAGAGACTCTTAAATACAGAGAACAAACTGAGGGTTGATGGGGGGGACCCAAGGGAGAGGGGAAAATGGGTGATAGGCATTGAGGAGGGCACTGGTTGGGATGAGAACTGGATGTGGTATGTAAGCGATGGAATCATGGGAATCTACCCCCAAAACCACGAGCACACTGTATACACTGTATGTTAGCCAATTTGATAATAAATTATATTAAATAAATAAATAAAATTTTCTAGCAGCCACATTAAAATAAATAAATAAATAAATAAAAATAAACTCATGGATCAGTTAATAAATTTTTAGTCAACTCAACACCTCTTGATAAAAATCAAATTTTAAAAAGTAAAATTAGAAATCAATCAGCTTATGGAATGCAAGCTGGTGCAGCCACTCTGGAAAACAGTATGGAGGTTCCTCAAAAAACTAAAAATAGAACTACCCTGCGACCCAACAACTGAACTACTAGGCATTTACCCACGGGATACAGGTGTGCTGTTTCGAAGGGACACATGCACCCCCATGTTTATAGCAGCACTATCAACAATAGCCAAAGTATCGAAAGAGCCCAAATGTCCATTGATGGATGAATGGATAAAGAAGATGTGGTATATATATATACAACGGAGTATTACTCGGCAATCAAAAAGAATGAAATCTTGCCATTTGCAACTATGTGGATGGAACTGGAGGGTATCATGCTAAGAGAAATTAGTCAGAGAAAGACAAATATATGACTTCACTCATATGAGGACTTTAAGAGACAAAACAGATGAACATAAGGAAAGGGAAACAAAAATAATATAAAAACAGGGAGGGGGACAAAACAGAAGAGACTCATAAATATGGAGAACAAAATGAGGGTTACAGGAGGGGTTGTGGAAGGGGGGGATGGGCTAAACAGGTAAGGGGCACTAAAAAATCTACTCCTGGAATCATTGCTGCACTATATGCTAACTAATTTGGATGTAAATTTAAAAAATAAAAAACAAGTTAATAAAAAAAAGACAAAAAAATTTAAAAAATAAATAAAATAAAATAAAATAAAATAAAATAAAATAAAATAAAAAAATGAAAATCACATATACTTTTGGAGTATATATTTAGTGACTAGGAGAATGGAATTGTTTAGGGGGAAATTTTTTTTCTTCATTAGGTTCAAAGACAGTGTTCATTAACAAAATCAATGCAGAACTTCCTCTGTTAATACTGATCTGATTAAATTTTATGTCATTTTCAAATATGTCTTTTCTCGTAAATAAATACTGCTAAATTCTGTTAAAAAAAAATCAAACAGCTTATTTTCATTTAAAAAAAAAAAGCCAAAAACAAGTGGAATTTAAAATATTTAAATTTAAAAACTGCTCAGAAATGATTCAGCTTATCCCTGTCTGAGATTCCTTGCCTCTATTATGAACACAGGATAGGCATAGTAGTCATAACCCATCAAAAAGTAAAGAAATCTCAGCCATCCCTGAAAAGTCTTGAGAATCTGTTATAATTTACCATTCCTTCATTTTAAAAAAGGGTATATGATTTCAGATATTATAAGAGTAGGTTTATTTGGTTTGTTCATGGAGTGTGCTTGTTTTAAACACATACCCACAAATTCTTAAATACTTGTTTTTAAGAGAGAGAGTTTTCCTGTTTTCCTTGAATGTGGTCTGAATTTAATGACTTGTTTCTAACAAACAGAATAAAGTGGAAGTGAAAGTGTGCAACTCCAGAGACTAGGTCATTAAAAGGCACTATGACCTTCATCATGGTCACACTTTCTCTTGGATCACTTGCTTGATTGGAAGCCAGCTGCCATATTGAACAGCCCCATGGAGAGGGCCACATGACAAGGAAGGCCTATAGTTAACAACCATGGGAGCAAAGTACCTTGTAAGAAGATCTTTCATTTACAATCAAGCCTTCAAAGGACTGCAAACCTGACAGATATTTTGAATGCTACATCTCATAAGAATCCCTAAGAGAGAACTAGTCAGCTAAGGCTCTTCTCCCAGACTTCTGGGCCACAGGAACTAGGAAACAATAAATGTTTTGCAAACCACTAATAAAAGTTGGGGTAATCTGTTACACAGCAAAGAGTAACCAATATACTAAGTAAATCCAATTATCCTTAGAAAACATGCATACCTTCTTTCCAAAACTGAAGTCTTAGGCTCTCCAGAATCCACGTTAGACTCTGCTAGTGTCTTGCATGTAAATCCCTTGACCTGAGACTTTGGATGAACATTTTGTGCAGTTATACTATCTTGATCCTTTGGGCTTCTTGTACCTCTGTGAATATGTAAAGTGAAAAATTGTTTACATTTCTCCATAAAACATTCCTTCCAGAAACATACCATCAGTAGATAATATAATATTGGTTGTAACAAATATCAGATAAACCTATTCAGGTCCTAGGACTTGTAAGTAGCCTAGGAAGAAAATTTGTTTCTAGGACCTGCAAAGAAAAATTCTGATAAAGGAAATGGTACAGACCAGGCCTAAGATGGAAGTGATGACAGGAGGACACCCAGAGACATTACCTACGGGCAGCATATGATATATATTACACATTTAATCTACCATGGTTTTTTTGAAAATCCACAAACAACTTAAATTGTTTTCTTTGACAGCCCTAGTCAGCCTACTGAGGAACAGTAGTGTGTTCGGAGGGATTCTTTAACAGCTACTAGCTAATTATATGTAAAGAAGATATACTATTCCCAGACTGCATAATTTCTCTTCTCTCACATTTCTCTTGTAAGTCCTATGTTTTGTTTCTCACTCAGTCTACCAGCCTATTCTTACCATATGTGAGAAAATAATTTGCATAAACATAACTAAAGAGCATGCAAACTTTTGAGATTTGATGGTTTACTTCTGAAGATTCTACTCTCTCTACAAGTCCTATCATAGAGTTAGAAAAAATATTAAGAGAATACTATGAACAATTATATGTCAATAAATTAGATAACCAAGATAGAATAAATTCCTAAAGACATACGATTACCAAAACTAAGTCAAGAAGAAATAATCTGAAAAGACCTATAACAAGAAAATGAATCAGTAATCAAAAACTACCCAGAAATAAAGGCCCAAATGGTTTTACTGCTGAATTCTACCAGTCATTCAAAGAATATGAATTCTTCACAAACTCTTTCAAAAAACAGAAGAGAACTTCTTAAATCACTTTATGAAGTCAGTATTATCTTGATACCAAAACTAGATAGACATCACAAGAAAAGTGCAGACCAAACAACTCAACAACATACTGGCAGAGCAAATCTAGAGACGTATAAATGTAATTATACATACATCATGACCAAATGGGATTTACACCACAGATGCAGTTTGGTCTAACATCTGAAAACCAATTAACGAAAAACATCATATCAATAATAATAAAAATTACAGCATCATCTCAATAGATGCAAAAAAAAAAAGCGCATTTAACAAAATCCAACACGTTTTAACAAAGTAGGACTAGAAGGAACTGCCTCAACTTGATAAAGGGTAGCTGAAAAACTTACAGCTAGCAACATAAAGACTGGATGTTTGCCCCCTAAGATTTAGGAACCAGACAAGGAAATCTGCTATTGCCACCTGTATTAGCCAGAGCAATTAGGCAGTATAAAATAAATAAAATACAGGAAAGGAACAGGTCAAACTATTAACAAATGACATGATTTCTGTATTCACAATATCTCACAAAATCCACTAAAAAGCTATCAAAACTAATAAATGACTTCATAAAGGTTGCAGAATACAAGTCAAATACAAAAACCAATTGTAGGGGCACCTGGGTAGTTCAGTAGGTTGTACTCCTGACTCTTGGTTTTGGCTCAGGTCACAATCTCACAGTTCGAGAGATCAAGCCCCATGCTCTATGCTCTAGCTCAGAGCGCAGGGCCTACTTGGGATTCTTTCTTTCTCTGCCCCTCCCCTGCTGGTGCACACTCTCTCACTCTCTCAAAATAAATAAATAAAATTTAAAAAAAAACAAAAAACAAAGGTATCTCTATACACTTGCAATGAACATCCAAAAATAAAATTTAAAAAGCAATTCCATTCAGAATAATGAAGCAGAAAAAAGGAGGGGGATTAAGGCAAAAGTCTACGATTAAGAATCAGAGAATTCAGGGGCGCCTGGGTGGCGCAGTCGGTTAAGCGTCCGACTTCAGCCAGGTCACGATCTCGCGGTCCGTGAGTTCGAGCCCCGCGTCAGGCTCTGGGCTGATGGCTCGGAGCCTGGAGCCTGTTTCCGATTCTGTGTCTCCCTCTCTCTCTGCCCCTTCCCCGTTCATGCTCTGTCTCTCTCTGTCCCAAAAATAAATAAAAAATGTTGAAAAAAAAATTAAAAAAAAAAAAAAAAGAATCAGAGAATTCAGTGCCTCATTAAAAAGGAACAACATCAGAATCATAGGGGTCCTAGAAGAGGAAGAGAGAGAAATAGAGGTAGAAGGGTTATATGAGCAAATCATAGCGCAAAACTTTCCTAACCTGGGGAAAGACACAGACGTCAAAATCCAGGAAGCACAGAGGACTCCCATTAGATTCAACAAAAACTGACCATCAACAAGGCATATCATAGTCAAATTCACAAAACGCTCAGGCAAGGAGAGAATCATGAAAGCACCAAGGGAAAAAAAGTCCCTAACTTTGCAGCAGACCTATCCATAGAAACTTGGCAGGCCACAAAGGAGTGGCAGGATATATTCAACGTGCTGAATCAGAAAAATATGCAGCCAAGAATTCTTTATCCAGCAAGGCTGTCATTCAAAACACAAAGAGAGATAAAAAGTTTCCCAGACAACAAAAATTAAAGGAGTTTGTGACCACTAAACCAGCCCTGCAAGAAATTTTAAGGGGGACTCTCTGAGGGGACAAAGCAACAAAGATTAGAAAGGACCAGATAACACCACCAGAAACTCCAACTCTACAAGCATCATAATGGCAATAAATTCATATCTTTCAGTACTCACTCTAAAGGTCAATGGACTCAATGCTCCAATCCAAAGACACAGGGTAACAGAATAGATAAGAAAACAAGATCCATCTATATGCTGTTTATAAGAGACTCACTTTAGACCTAAAGACACTTTCAGATTGAAAGTAAAGATGGAGAACCATCATGCTAATGGTCAACAAAAGAAAGCCGGAGTAGCCATACTTATATCAGACAATCTAGACTTTAAAATAAAGACTGTATCAAGAGGTACAGAAGGGCATTCTATCATAATTAAGGGGTCCATCCACAAAGAAGACCTAATAATCATAAAAATTTATGTGCCAAATGTAGAGGCATCCAAATATACAAACCAATTAATCACAAAGAAACTCAATGATAGTAATACCATAATAGTAGGAGACTTCAACACCCCACTCAGAGCAATGGACAGATCATCCAATCAAAAAATCAACAAGGAAACAATGGCTTTGAATGACACACTGGACCAGATGGACTTAACAGATATATTCAGAACATTTCATCCTAAAGCAGCAGAATATACATTCTTTTCCAGTGCACATGGAATGTTCTCCAGAATAGACCACATACTGGGACACAAATCAGCCCTCAGCAAGTACAAAAAGATCGAGATCATACTGTGCATATTTTCAGACCACAACGCTATGAAACTCAAAATCAACCACAAGAAAAAATTTGGAAAGGTAACAAATACTTGGAGACTAAAGAACATCCTACTAAAGAATGAATGGACCAACCAAGAAGTTAAAGAGGAAATTAAAAAGTATATGGAAGCCAATGAAAACGATAACACCACACCCCAAAACCTCTGGGACGCAGCACAGGCGGTCATAAGAGGGAAGTATATAGCAATCCAGGCCTTCCTACAGAAGAGAGAAAGATCTTAGATACACAACCTAACCTTACACCTTAAAGAGCTGGAAAAAGAACAGCAAATAAAACCCAAAACCAGCAGAAGGCAGGAAATAATAAAGATTAGAGCAGAAATTAATGCTATCGAAACCAAAAAAACAGAATAGATCAATGAAACCAGAAGCTGGTTCTTTGAAAGAATTAACAAAATTGATAAACCACTAGCCAGTTTGATCAAAAAGAAAAAGGAAAGGACCCAAATAAATAAAATCAAGAATGAAAGAGGAGAGTTCACAACTAATACAGCAGAAATAAAAACAATAGTAAGAGTATATTATGAGCAATTATATGCCAATAAAATGGGCAATCTGGAAGAAATGGACAAATTCCTAGAAACATATACACTACCAAAACTGAAACAAGAAGTAACAGAAAATTTGAACAGACCTATAACCAGTAAAGAAATCGAATTAGTAATCAAAACCTTCCCAAAAACAAGAGTCCAGGGACAGATGGCTTTCCAGGGGAATTCTACCAAACATTTAAGGAAGAGTTAATACCTATTCTCTTGAAGCCGACCTAAAACACAGAAACGGAAGGAAAACTTCCAAACTCTTTCTATGAAGCCAGCATTACCTTGAGTCCAAAACCAGACAGAGACGCCACTAAAAAGGAAAACTATAGACCAATTTCCCTGATGTACATGGATGCAAAAATTCTCAACAAGATATTAGCCAACAGGATCCAGAAATACATTAAAAAGGTTATTCACCACGACCAAGTGGGATTTATACCTGGGATGCAGGGCTTGTTCCATATCCCCAAAACAACGTGATTCATCACATCAATAAAAGAAAGGACAACACATGATCCTCTCAATAGATGCAGATAAGGCATTTGACAAAATACAGCATTCTTTCTTGATAAAAACCCTCAAGAAACTAGGGATAGAAGGATCATACCTCGAGATCATAAAAGCCATATATGAACAACCCAACACTAATATCATCCTCAATGGGGAAAAGCTGAGAGCTTTCTCTCTAAGGTCAGGAACAAGACAGGGATGTCCACTCTCACCACTGTTATTCAACATAGTATTGGAAGTCTTAGCCTCTGCAATCAGACAACACAAAGAAATAAAAGGCATCCAAATTGGCCAGGAGGTCACACTTTCACTCTTCGCAGAAGACATGATACTCTATATGGAAAACCCTAAAGATGCCACCAAAAACGTGCTAGAACTGATCTATGAATTCAGCAAAGTGCAGTATATAAAACCAATGCACAGAGCTTGGTTGCATTCCTACACACCAACAATGAAGCAACAGAAAGAGAAATTGAGGAATCAATCCCTTTTAGAATTGCACCAAAAACCATAAAATACCTAGGACTAAATCTAACCAAAGAGGTGAAAAATCTATACACTGAAAACTATAGAAAGCTGATGAAAGAAACTGAAGAAGACACAAAGAAATGGAAAAAGATTCCATGCTCCTGGATAGGAAGAACAAATATTGTTAAAATGTCGATACTACCCAAAGCAATCTACACATTCAATGCAATCCCTGTCAAAATGACACCAGCATTCTTCACAGAGCTAGAATAAACAATCCTAAAATGTGTATGGAACCAGAGAAGACCCTGAATAGCCAAAGCAATCTTGAAAAAGAAAACCAAAGCAGGAGGCATCACAATCCCAGACTTCAAGCTATACTACAAAGCTGTAATCATCAAGACAGTATGGTACTGGCACAAGAACAGACACTCAGATCAATGGAACAGAATACAGAACCCAGAAATGGACCCACAAACCTTTGGCCAATTAATCTTTGACAAAGCAGGAAAGAATATCCAATGGAATAAAGACAGTCTCTTCAGCAAGTGGTGCTGAGAAAACTGGACAGCGACATGCAGAAGGATGAACCTGGACCACTTTCTTACACCATACACAAAAATAAACTCAAAGTAGATGAAAGACCTCAATGTAAGACAAGAATCCATCAAAATCCTTGAGGAGAAAGCAGGCAAAAACCTCTTTGATCTTGGCTGCAGCAACTTCTTACTCAACATGTCTCCAGAGGCAAGGGAAACAAAAGCAAAAATGAACTACTGGGACCTCATCAAGATAAAAAGCTTCTGCATAGCGAAGGAAACAATCAGCAAAACTAAAAGGCAACCGACAGAATGGGAGAAGATATTTGCCAATGACATATCAGATAAAGGGTTAGTATCCAAAATCTACAAAGAACTTCTCAAACTCAATACCCAAAAAAACAAAGAATCCAGTGAAGAAATGGGCAAAAGGCATGAATAGACACTTCTCCAAAGAAGACATCCAGATGGCCAACCGACACATGAAAAAACGCTCAACATCACTCATCGTCAGGGAAATACAAATCAAAACCACAATGCAATACCACCCCTCACCTGTCAGAGTGGCTAACATTAACAACTCAGGCAACAACAGATGTTGGCGAGGATGCGGAGAAAGAGGATCTCTTTTGCATTGTTGGTGGCAATGCAAGCTGGTGCAGCCACTCTGGAAAACAGTGTGGAGGCTCCTCAAAAAATTAAAAATAGATCTACCCTACGACCCAGCAATTGCACTATTAGGTATTTATCCAAGGGATACAGGTATCCCTTGTTTTGAAGGGACACATGCACCCCCATGTTTATAGCAGCATTATCAACAATAGTCAAAGTATGAAAAGAGCCTAAATGTCCATCGATGGGTGACTGGATAAAAAAGATGTGGTATATATATACAATAGAGTATTACTTGGCAATAAAAAGAATGAAATCTTGCCATTTGCAACTACGTGGATGGAACTAGAGGGTATCATGCTAAGCGAAATTAGAGAAAGACTTCATATGACTTCACTCATATGAGGGCTTTAAGAGACAAAACAGATGAACATAAGGGAAGGGAAACAAAAATAATATAAAAACAGGGAAGGGGATAAAACATAAGAGAGTCTTAAATATGAAGAACAAACAGAGGATTAGTGGAGGGGTTGTGGGGAGGGGGATGGGCTAAATGGGTAAGGGGCATTAAGGAATCTACTCCTGAAATCATTGTTGCACTATATGCTAATTTGGATGTAAACTAAAAAAATTAAAAAAAAAATTAAATTAAAAAAAAAAAGGAGAGAGAAGGAAAAAAAATAATGTTGCCCAAAGAAATATAGTAATTTGTATTGTTGGTGCTATTATTGCAAAGTCTTGGGGAAGTTTGTTTTGTGTCATTTTCCCATTTATGATAAATTATATTCTTAATTATTTTGAAGGAAACGAGTATAGAGAATTTGAATAATGTCTGTAGTTAAATAAAAGTTGATTTATCTATCAAAAAAAAAAGCAATTCCATTCACAATAGCATTAAAATAATAAAATGCTTAGAAATGAATTTAACAAAAGTGTAAAACTTATGCTCTGAAAACACTGTTGAAATAAGTTAAAGACCTCAATGAATGGAAAAGCATCCCATGTTCATGGATCAATAGATTTGGTGTTAAAATGGCAATATCTCCCAAACGGATATACAGATTCAATGCATTCTCTATCAGATTCTCAAGTGGTATCTTTGTAGAAATTGACATGCTGATTCTAAAATTTATATGGAATTGCAAGGAACCCAGAATAGCCAAAACAATCTGAAAAGAAGAATAATGAGGACTTATACCTCTTGATCTCAAATCTTTTCATAGCAATGGTAACAATCAAGACAGTGTAGTACTGGATCAAGAATTAATATATAGATTAAGAGAAAAAAACTGAGAATTAAGAAAGAAACTCATATATTTATGGTCAACTGATTTTCAAAAATGATGCCAAGACCATTCAATGGGGGAATAAGTAGTCGTTTTGACAAACAATTATGGAAAACTGGATAGTCACATGCAAAAGAATAAAGTTGAATCCTTCACAGAATACACAAAAGTTAACTCAAAATGGATCAAAAACCTAAATGTAAGAAAAACTCTTAGAAGAAAAGATAATGACAAATCTTCATGAACTTGGATTCTTAGATATGATACCAAGTATAAGCAACAAAAGGATAAAACAGACAGATTGGACTTTATGAAATTTAAAAACTTTAGTGCTTCAAAGGACACCATTAAGAAGCAAGAAGAAAACCCACAGAATGGAGAAAATATCTGCAAACCACGTATCTGACAAGGGACTTGTATCCAAAATATAAAGACCTCTTACAACACAATAAAAAAACCCAAAAAATTAGGCTGAATAGATTTTTCTCTAAAGATATGCAAATGGCCAATAAACAAAAGAAGAGATGCTCAACATCATTAGTCATCTGGGAAGTGCAAATGAAAATCACAAAGAGATACCACTTTCATACCAACTTGGATGGCTAGCATCAAAGTCAGATAATAACAAATGTTGACAAGGATGCAGAGAGACTGGAACCCTCATACACTGCTGGCAGGAATGTAAAATGGTACAGATGCTTTGGAAAACAATCTTACAGTTCCTCAAACAATTTTAATATAGTTACCATATGTCAGAGCAACTCCACTCCTGGGTATATATCCAAGAGAAATGAAAACACATGTTCACATAGAAACCTGTACACAAACGTTTATACTGGCATTATTCATAAGAGCCAAAAGGTGGAAACAACCCAAATGTCCATCAGTGAATGAAAAGATAAACAAAACATGGTATAACCATAAAACAAAACATTTTTTGGTCATAAAAAGTAAGGAAGTACTGATATACACTACAACATGAATGAAACTTGAAAATTTCCAAAAGAAGCCAGTACAAAAAACTCACACTATATGATTTCATTCAGATGAAAATCCAAACTGTAGAGAAATCTATACAGATAAAAAGTAGATTAGTGTTTTCTTAGGGTAGTGGCAGAGGGGACTAGGGAAATGATAACTAATGAGTACTGGCTTTGTGAAGTGCTGAAAATACTCTAAAATTGACTGTGTTGATGGTTTGCACCTATACTAAAAAAACATTGAATTGTACACATTTCATGAGTGAACTGTATGGTGTGGGGAGTACCATACATTCTCATTGTACATAAAAGATAAGGTTTGTTATAAGAATACTAGCTGAAATTTAAAAACTCAATGTAAACAAATTTTTTATCTTAACCTATTTCTCTCAACCTATAGGTAAGGCTCAACTGCTTTGTTTAGTAAAACTTTGATTTATTTTTATTATTAATACATTCAAGTAAAAACAATTGGACTACTAGTCAGAAGACCTAGTTCTCTAATGACACGCTATTTAATCTATGTAGACCTTCCTCATATGTAAAAATGGAGCTAACGAGTGTCCTACCCACCTCTCAGGAATCTTATGCAAATAAATGATACAAGAAACAAGATGATATAAATATGCAAATCTGATAAAAGAGAGGCCATTACAAATCAGTGGGGGAAATGTACCATTCAACACCTACACAGAGAAAAAAAGAATTTAAATTTCCTATTCCACATCAAACACAAAAATAAATTACAGATGGGTTAAAGAAGTAAATATAAAAAAACAAGTTAGTTTTTAGGAAAAAAATATAGAAAAACAGATCCTTATAACCTTGGAGTCTACAAAAAAAGCAAATGTTCACAACACTGAAAGGCTAATAAATTCTACTACAGCTGACCCCTTGAATAACACAGGTTTAAAGTGCACAAGTCCACATATAAGCAATTTTTTTTCAATAAATACAATCCTGTAAATGTTTTTTCTCTTTCTTAATAACAATTTCTTTTCTCTAATTTATTCTATTGTTAAGAATATAGCATGCAATATATGTAAAAAACAAAATATGTGTTAATCAACTGTTTATGCTACTAGTAACGTTTCCAGTCAACAATAAGTTATTAGTAGTTAAGCTTTGGAGAAGTCAAAAGTTACAAGCAAATTTCTGGCTGTGCAGGGGTCAGTGCCCCTAACTCCCATGATGCTCTAGGGTTAATCATACATTAAAATTATGTCTTCTGTATGAAAGACACGAATACATGTGACCCATTAAGGATTAAAAGCCAAAATAGATAAAGAGTTCCTAAAAATCAATTCTAAAAAAATATAAAATTGGCCAATCAATTTACAAAGAGACAATCTATTTAAACATGAGCAAGGGGGGGCCTGGGTGGCTCAGATGGTTAAGCATCCAACTCTTGGTTTCGGCTCAGGTCACGATCTCACAGTTTCGTGAGTTCAAGCTCCATGCAGGGCTCTGCGTCAGCAGCCATGAAGCCTGCTTGGGATTCTCTCTCTTTCTCTCTCTCACTGCCCCTCACCCCTCACTTGTACTATCTCTCTCAAAATAGATAAATTAAATTTTTTTTCTAAGAAAAAATAAAAATGAGCATGAAACAAATGAAAAGACATTTAACTATTTAATTTCACTAATAATTAGGAAAATGCAACGAAATCCAGAGATATACCCCATTATGAACAGCTTCAAGAGAATAGGTGTTAACTCTTCCTTAAATGTATGGTAGAATTCCCCTGTACAGTCATCCGGCCCTGGACTCTTGTTTTTTGGGAGATTTTTGATTACTAATTTGATTTCCTTACTGGTTACATACACTGCTATTTTTAAGGCACTCTAATGATTTATTTCTGTACACCCCTAGCACCCTGCAGTTTCTCACATGTAATATGCATTATTTGTTGAGTAAATGAAAGAATAAATGCTATGTTAAGAAGTAAAAATATGCAAGAACAATACCTAACTCACTAGGTTGTCAGGGACTGATGAAAATTCATTGAAAAGCTCCTAGCAAATAGTTGACACATAATAAGCACTCAAAAGTACCTTAACTATTATCACCTTAGGGGGAGAAGTATTAAGATATATTCCTAATTATTGAAATCACATTAACTTCACTCAGAAGGAAGCAAATCAAACTATACGTTAATAATAAGATTAAAAGATAAAAATTAAAAGATAAAAAAATTTTAAAAAATGACCAAAATGGTAAAATTTATGTTTTTACCACTGTATTTTTTTTAAAAAGGAATCAACTTTTTTAATTAAAAAAATTTTTTTTTTTATTTACGAGAGTTTATGGAGGAGGAGCTGACGGAGAAAAAAAGAATCTTAAGCAGGTTCCACACCCAGTGCTGAGCCTGGTTCGGAGCTCCATCCCACAACCCTGGGATCATGACCCAAGCCGAACTGAAGAGTCAGTCGCTCAACCGACTGAGCCACCCGGGTGCTCCAAAAAAGAAGCAACTCTTCAATGACAATAATACTTACTCTTATTATATATATTAGTCACATCCTATGTACTATATATATTATTCCCCATTTTAAAATGAGGAAAAAAATTCAAGAGTACTATGTTGCCCTAGGGCATCACCAGCTAATGGCTGAGCATGAATTTACAACCATGTCTGTCAGACTGCAGAGCCCTTTACGCTAATACTGTTTCTCCACAAATGATTAAATGACACAAACTATTAAATGCTAAACAGCAAAAATAACTATATTGTATACATAATAGACATACCCAGAATGATCATGATTTTTCTTCTTAACCAGGTCTTCCTCATCACTTTTCAATGACTCATTCTGGGAAGAACCAGAAATTTTATCAGGGTCAATAATTCTTCTAGAATCTTTAGCAGTTAAAAACTCCTGTGTTCTTGAGCTGCCTGAAGTAGTTCTCTTCTGCCCTTTAAATGGAATAGTTTTGTCCCCAATATTCTTAGATGACTGGTTTGGTTTTTCAACAGGTGTTTGTCTACTGTTGTGACACACTGACAATTCATTTCTTCTTGAAGAATTGCTATAAACAAGACCTGAAGGATTCAATGATAACCTAAAGTTAGCATAATGTTTATCCAAATTATCTGGTTCACTGAAATACCAACATTATATATATTTTCATGTAAACACATACACACATACACCAATCTCGTAGGCTATATTTATTTTCAAATTAAATTCATAAACTATGCAGCTTTTCAATTTTTAGACATAGGTACCAAATTTATCACAAGCTTCCAAAACCACCCTGTCTCTGCCCACTACTCTTGTGGCCATCCTTAAGATCCTGGTATTTCCCACGGTTCCAGCTTCAGCTTCTCACTCTTATGTACCTACTTTGAGGGGCCCTTGTACTCTTAACTGTAATTACTACGTAGATGCTGGTATCATAATATTCACCTATCACTCTCCTTTAAATCTGCCCCTCTGGTTTTAGTTCCTTTCTTAACAAAAAGCACAACTATTTGCTCAAATACCTACATCAGAAATCTCAGTCAGCCAAGACTCCTGTCTCTATCTGCAATCAGTCCCCTTATCCTGTCATTTCTACACTCTTAATACCACTCAAATCCACTTCTCTCAAGCTCTCCTGCCTGTCATTAGCAGGGACTGGCATCTTATCTGGATTATCAAAGGAGCCTCTTAATTAGTTTCCCTTTCTCTAGCCTTGCCGTTCTTCAATCCATTCTTCACACCGTTTCAAGAATCATCTTAGGAAAACACAAGCTGGGTCATTACAACCTTGCTAAAGTCTTTTAGTGATAATCTGTAACTTAAGGATTACGTCCAAATATTTTCAATAATTTATTTCTACATGTAGAGTACTTATTTCATTAATCAAAATTCTATCCTCCAAATAAACAAACTGACAAAAAAAAAAAAAAAAAAAAAAAAAAAAGCAGCCAGCAATACTGAACTATTTGCATTTCTCCAAAGCACTGGTTCTTAAAGGGTTGGTCCCAGACCAGCAGGATCAGCATCACTTAAGAGTCTGTTTGAAATGCAAATTCTCAGGCCTCACTTCAGACCCACTAAATCAGAAACTCAGAGTAGGGCCCAATACTCTGTATTTTAACAAGCCTTCCATATAACTCTGCTAAAATAATCTTTAAAAGGTCACACTTTCAGCTCCAGATCTCTGCACATGCTACTCTGCTTGAAACATTCCATCCATCCTCCTCACCCCACCCAGTTACTTAACTAATTCCTAATTCATTCTTCAGGAAGCTGTCCCAAATTCCCATGCTTAAATTAGGTAGCTCTCTCTCTCAACCCTCTGATAACATTTATCATCCATCTATTTATTTACTTATCTTTCTCTTCCAGCAGACTGGCAATTCCTTGAGACCAAGTTTGCTCTTTTACCTATCTCTACATTTCCAATGCCTAACATCAGGGTCAGGACAGTGGTGAAGCAATTTTTTCCCCAGTCCTACTGAGATATAATTGACATTAACATTGTATAAGTTCAGGGTGCGCAATGTGATAGTTTTATATATGTATACACTGCAAAATAAATACCAACAAGTAGATCTTAAAAGTTATCATAAAGTTTTTTTTTCTCATCATAAAATTAAAAAATTGAAGAAGGTTCTCACTCTCAGAGTCATGCAAGTACTGAATGTGAACACACACAATCTAGAGACCAAACGCCTCCTCGAATTTCTCATTGTATATTACTCACTTGACTCACTCTAGTACTGGTTCTACCTTACACCATTCCTGCCTCACAGTGGGCACTCAATAAATTTGTCTCAACATACACGAAAAAGCAGTACGGCCACACATCCACTATCGGCAGCTTGGTTGCTTGATAGGGAAATAAGCAATGGATCAAGAGTCAGGAAACCTGGGTTCTATTTTTTTCCAGTTCTAGCACACAGGTCTATGACCTTAGGTGCAAGTCATATTGCTTTATTGAGCTTCAGACTTTCTTTTCCTACCAGATGAAGGACTGTTTGAACTATGAGATCTACAAGTATTCCTCTTTTTTTTTTTTTAATTTTTTTTTAATGTTTATTTATTTTTGAGACAGAGAGAAACAGAGCATGAATGAGGGAGGGTCAGAGAGAGAGGGAGGCACAGAATTTGAAGCAGGCTCCAGTCTCCGAGCTGTCAGCACAGAGCCCGACGCGGGGCTCGAACCCACGGACTGTGAGATCATGACCTGAGCCGAAGTCGGCGGCTTAACTGACTGAGCCACTCAGACGCCCCTAAGTATTCCTCTTTTTTGTGGCTCCCTACTCAATCAGAAATTCAACACCTTTTCAAAGCTGCTACACAAGTCTTTTTTGATAAGTTTCAGAGTTCTAAAACACTTATACAAGCTTTGTAAGATTTTCATTTTCTCATGTATTTACACACTCATCTGCCATAGTACAGTTTCAGGCACTTGGGGCAGAAAGGTGAGTTCCTCAAAGTAGTATCAGGAGGAGATAACATTTTATATACTAACTACATGTCACTAAATCCTTATAATGAGGTAGATGTGTTTGTAATCATGTTACAGAGTAAGAAACTGAACAAAATAACTTAGCCAAAGTAGAGAAATAATCATTTAAACTGAGATCTAAATCCAAAATCCAAGGAAGGCTGCAACAGAATATTTTTCTGCTATAATCAAGGATCCCAATGACTCAAAAATTCATAGCAACAAGGCCCCAGATGGAGTGCCACATTTGTCTAGTCTCTCACTTGTTGATCTCAATACCAGAGTCAACAGTATCCATTAAATGTTACCTTATCATCTACCATCTTTTCATGATCACCTCCCTTACAAAAAATCAAAAATGTTTCCAAAACAATAAATGTTTCACCCTGTACAGAAAAGAGATAGCACTGCAGACCTAAGAATGTTATCCTTAGAAAGACCTGCTTGCAAAGTTAGCTCTTGCCTAGCCTAGCATGTGGGAACTTCAATTTTGGGAGGGTTCCCATCATTTCTTAACTGACAAATGTAGTTTAGTGTGCCTAAACTGCTTGTGCAAAAAATACAGTTTATGTCAAATACTTGCTTTCCTTCAGGGAGTCGAATTTTAGTACTTGCTAGGCAGAGTGCCTAGGTGACTACCTCCAGTAAAGATCTTGAGCATTAATCCCTAATGAGCTTCCCTAGTAGACAACATTTTATACATCTGTCGCAAATATTCATTGCTGGAGGAACTATGTGCCTCTGGTAAGAATCCATTGGGAGAGGGCTGCTTCAGACTTTGCCCATGTACTTTTTTTCTGATTTTCCTTTGTATCCTTCTGATGTTAAGGAAACTTCAAACGTCTACTATCACTTCTCTCACTTCACTTTCACCTGATGTTCTTGCTTACTATTTTCATGGAGGAAAAACAATAGAAAAGTAGATCTTTATCTTTCCACCCTCAATTCTACCAAACTACTTCCATCTGTATACTAGATCACAGTCCTGTCCTTGCCTACTCAAGGACTGTGATCTAGATTTATTCTCTACCTTTCTATGAGGTCATTTTATTTTTTTTAATTTTTTTATTTTTTGTATTCAGGAGTCATTTTAAAGTTTTATTTATATTCCAGTTAGTTAACATTTCAGGTATACAACACTTCCATACTGTTCATCAGGACAGGTGCACTCCTTAATTCCCATCATCTATTTCACCCATCCCCCCACTCACCTCCCTTCTGGTAACCATCAGTTTGTTTTCTATAATTAAGAGTCTGTTTCTTGGTTTGCACCCCCCTCTTCCCCTTTGTTCATTTGTTTTGTTTCTTAAATTTCACATATAAGTGAAATCATACGGTATTTATCTTTCTCTGACTGACTTATTTTGCTTAGCGTAATACTCTCTAGCTCCATCCATGTCGTTGCAAATGGCAGGATTTCATTTTTTTATGGCTCTGTAATATTGCTTGTGTGTGTGTGTGTGTGTGTGTGTGTGTGTGTGTGAATCTTCTTTAACCATTCATCAGTTGATGGACACTTGGGCCGTTTCCATAATTTGGCTATTGTAGATAATGTTGCTATAAACACTGGGGTGCATGTACCCTTTGAGTTAGTATTTCTATATTTTTTGGGTGAATACCTAGTAGTGCAATTGCTATATTATATCTATTTTTAACTTTTTGAGAAACCTCCATGCTATTTTCCACAGTGGCCGCACTGGTTTGCATTCCCATCAACAGTGAAGAGGGTTCTCCTTTTCTACATTCTATGGGGTTATTTTAAATAAGCAGATAAACATGTGTAATATCTTATAATTAAAAAAACAAAAAAACAAAAAACCTTCTCTTAACCCCATATCTGCTATGCTCCTTTATCTTACTGTCTCTCCTTCTTCCCTTCCAACTCTCTCTTGAAACCACTCCAATCAGGCTTTTGATCCAATCATTCCACAGAAACCATTTTTATCAAAGTGACCAACAGCCTCCATGTGGCCCAAAATTATACTGTCAATTCTTAAACCTCAACTACTTCAGACCATTAGCAGTATTTTAGAAAGTTCATCACTCAATCCTTAATTAAAATGCTTTCATCACTTTGCTTCCATAACCCTAAGTTCTCTTCATTTTCCTTTAATCTTACTAACTGCACATGTTTAGTTTCTTTTGATGGATCTTCCCATTCCTTCCCAACTCCTAACACTGGTGTCTCCCAACTTAATCCTTGGCTTATTTTTCTTTGCCAGGTTCAGTCTATCAGTAGGAGATTTCAAGCAGTCCTAAAGTTTTAAATTCACCTATATATTGATAAGTCCCCAATTATTTATGTCCTCCCAGATCCTTCCCCCTAACTTTAAACTCATTAACCAGGCTATCTCTACGATGTATCTATCACAACCTCAAATCTTGATATCCTTCGCAAATCTGCTTCTCTCATACTTTTCCTCATCTCACTAAACAGTAGAGTTCCATTATTCTATTTGTTCAGGCAAAAAAAAAAAACAAAACTGAGTCATGCTAGACTCCTGGTTCTCTCTTACTCTACTCCATTAATAATGAATCCAACCACTTTTCATCTCTTCTGTCCAACAATATCTTAACTAGTGTTCATGTTTCCATTTTTGCCGAGCCCTAGCTTCCTCTCTACAGAAGTAAGGGTAATTCTTTTACAAGATGACTCAATCAGGGGACCTGGGTGGCTCAGTCAGTTAAGCATCTGACTCTTGATTTCAGCTCAGGTCATGATCTCACAGTTCATGAGTCTGAGCAGCAAGGTGCATGGTCAGTGCAGAGCCTGCTTCGGAATCTCTCTCTCCCTCTCTCTCTCTCTGCCCCTCCCCTGCTCGTTCTCTCACTCTCTCAAAAAAATAAATGAACTTAAAAATTAAAAAAAAAAAAAAAAGGATGACTCAATCAAGTCACTTAAATTTTAATTTATTGCTTAAAATCTTCCAGGAGTTTCCCAATACACTTTTTCTAAACTCTCTATCACAGCCTGCCTCTCTGACTTCACCTCTCCTGGCTTACTCTTTTTTAGCCATACTGGCCTTCTTGAATTCTTCAAAGATGTCAAGTAAGCTCCATCAGAACCTTTACAAATACTGTTCCCTTGGTCTGAAATGTTCCACACCAAGTTATTTGTATGGCTCCCCTCTTCATATTTGTGATATGTGCTCTGAAAGATCAAAATGGACTCTTACTGCTTCTGTTCTATCTTTTCATCCACCCCTACTTCTGTCAACTACTTCCCATTTCTATCCTTTATCTGCTTAATTTTTCTTTATTACCTATCACTGCATGAATTATACATCTATATTGCTGGTCTTCCTCCACTAGAATGTAAGTCCCATGAGACAGGGGTTTGTTTTCTAGATATATCCCTATATCTAGAATACAGTATAGAATAGAGTCCAAATGAAGATTTGCATACTTAACTGATTTAATATTTCTATTAACGATCCAATTTAACTTTGTTCTCATAAGATTTTTCTGTGGAAAATGGTTGTATAAAACAAAGTCTCTCATAGAATGACTTTGTGGAGCTCTCAATGAACGTAATTTAAATAAAATACTTACTCTGCTCTGACTTTACCACCCACCAATTAGATGGACGCCTCGAAATTCTACGACTTCTTGTAATAGTTGAAGTCACCTCATCAGGTACAAGTTTGTTCTTCTTGGACCCACTGGAAAATTGCTTCTTTTTATATTCTTTAGCTTTTTTCTGATTCTCTGCATAAGGAACACTGGTGCTATTTTTCTTGCTTCCTAAATTAAAGGAAACCATTAAAACAATTTACAATCTATTGAACCAAAGAGTTTTCAGAAAATCACAATAGGTAAAAAAACAAAACAAAACAAAACAAAACAAAAAACCTCAATTATAGGAATATCTTAAATTTATCCAGTGAGCTTCTTTTCACCTCCTTTTTTTTTTTTTTAAGTCAAATGTTCTCAATAAGATCTGTCAGTTAAATGAAACTTTTCACACTGCTTGATGACTAACATATACTTGAAATATGAATTCAGGATGAAGCCAATGTTACAGTAGGCAATGAAACTGGCAAAAGTGCTACCCAGCATTAACTACTCTAGATACAATCTAAGTTTTTGATACACCAAGTATGGTTCATAGATCAGTTGTATCAGCATCACCTGGGAGAGACTTTAGAAATACAGAACCTTGGGTCCCACCTCGCACCTATTAAATCAGCTTATGAATCAGTACGCTAACAAAATCCTCAGGGAATTCAAATGCATATGTAAGTTTGAAAAGCACTATTCTACGTGTTTTAGTCATTCTCCCAGTTAAACTGGATTGAGTGGAGAGAAGAGAAAACGAGCCAAATTATGTCAAGATTCCTTACAATGGTATCACTCTCCAATTCCAGTTTGAGAATAAGTTACAGGATTTGGCAATGTTCTGAATTTGAGATAAAGAGAATGATTTATGCTTATAAAAGGAGTAAAAGAAAAATAGTAGCCTTAATAATGTGAACCAGGCACAAAAAAGTTGATGAAAAGGAAAGAATATACCTTACCAATACTGTGTTTAATATTAGAATCAACCAATACTTGCCAAGTAATGAGAATGGGAGATACTGGAAGGGTCACCACAGACAGTAAAAACTCGACAATAAAGGAGGTATTTTGGGGAGTGGATATAGAAAATAATAAAAGGGTCAGTTTTACAAAACACTAAAGCAAAAATAGAGAACTTTCAACATGGTTGCCACTAGGGGCACTGGGTGACTCAGTCAGTACTCTTGATTTCAGCCCAGGTCAAGTTCCAGGCTGGGGGAGGAACCTGCTTAAGATTTCCACCCTCCCCCCCTCCCAGATTTGCATTCCTAAGCTTTCAAAACAAAACAAAAACAAAAGCAAACATAGTTACCACTAATAAGTGGTTTAAGGAATTATCTGTAAAATGGCAAGAATCCTCAGCAGTGAGCATCACTTTCAGGCCTACTATGTGTCCACCCTCATTTTTCATTCTCTAACTCCTTTTCTTCTATGTTTCCCTTTTTCACTTTCCCTTACATTTATCAAAAGTATTCTCAGGAACTGTTCTAATAAATGAGAGGTGCTCATGATTTCAGAGATAACTGCCCATGTTCATGAATCGACTTAAAAAAAAAAATCAGTGTGAACAATGGAAAAAGGGAAAAGAATCTGAGGAGGAAAATGCTATCACCGAAGACTTATTCAGACAGTGATACAGAAAAAGAATATCATACAAAGTCAAAAACAAACCGATTATTTCAGAAACTAATTTCAGTTCAGGGAAGATTAGAAACTGAATGACAAACAATTTAGAAAACTAATAAACAAGAATACATAAAGAAGATATAATTGATATGTGAACAGACAGTAAAGTGAAGATAGTTGACTTAGAACTGAGGAAATATATGTCCTAAGTAGGGCAATGGCCAGAAAAAGAGGTGACTCACAAGCGATAAATTTCCACTACTGTAGAAAATTTTGCATATTTACACATAAAGAAGTATCGTTCTGAAGGTGGGACACGTTTTAATGAACAGCAAAATTATTCATCCAAAATAGAGTAATATTTCTGTCATTGATTAAAAATGTATGCCAAAGACCCATAGAGATAACTGCTAAGGCTAAGATCTGAGGGATATTTTAGGAATAGGACAGATACAGTTCCTGTTCTCATGGAGCTTTCAGTCTAAATGCCAGAAGGAAAGATGGAAATCCAGCAACTAATTACATGTGTGATAAAATACAAAGGACGCTAATGGAGCATACACAGGAACATACCAGGGTGGCAAGTAATAAGTGGTATTTTAACTGAACACAAAACTTGGAAAGCTTGGAAAAATTAGGAAAATTTTTCTAAAGGGCCCACAGTTGAGACAGAAGTTTGTTCACAGAACTGAAAGAAATTCATTATAAAGCAACCCAGGAGATGAATCTGGAGAGTATTAAGCCAGAGGGTTTGTGCATAAACTGCTACAATAATCTAAGAAATAAATGACTCTAACTTGGCTAAAAAGAATAGCAAGAGGCATGGAGAGAAGTAACAGATATGAAAGCTACTTAGGGAGAAGTCAAAAGACTTAATTAACTTTATACGGGTTGCTAAGTAAAGAAAAGACAAGTTAAAGATGATTCGAGTTTCCTTTCTGAGCTATTAGATTTATTATGGTCCCATTTATGAAGACAGGAAAACAAAAGAAGGAGAAGTTTGGAAGAATTTAGTTTCCAACACATTCAGTTTAAGAAGCCTGAGAGACATCAAAACTGGAAAAGTCCACTGCCTCAAAATAAATCATCAGTTTAGGCATTACAAATCTGTCAAGTGCCTTTTTGTTGTTGTTGTTTTTTAATGCTTATTTCTTTTTGAGAGAGAGAGACAGAGTTCGAGGAGCAGGGAAGGGGCAGAGAGAGATGGAGACAGAATCCAAAGCAGGCTCCAGACTCTGAGCTGTCAGCAGAGAGCCTGATGAGGAGCTTGAACTCACGAGCCACGAGATCATGACCTGAGCCGAAGTCTGACGCTTAACCAACTTAGCCACCCAGGCGCCCCTGTCAAGTGCCTTTTGAATTTAAAAAAAAAAAAAAAAAAAAAAAATCTTCAGAGTAAAAATATCTTTGGACTTAAATTATCTTCATATTATTAGTCTTTGAAAACTGATATGGTTGGCAGAATAATGGCCTCCCAAAGATGTACTCACCCAACCCACAAATCTGTGAAAATATTACCTTACATGGCAAGAGACTTTGAGGAAATGATTAAGGTTATAAACCTTAAAACAGGGAGATTATCCTGAATTATCTAGGCTGGCCCAATCTATTTACATGTGTTCTTAGAAGTAGTGGTCAGAAAGATGGGACAATGGAAGACACAAAAAAAATTGGAAATGCGAGAAGTCTGGTATTGCTGGCTTTGAGGATGAAAGAAGGGAGCTATGATTCAAGGAACAGAAGCAACTTCAAGAGGCTGGAAAAGATAAGGATACAGATTCTCTCCTAGAATTATCAGAAACAAAAGACACCTTGTCAACACATTGATTTTAGTCCAGTGAGATCAATTTCAGATTTCCAACCCAAAGAACTATAATAAATGTATGTTGTTTTAAGTCACTAAGTATGGGGTAATTTGTTATGACAGTGATAGAAAATTAATTGGTAATTAATCAGACATTATATTCACTAACCAATCTAGATAAGGAAGAATTTAATATAACTGAAAATTAGCGTGAAGAATTTTGCATTCAATAAATGTTTAACACTCATAATTAGAGTCTCCTTCAAGTATACTTTCTTGATACAATGTTTCTTCCTAAGAACTTATGGATAAATAAAAATTTTGTACCTTCAAATTTTATGAATTCATATTCTACTTAAGGGACTAATAAGAAAAAAAAAATTCCTATAATATAATCTCGGTTTAGTCAGAGATTCTTTATATTTTCTTCAAATAGCCAGCTGCTAATGAGAAAGTAAAGGAAGAACAAAAAAAAAAAAAAAAAAAAAGGGGGAAGGGAAGAAGGGGGGGGGGGGGGGGGAGGGAGGAAGAAGGAAGGAAGGAAGGAAGGGAAGGAAAGAAGGAAGGAAGGAAAAATAATTCCAACAAAAATCACCTGGGACATGTCAGGCATTTACAAAAGAGGTCCACAAAATAGAGAAGGTAGCTTTTTTTCCCCTTTATTTTAAGCAGAATTTTTCAAGTACACAAAGGTACACATGGACAAAACTATTATTTCAGGTAATATAAAGTCTATGATATAGATTACACAAAAAGAAAGCTAAAATAATTAGGTAATTATTAAAGTGGAATTTCTTTTCACAACAACTAGCTTAAATACTGTGCTTTAATATACTTTCTCCCAGGGGTGCCTGGGAGTTAGTTGAGCTTCCAACTTCAGCTCAGGTCATGATCTCATAATTTGTGAGTTCAAGCCCCACATCAGGCTCTATGCTGACAGCTCAGAGCCTGGAGCCTACTTCAGATTCTGTGTCTCCCTCTCTCCCTGCCCCTCCCCTGCTCACACTCTCTCTCTCTAAGTAAACATTAAAAAAAAAAAAAATTAATATACTTTCTCCCTTCTGTATCAGCAATACAGTATAGTCATCTAGAATCTCTAAGTACATAAAAAATTCTGTTGAATAGAATTTTCTGGTTAATAGTTTTTCCAATTGAGCATCAAAAGCATTTTTACTTCAAAACTTCTTAATAGTGTTGAAAAAATATGGGCTCTACGATGGGACAGATCCTGAGCCAGCATATTTTAACCATGAGTATTTTCTAATTTATGGGATTGTCAAGAAGGATTAAATTATGTTATGTACACCTAAAGTGTCTAATACATTTGTTAAGTGCTTTCCATTCCATTAACTAAAGAAATTCTATAAGAATGACGATCTTTTCTATTACTTAAAAAGTGGTACAAAGAAAATAGATAGATCTAGAAGACAGTGCCATCATTATACCTCAATCACTATAAAATGGGTAGCCATGTAACGAGAGTAACCACACTTCAGATTGAGAGAATCCCAGTTTATGCTTCCTGTCCTGACATTCCTCTCATTCTCAAGTGTCCCAGTTTGGATGATAAATAATATAGTGATCCAAGATAAAAAGACCTATTGAGCTATTAGTTAGATAACTGTTCTGTGTGATTCCATTATTGTCCTGTGAATGTACAGGCATACCTGTTGGTCTACAGATACTACTGGATTGATTTTTTTTAATGGCAATAATTGTGTCTTACTAATCTTTGTAATTTCAGTGTCTAATGCAGTGTCTGGCAATTGAGTGAATATTAGATAAATGAGTATAGATGAATACTAAAATGATATAAAAGAGTATAATGTTTTATCCTATAAGAAATACTCCCATACTACCCTGGGTTTTTTTCCCCAGTTTATATTTTAGTAAACCTCTAAGAATACATGATGCTGTCTTATTCACATTCTGGTAACCACCTGATTTTCGGGCCTTTCCCCTTCACTTCTTCCTTTACATGTGCACCATCTTAGAAGCTACACAAAACTCAAGTGACTCAGAATTGAATTATATGTAAAACAGACATTCTAGAAAAGAGCCTACAGATTTAGGTTTACTTTGCCTACTTTCCAAAGCTAAATAGAAATAGTATAAAAACATAAAGCAGTAGAATAATGTTCATAGTTATACTTAATATAAAACACTTACCTACGGGCAGCACCTGTTTTTTGGAAACGGCAACATTTATCGTATCTTCACACTCTTCCATATTTCTGTCTGAATTTCTTTGTAACTTATCTTGGGTGATATGTGACATATTTGTATTTTTATCTTTAGATTGTTCTGTATCAACCTGTTCTTCAAGTACATTGGCCTTAAATTTTCTTCTCTGTTTTTGTCTTATAGTCCTTCTGTTTCCAGATGATTTCTCTGCATTCTCATAATACAGTTCATAGTTTGTAGATCTACAATGATTTTCCATTTCATTTGACAAAGCACAACCCTTATTCACTCCTTTTTGTTCAGAGGGCTGAGATCTCCCTACTGGGTGAGCTTTGCCAGAACGTTTGTCACTTGTCAAATCTGCAGTTGATACACTGTGATGTTTTTCTTTTGACTTTTTACTTTGAAGGAGTGCAGTGTTCTCTGCAGGGGTTACTGTGCATTGTTTCAGAGGCCCCGCCCTTCTGGGTATAGTAATCCAAGATGTACTGGCAAAACTTCTTTCTGATTCATCAATTATAAATTCATCCTCTAACAACTTTAGATCATTTGAAGGAGATGAATGAGGTGGAGCAGTTGCTATATGCCTAACAACAGGACTAAAACAGAATGTTACAATAAATAATAACTCAAAAAAGAAAGTTTTTACCTTTGCTTTCTGGAAGAAAGTAAAATAATCTGTGTAGGAATAAAATCTATGTATCTTTTAAAGAACAGTTCACATCTCAATTTTCCCTTACCCTTGAAAATCCCTCTCCTTTTACATTTCTATAATACCATTATATTCATTTATAATACTAATGAGATCAAAGAAAATTTAGAGCTTCAAGAGAGCCTAGACATCAACTAATTTAATGTTTCATTATATATATATATCAAAAAGTTGAAACCCAGAAATGTGTTAAATATAGCTCAGATACACTGACTGACAGTCCCAAATGCATGCTGTTATTATATATAATGTTATACTAATTATATGTTTGTATAGATGTATACAGATCTCTTAGGGCCCAGATTTCTTCACATCCAAAACAAGATTATTTCCTTCAAATCTAATACTCTAAGAAAACACTAGTAAATTTTACATTAAATTATATTATGTAAAAATTCACTCCAAGTTTGAATAATTCACACATTTTCAAATTTAACATTGTAATCATGGTACAGAAATAAATGTAATGTATCTAGAAAGGTAAACAATTGGGATTAAACAGCATCTTTTCCAATTAGTTGAGAAAGCTTTCTGGAGAATGAAGGAATTATTCAAAGGAATAGTAATCTGATGGTACTCTTTTGCATTTCCTTCCTTTTTAAAGCAACAGCCTCAAGCAAACCAGGTACTGAAGTGAGACATGCATAAATAAAAACTTAGGGTAAACATCCAAACTCCAAAGCTAGCACATGCACTCCTGTTTCTGCCTTTTTCACTTGAGTAAGCATGCTTAACCATTCTTACACATAAAAGAAGCAAAGCTAGAATGGAAGAATTAGATTACTATGTTTTTTCTGTCTTTTCATTAATAAGATATACAAAAAGATTATGAAATGAAAATGCCTTCTCTATTTCTCTAATCTCAAATCTGTGATAAATCTAATAACGTAAATCTTCTAAATATATATACTAAGAAACATACTATCTTCCAATAGGTAGAGCTTTAGCAAGTTTATGTAACTAGAAAATTTTAGAAACCTAATGAAAAACAAAGTCAATATAAATAGAAGACCACAATGAATGAAACAGAAATAGAAATATTAGTTTTCAACACTTAAAGAAATAGGCAATCTGGGTGGCTATTGGGTAGCTCAATTGGGTACGCCAGTCTGGGTGGCTCAGTTGGTTAAGCATCCGACTTCGGTTCAGGTCATGATCTCGCAGTCCGTGAATTCGAGCCCCGCATCGGGCTCTGTGCTGACAGCTCAAAGCCTGGAGCCTGTTTCAGATTCTGTGGTCTCCCTTTCTCTCTGACCCTCCCCCGTTCATGCTTTCTCTCTGTCTCAAAAATAAATAAACGTTAAAAAGAAATAGCCAATCTGTTATAGATTTGATTTGTTTTATTGTATATAACTCATAATATCTATTCATTTTTCATAATATATAGAAGTAATGCTAAGAACTTAAAAATTAAGATTTCCCAAACCAGCCAGTAAGAATTCTCTATATCTGCTCCTCTATTCCACTTCAAGGGACTTCCATAATATCAAGATCATTCAAACTGAAGATATGCTTAGGCACAACATTGATACCTGCTCAGACTGAATATTTGTATACTTCCAAAATTCATAAACTGAAACCTAATCCCCACTGGGATGGTATTTGGGGGTGGGGCCTTTATGACAACAGAACACTTATGAATGGAAGTAATACCCTCATAAAAGAAGCAAGCCTCAGAGAGCCCCCTTGTCACCTTCTGCCATATAAGGTTACAGTAAGAAGACAGCCATCCATGAAGTAAGAAGCAGATGTCACCAGGAGAGGAAAAGGAGACTGGCACATGACAAGGGAAAATGGTAGGCCAATACAGGGACAAATGCAAATGTGCATGACCAAGCTGGCAAAAAGAGTTAACTAGGGAGAGTAAAGGCCGTAAACACCAGCTAGTAAATCTGAAGTTTATATAAGCCAGTAGTTCTCAACCCTAGCTGCCATTAATTCTAGTTAACTCTACTGTGCAGCCACAGTTAAGAATCACTGAATCACAGTTAAGAATCACTTAAAAACCTCTGAAGGTTTTTAAATAGGCAAGAACAGATTAAAATTTATTTTAGGACTATACATTTATTAACACAAGCAGAAGAAAAGGAAAAAAGACTTAAAACCTGTAATAGTGAAATACACCATGACATAATTCTATTTCTAAATACTGTCTTCATTCTGTGATATCATACAAACTAGAAAGTGCTAATATGGGGCACCTGGGTTGCTCAGTTGGTTAAACATCCGACTGTTGATCCAGACTCAGATCATGATCTCACAGTTCATGGGATGGAGCCCCACACTGGGCTCTGCACTGACAGAGTGGAGCCTGTTGAGGATTCCCACCCTCTCTCTCAAAATAAATTAATAAATAAATAAACTCAAAGAAAAGAGAAAAGAAAAGAAAAGAAAAGAAAAGAAAAGAAAAGAAAAGAAAAGAAAAAAGAGCAAGCTAATGGGCAAAAGAAATGAAAGCTGAATAAACTTATTTTCTTTCACAGTTAACTTAGTATTTATTAAATGATGGTTTTGGAGGTCATTTGCTGGTAAGAAACTACATATTCCTTATAGGTTGGGCACAATTTCAATTAAAATTTGTGCCAATTAAGATTAACTTCTAGTTAAATAGCACTAAGAATCCATGACACTGTTCACAGAATATAAAACCAAACATCTCAAAGGACAGTTTCTTAATAACTCACCTGGATTCACTTTTTCTTTTTACAGTTTCTAAAAACAGTGCTGAAAAACTCTTTTTAGTTTGTGGTTGAACTTCATATTCTGAATCTTGTACTCTTTTCTGAGATGTTCTTGACGATTTCCTCTCTTGCGGTTCTTCTGATACTTTATCCTCTGTTTCTGATAATTCATTTGGTATTTCTACTTTCTTTGAAACATTTTTATCTTCAAAATTTAACCTAAAAGGTAAAAGGACGGCAAGGTGAAGACTGTCAAAATTTGTTCAATTAGGAGTTTTCCTGAATTACCTTTCAGTTAAGAATACAGACCGCTTACAAAATTTTCTACTAGACGTTTATTTAAAATCTGTAAGTGCTGATTTATAACGTCTTAAAATATACAAGGCAAGTGCCCAGGAAAATTAAATGCCTTATTAGTCCATGGGAAAAAGTAAGAGAACAGGCCAAGAAAATCTATAGCTTAGAGCACTAGTTCTCAAACAGTAAAATTTTGAATCATCTGAAGAGTTTAAAATGTAGATTCTTATTCATCAGGACTAGAGAGGGTTTGAAATTCTGCATTTTTAACAAGTTTCCAGATAATGCATTGCTCTAGATACTGAGCCGTAGACCACATTTTGAATAGCAAAATCTTAGAATGTACTTAACTTCTTGGCTCCAAGAATAACACAAGACACCAGACAGATATTAGTTACACTCACTGCAAAGGTCCCAACAGCAAAGGACTTTGAATGATCTACTTTTCTTCTTGAAGGCCAAAATGTAAACCCCAAGAAATAGACATGGGTTTACCACAACTTATCCTCAAAATACTTATCCTTTGTTACCCTAGAAATGACCTGAGACACACCTATCCTTGTAATTACAAATAACATAGAGAAAATACTCTTAGGAGTTATAGAAAATTTATCATTAGAAGAAAATAATTTTTTTCCACAGAAAAGTTTACCCACAAACTTCTCTGAAATATACTGTAAGCTTTCCTATTATTAAATATAAACTGAAATATATGCTCTTCTCCTAATATGTTAATATTCCTCAATACTTGCTATAAAATACATAAAAGACCAAATTACTTACTCTTTAATATAAAAGGTAAAAATTTTTTAAACAGGATGACTATTACTTAAGTAAATAAAAATTCACCTTTTTCTGGTTTTAAGAGAAATCTCTGTACTTGAAGACAATGTATTTTCTGACTTTTCAGAAGTGTAGGTCTTTTTGTTTTGGGCAATAGATGAGACAGCACTTTGAGATACACATGTTTTTGCATCCAAAAGAACGAAAGGTGAACCAACAGATAAGTAAAATTCTTCATCAACTCCACCGTGATGACCTTTTAGTTTTTCACTTGACATTTTTCTTGAGTCAGGTGTATTTTTAGAACCAACATCAGTTGCCAAAATTTGCTGATGAACTTCATGGTCCTGAACTAGAAGAAAATTATATAAAGATATCAAAAAATAATAATATTAGAGCCAAATGTGCTTTTTAAAATTCAGCAAGTTAGAAATGGGTTTTCAAAAGACTTGCAGTTCATTAAGTTTATAATCAAAGATCTATGATTAAAATATGCAAGTGCTTTAAAAGTTCTAATTTATGAAATTAATGAATGTGAAGATGTATTCGATCCATGCTCTGAAGTTCTGAAATGACAAAAATTCTCAACAGAAATTCACAATTCTATGGAAAGTCAATTTACTCAAGATTTGAATAAATCTATACACAGCTAAAATAATAAAGTAATCTTAAAGAATTATGACATTTGATCTTTAGGTCAGTAAATTTAGTGGGGATGCCTGGGTGGCTCAGTTGGTTAAACGTCTGACTCTTGATTTTGGCTCAGGTCATGATCTCACGGTTTGTGGGATACAGCCCTGCATCAGCCTCTGGGCAGACATCGTGGAGCCTGCTTGGGATTCTCTCTCTCTCACTCTCTCTCTGCCCCTCCCCCACTTGCTCATGCTCTCTCTCTCTCTCAAAATAAATAAATAAACTTTAAAAAAATAAGTCAGTAAACTAGGGCAGCTAAATGACCACATTTGTACATATACATACACATATAGAGACATAACAGATATGTATAGAGATACATAAAAAATTATATGTACATATATAAAGATATACATAAAATATATTCTTTATACATAATATTTGTATACATATACATACATATATACACATACCTTTATATATTTATACACACACTCTATTCTCTTAGCCGTATGCCTCCAAATGTCAAAAAAAAGTAGAACTGCTGGGGAGTATTCATATTGATTTATATCCTTAACAAGCAAATATTAAAAATTTTAAATACAATCAAAAAAGGGCTTTTGGAAGATTTACGGAACAAGACAGCATACTCAGCTTTCCCTGCTTTTCCCTCTAAATTCCCTGGTAATTACCCATGAAACAATAGGAGAACTCTGAAAGCTGGAAGGGAAAAGGAGTATTTGCTAGGAACCTCAAGCCTTAAGCCACCAAAGACAATATGATGAATCCCTTGGGTTTTCTTTTAATCTCCCGTGTACCCCCAGACTGGGTTCTAGAGATTCCTGCGATCCAGAACCACCAGTAGGCATAGGAGAAAAAATAGCCTACATTCTCTGGCCAATAGACTTGCAGAAAGGAAACACAACAAAGACCTAATGGGGAACCCCAACACCCATTCCACAACTTGGGCCACTAACTACTCCATTCTGTAGTGGCAGTGTCAGAGCAGCAAAGACTCAGGCCCCACTCCATAAGTTCTATAGGACAGCAATAGCAGAGGAGCAAAGTACTGGACTAACCCTGTGCCTGGACCAACCTAGTCTCCAGTTAACAATCAAGAATAGCAGGCTATATGATCCACAAAGAGCTGCAGAATACTAAAGTCTTTTACCTTCCCAACCACTGCTTCCCAGAGCAAGGTGACATTCTGAACCACAGTTAGTACACCCCAGGTCTTGCTTCACAACAAGGGCACCAATGGACAGTCTAAACTACGGCAGGAAAAACATAAAAGAATCCTACACCCCCATCCTGTCCTCCACCTGTCTCAAATTTAAGGAGATCCAATCCCAACAGCTTCTGACCCCAGCCCCGACGTGAATGAATGAGGACATGGGGTACCAAGGAAAGCACCTTCCATTCACTTGACACAGCACCAGCAAGAACTGACCTGGAATCTCAGCAGCATCAGAAAATCAAACAGACCAAAACACCACTGCTTAGGACTCTAACACTTAATTGTCACTAGAAATAAAACCCCCAAAAGTAGGCAAGAACCTACACAACAAACCAAAACAAGGCAACTGTGTGCTATATAAGAAATGATTTAAATACAATCAAGAGTCTATTAAAATAATAACCAAAATGTCAAGAATATAATCAAAATGACTCATTATACAAAACCCAGAAAAACATAACCTGAATAAGAAAAATATCATCAGTGGACACATATGGACAAAATGAATCAAATGCTGGAACTATTTAATAAGAATTTTAAAGCATCCATCATAAAAATGTCTTAACAATTAGTTATAAATTCTCCTGAACAAAAGACCAAAACTCTCAAAGAACTGAGTTACAAAAAAAAACCAGTTTTTTTAGATTTTAGCTATTCTTATAGGTATGTAGTGGTATCTAATTATTATTTTAATTTAAAATTCCCTAGTGAGGGGCGCCTAGGTGGCTCAGTCGGTTAAGTGGCCGACTTCGGCTCAGGTCATGATCTCGCCGTCCGTGAGTTCGAGCCCCGCGTCGGGCTCTGTGCTGACAGCTCAGAGCCTGGAGCCTGTTTCAGATTCTGTGTCTCCCTCTCTCTGACCCTCCCCCGTTCATGCTCTGTCTCTCTCTGTCTCAAAAATAAATAAACGTTAAAAAAAATTTAAAAAAATAAATAAATAAATAAAAAATAAAATTCCCTAGTGACAATGATGAACAAGTCAAAATCACAATGAGATACTACTTCACACCATTAGTATGGCTATTAGTACAAAACACACACACGCACAGAAAATAACGTGTTGGTGAAGATGTAGAGAGGGGCGCCTGGGTGGCGCAGTCGGTTAAGCGTCCGACTTCAGCCAGGTCACGATCTCGCGGTCCGTGAGTTCGAGCCCCGCGTCAGGCTCTGGGCTGATGGCTCGGAGCCTGGAGCCTGTTTCCGATCCTGTGTCTCCCTCTCTCTCTGCCCCTCCCCCGTTCATGCTCTGTCTCTCTCTGTCCCAAAAATAAATTAAAAAAAAAAAAAAAAAAAAAAGATGTAGAGAAATCAGAACCCTTATGCACTGCTGGTAGGAATGTAAAATGATACGGCCACTACAGAAAAGTTTAGTGGCTCCTCAAAAAATTAAAAATATTATTGCTGTATGACTCAATAATTCCTTTGTTGGGTATGTATCCAAAAGAACTGAAAGCAGATACTACAAGAGATATTTGTACACTTACATTCACAGCAGCATTATTCAAAACAGACAAGAAGCGGAAACCACCCAAATGTCCATCAATGGATAAATGAATAAAACAAAATGTGGTAATGTATAGATCTAGATGGTATAATGCTAAGTGAAACAAACCAGTCAGAGAAAGACAAATACCATATGATTTCACTCATATGTGAAATTTAAGAAACAAATGAAATGGGGTGGGGGAGGAAAAACCAAGAAACAGACTTTTTTTAATGTTTATTTATTTATTTTAGAGACAGTGTGTGTGTGAAGGAGGGGCAGAGAGAGACAGGGAGACAGAGAATCCAAGCAGGCTCCACACTGTCAGCACAGAACCCCACACAAGGCCCAAACTCAAGAATCGTGAGATTGTGACCTGAGCCAAAGTTGGAGGCGTAACCAACTGAGACACCTAGTCGCCCCAGCAGACTCTTAACTATAAACAACAAAGCAATGGTTTCCAGAAGGGAGGTGGTGGGTGGGGGAATGGGTGAAAGAGGTGATGGGGGTTAAGGAGTGCACTTGCAGGGTGCGTGGGTGGCTCAGTCAGTTAAGCATCCGACTTTGGCTCAGGTCATGATCTCGCAGTCTGTGAGTTCGAGCCCTGCGTCAGGCTCTGTGCTGACAGCTCAGAGCCTGGAGCCTGCTTCCGATTCTGTGTCTTGCTCTCTGTTTGCCCCTCCCCTGCTCATGCTCTGTCTCTCTCGGTCTTAAAAATAAATAAAACAATAAAAAAAAAATTAAAAAAAAAAAAAGGAGTGCACTTGTGATGAGCACCTGGTGTTGTATGGAAGTATTGAATCACTATATTGTACGCCTGAAACTAGTATTACACTGTATGCTAATTGGAATTTAAATAAAAACTTAAGATGAAAGCTAGGATACTACATATACCACAACAAGAAAAGCCATAAAAATCACACATTTGACAATTAAAATAAAAAATCGTACTCATCAGGGCACCTGGGTGGCTCAGTCAGTTAAGTGTGGGCCTTCAGCTCAGGTCACAATCTCATGGTTCATGAGTTTGAGCCCTGCATCAGGCTCTGAGCTGACAGCACAAAGCCTGCTTCAAATCCTCTGTCCCTTTCCCTGCTCACATGCTCTCTCTCTCTCTCAAAAATAAACATTTTCCAAAAATCATACTCATCATATGGTTAAAGATACTATAAACAAAATATACAACTGTCGAGGGACCATTTGGAAAAATATCTGCCACACAAATTACAGATAAACAGAGAGACTCAATTCAAAGACCTCTCATAAACAAGAAAACACTAATAGGCAAAGGATATGAATAGACAACTCAGATAAAAGGAAATTCAAATAGCCAGTAAATATATAAAAACAGTGCTCAAATTCAGTGGTGATGACAGACATAGACACTAAGTGACAATGAGATCACGTAATACTATCTAAATGGCAAAAAGAATAAAACAGTAAATGATCAGGTAAACGGTACTTGCCTATACTGTAAAAGAAAACTGGTGTAAAAGAAAATCGTAAAGCCTCTTCTGAAAGCATGCATGCACATGCACTCACACATGCAAGCACACACACACATTTACATAGGTTTTCATTCCAAAGTTACCTCAGCAGGATGATGGCAGTAACAATCAGTAGCACTTTTTTAATCTTTGAGGCTTACCTCAAAAGAAGGACTCTTCTAATTTGAAAAGCATTAATAAAGTAAACTTTTAAAAAAGTTGCAGCACATACAAATAATTAAGAAAAATGAACAAAAGGAGAATAGAGACAAAGAACACTGACCATGTATGTACAAATATTGAATCATGTTGGGTACCTGAAGCTAATATGTTATATGTCAATTATAACTCCCTTTTAATTAAAAAAAAAAAAAAAAAAAAAAAAAAAGGATGCTCAAAAGCCGATGGAAAGGTCCATGTGAGAAGGAATTAAGGCTTCCTGCCCACGAGTGAGTCATCTTAGAAACATACCCATAGCCCCTGTCAAGCCTTTTGATGACTGCAACCATGGCCAACATCTTGACTGCCACCTAATGAGAGATTTCAACCTACAATCATCTAACTAAGCTGCTTCTCAATGTTGACCCACAGAAACTGTGTGAGATAATATTAATTGTTCAGGAAAAAAAAAAAAAAAGACAAATCTATTTGAAAATTCTTAAAGCTATAGTCCCTGTAATAATTCTTAATGTCTCTTACCAGATCATAGTAATCAATGTTCCTATCACTAAAATAAAGAAATAAGTAATCAAAAAAAGCTTATCATTCATGTTTAAAAAAACAAAAACAAAAACACTGACCATTCTGCCTGGGCTAATCCATGACCCCGTCACTCAAGCCAATACAGGTAACACCTTCAGCATTTCCTTTTAAATATGTCTAAGCAAATAACACCCATGGGAATGCCACCAACCTGATCTGTTGACAACTTCCCTTGGTTCTACAGTGAACTGCCTAGAGGCTTCTTTCTTCCTTGAAGAAACTGGAACTGACTTTGGATGGGATTTCTGGCACTGAGCCTAAAAGATATACAACATTAGATCTACTCCATTGTATTAGCAATTGAATACATTTGTTTTTAAATTGGAAAAAAAAAGTATTGGAAAATAATAAAACAGCTGGTAGAGTTATATACTTGAATAACTACTTTAGAAAACAATTTGGCATTATCTAATAAAGTTGAAATTTCATAAATCCTAACATAGAAACAATGCTGCTCTGAACAGCAAAAACCTATCTTGACAGTAAACTGGATAAATTATGATATAGACCTATAATATAATATCACACATTCAATAGTGAAATTCATAAATTACAGAATCAGGAATAAATAATTGTTAACAAAAAAAAACACAAAAAAACAAGCCACAGAAGTAGGTTATAATCCCATTTACACAAAGTTCAAAGTAGAGGCATGTTAAACTATATACACACACACACACACATATTTACATATACATATACATATACACATATATATGTATATACACATATGCATATATACGTATATATATACACACACATGCATATATATATATATATATATACACACACACTATATTTTAGAGATTCACTCACTAGAGGAGTTAACATAGGACACCTGATCATTTAAAGAACTTGCTTACAAGGCTGGCCCTTGACTGGCAGCTGGGAATTTGGCTTTCCGAATATTTCCTCTATTACCAGCTGATTAGGTTGTGCCTACCATGCCAGCCTGCCTAGACTGTATAAAAATGTGATTTATAATGAACACCTGTTTTTTTCCTTCAGGAAGTATAGGATGTTGGTTGGCAGAGGGTACCTAATATAATCAGCCCCCAATAAAAACGGGTTAAGCCTCAGAAGGCTTCCCTGGGCAGAAAGACTATATGCACTTCACTGCTAGAAAGAACAAGTGCACTTTCTGCAGACCCAGTGGGAAGCATAAAAGTCTGACTATAAAATAAAGGATGGGAATGATGAACATAAAATTCAAGATAGTGGTACCTTTGTGCAGGGAGGAGAGGGAGAAGAACAGGATTAGAAAGGGAAACATTGATGCTGCAAAAGTATTGATTGATACGTCTTACACTAAGGATAAGTACATAAGTGTTCATTTATATTATTTTTAATACCTATATACATATAGTCTTTTGTACATTTGAAATATATCAAGTCATAAATTTTAAAAATATAGAAAAGGAAAATCTCATTCATACACTGCATGTAGGAAACAAAACTTGTAAACATTTTGCAGAAAAAATAGACAATATTTAACAATTTCATTTGAAATATGCATGTCCTAGAGAAATTCGATTTACAACATGTGCACAAGGAGGCATGAACAAAGGTGTACACTGCTGTAATAATGAATACATGGAAACAAACTAAAACTCTACCAATAGGGGGATATATAAGTAAAGAAGGTCCTGCACTGTTCAGTGAATACATTATAGAACTCAATTACATAAAGAAAGACAAGCAAGCTCTCACTAGTCTCTGTTCCTCTTGAAACCTCATTAGGATTTTTTAAACTGTATAAACCCAGGGCACCAGGGTGGCTCAGTCAGTTAAGGGTCTAACTCTTGGTTTCAGCTCAGGTCATGATCTCACGCATGACTCATATGAGTCTGAGCCCTGCACTGGGCTTTGCACTGACAACATGGAGCTTGCTTAGGATTCTGTCTCCCTCTCTCTGCTCCTCCCCTACTCGCTCACTCTCTCTCTCTCTCTCAAAAATAAACATTTAAAAAAATATATATTTCTTTAAGAAAATAAAAAATAAATAAAATGTATAAATCCAGAAGTATGTAGAGAAAAGAAAAGGGAGTAGATGGGAGATGTCAACAAACTTTGTTTAAGCTAGAAAGCAAATCAGCAGCAACTAATCAGTCCAGAGAGTGGAGAAAGTGCAGAAGGAAACACATTTATGTTTAACCCATAAGATCATTTATTAGAGATGCAAGGCCACTCTAAGAGAGGCTCCAAGTTGGGCCTACGAACAGTGAAGTTGTTAAAAGTATGTATACGAAGTAGTCAAGAGTTGCAGAGCCTTTCCTCTCCCAACTCTGGCATAGTAGATGTTTACTCTTGAGTTTCAGAATCAGAGAGACTATAGACTCAGACACAGATGAAGGTAACAGTAATATAGTAAAAATAGAGATTTTAGGCAGAAGCATTCAAATTGTGCCTTCCCTCTGCTACACCTGGTTGAGAACATTTGTCATTGGAATCAAGCTCCCAAGCAGAAGAGATTTGTTAGAAAAACCTACCAAACCAAGTTAAAAAAAAACCAAAAAACAAAAACCTATAGATATTAACACCTGGACATCCACAATGACATGGCTCAGATCATACCACAGTAAAATCTACCAAGGTACAAATTTTATTGTACAACAAGAATTTGCAATCACCATTTTAGTTTCCACTCTTAAATATAAGGAGACCACTAAGATTCACTGGACATCTGACAAAAGGCTCTAAAATAAAAGGAAACAACGAAGGTAAGCAAAAAGGTACTTGCAGGAAACAGAAACTACAAACAAGAAATCTTAATAACAAGGGTTAGAGGAACCTGAAAAAAGCTGTGCTTCCCCGTGGTAGACACTCTGTATGGACCAGCTTAAAACCCTCAGCTTTTACCCCAAATTAGTTAATACTCTCAGGGAAAAAAATGACTAATAATCATCAACTCATCTTCTCAAGATTCTTCTCTCTTTGGAATTTTATCTAGATTTTGTTCTTTCCACAGCTCCCATGTCTCTAAAAATATGATGTTTGCATTTCATTCTTTTTAACTAGTTGTTGCAACAGGAATGTGGCCTATTGCAATTTGTCACATCCTACCTACAAATGAAACCTCTAGCATAACCCTGAAACCAAAGCCCTACAAGAATGTTTTGAGAAAAGAAAAAGACAATAGTGTTCATGAACATAGATGCAAATGCCTCAAATACTAGCAAACCAAATCAAAAAAGGTTAATACATTATGACCAAGTCAAATTTATCCCAGAAAACTTAAAAAGTTGATTTAACTTTCAAAAATCAGTATAATTTACCACATTAAAGAAGGTCTCTCAATTCTGAAAGAAATGGATCTGTCTACATTCCTTGGAACCAAAAGGCTATATATAGTTCACCACAGAACAAGGGTTTGAACTGTGCAGGTCCACTTACTCACATTTGTTTGCAATAAATATAGCATAATAACAAAAATGTATTTTCTCTTCCTTATAAATTTCTTAACATTTTCTTTTCTCTAGCTTACTTTATTATAAGAATACAGTATATAATACACATAACATACAAAATACATGTTAACCAATTGTTTACATTATCAGTAAGGCTTCTGGTCAACAGTAGGCTATTAGTAATTAAATATTTGGGGAGTCAAAAGTTTTAAGTGGATTTTCAACTAACAAGTGGGTCAGCAACCCTAACCTCTGCATTGTTCAAGGGTCAACTGTATAATTAGATGTTTATACAAATTTCTAGTAAAGCTATTTCTAGCACTACATAATTTTTCTCTCCAACTAGTATTGTGCTTTTGAATAACTTGTCTTTATTCATTAGCTTCACAAACTCTATTTGAAAGTTGGCTATTTTGTAGAGTTAAGTCAACCTATCCTCTTAAGATATGATCTATAAAAGATTGATTCCCAGGGCACCCAGGTGGTTCAGTCAGTTGAGCATGTGACTTTAGCTCAGGTCATGATCTTGTGGTTCATGAGTTTGAGCCCCACACTGAGCTCACTGCTGTTAGTACACAGCCCTCTTTGGATCCTCTGCCCCTCTTTCTCTGCCCCTCCCCAGTTCACACTCTCTCTCTCAAAAATAAATAAACATTAAAAAAAAAAAAAAAAAAAAAAAAAAGACTGGTTCCCTTATACAGCAATAGATTAACCTCAATATTCAGAAAACAACCAAATTTTCAAATCTGGATTAGGAACTTAAGTCATTGCCTACTTTCCTAAAAACCTAATTTAATTATTATTTTAGGAAAGGTGAAAATAATTTTGTTAAAATTTGGTATTTCTTTTTTTTTTTTTTTCCCAAGGGTTTTTTTTTTTTT